>NW_005871072.1:5362136-5375492 GCF_000147115.1 Myotis lucifugus
TACTATCTACTTTAAATCACTTATTATAAATAATAAAAAAATGAGGACACTATTAATAATTGTTTTAAAATATTTTATATATGTTGCCATGTGTTATAAATATTGGTTTGTGTATTTAACTTAGCAAACATGAGAAATGTTTATATACACAGTACTGCTATAGTAATTGAAACAAATTAAATGTTATTGAGGTACCATTTTTTGGCACACCAACTTATAGCATGTACTAGTCAGTTACCAGCATAAGCCATGTACTGACTAACATCATTTTTTAAAAATATATTTTTTATTGATATCAGAGAAGGAGGGAAAGGAAAAGAGAGAAAGAAACATCTATGATGAGAGAGAGTCATTGATCAGCTGCCTCCTGCACACCCCACACTGGGGATCGAGCCCACAACCTGGGCATGTGCCCTGACTGGAAATCGAACATCAACCTCCTGGTTCATGGTTAATGCTCAACCACTGAGTCACACCAGCCAGGCATTTTAAAAAATATTTTTGTTATTTGGTTTATCCTCAATTTGATCAACACTGAATAATGTGAATGTGTACCTTGCTAAGTCTAAATGCAGAACAATACATTTTTGTTAACACATATATGTCAGTAACTACTTTATCGAAGTTATATGCCCTGTGATGTTATGTTGAATCACATTCTTAGTTTGCTTAATTATTAAGAGTGAGTAAAAACTTGAAATTTCTAAAATCTTAGAAATAATTTTTATTTATATAAATTCTCCTTTATACCTAAATTATCAGAAAATATCATTGACTATATTTTGAATATATATTTAGCATAGGATACTAGTAAGATGGTCCTGGCTGGTTTGGCTCATTGATGGCGAACCTATGACACACGTGTCAGAGGTGACACGTGAACCCATTTTTTTGGTTGATTTTTCTTTGTTATATGGCATTTAAATATATAAAATAAATAACAAAAATATAAATCTTTGTTTTACTATGGTTGCAAATATCAAAAAATTTCTATATGTGACACGGCACCAGAGTTAAGTTAGGGTTTTTCAAAATGCTGACACGCTGAGCTCAAAAGGTTCGCCATCACTGGGTTAGAGCATCGGCCTGAGCACCAGATGGTCATGGGTTCGATTCCCAGTCAAGGGCAGGTACCTAGGTTGCAGGTGGTTGTAGGTTTAATCCCAGGTCCTGCTTAGGACATGAGCAGGAGGCAAACAATAGATATGTCTTTCTCTTGTCGATGTCCCTCTCTCTCTTTCTCTCCCCTTCCTCCCTCCCTTCCACTCCTTTAAAAAAATCAATGGAAAAAATATCCTGGGGTGAGGATTACAAAAACAAAATGAAACACACAAAAAGACCAGTAAGCTGGATAATGTTGTGTGACCACTGTAAGATCACATTTAAGCAATACAAACTACATTTATTACACAATGAAAATTATCTATTTTAACTTTTTACATTAATTTTTTTTATTACAGGTTGCATTCATCCCTATTTTGTACTAGTTTCAGGTGTACAGCACAGCGGATATTCATTCATATATGTTACAAAGTGTTCCCTTTGATAATTCAAGTGCCCATCTGGCACCATAAATAGTTTACTACAATATTGTTAACTATATTACCTATGCTTTACCTTGCAAACCCTTGCCTATTTTGTAACTACAAACTAGTACTATTTTTAAATTTTCAACTATATTCACATTTTAGTTTTTTATTTCTCGTAAGTACCCCAAAGGTTTTCACCAGGAGGCAACTAAAGCCATTAATTAGAGCTGGCACTTTTGTTAAATTTACATGATAAATGTAAATATATTATCAGTATGTTAATTTTCATTCCTAGTTTTCTTTTTTAAAATCTAACTAGTTGCATGTAACAAAACACAAATGAAATTAGTTGGCACTGCCATAAAAGGCATAGGTGGAGAATTAATACTTTCTAGTCTTAAGTATGTATCCCACTTCATAAATTTTGTCTCCTGATATCCTCGCCTCATTTTAGGCATAGCAAGCACCAAAAATGACAATGGGTATTAACATTTAATTCCTTGGCGCTGGCCAGTGTGTTGCATAGTGGTAGAGCCTTAGTCCACATTTGATGTGTCTCTCTCACATCGATGTTTCTCTCTCTCTCTCTCTCCTTTCTCTTTCCCCATCTCTCCATTCCACTCTCTATAAAAACCAATGGGGAAAAAAAATATCCTCGGGTGAGGATTAACAAGAACAACAAAATGTAATCCCTTGGATCTTGAAAGCTTTTCAGTCTTCAAAGAAGGCTATTTCCAAGCAAGTGTTCTTGGGACTCTATCATTGTCTGTTTATACTTTGTTAATTTCCTCAGAGTTGATAGTTAGAGGATTTAGAATGAATGTGATTCCTAAGAAATGGACATGTCATCAAAGTGAAATTAAGTAGTAGTCACTCAAGCAAAAATCCTTTCTAAACTTTGCCCAGCCAGTTGAGCAATCATACAATCAAGAAGGGGGGGGGGGGTTAGAAATAAATAAAAGATAGAAACCAGTGGTTTCCTTTACTTTAGAAATGAGAAATGTCGAAATGATCATTTTGTAGTCATATGCTAACCTAGCATATTGCAATCACCATTTAGGAACACGCATTGATTCACTGAATTGAACAGTGGACATCCTAAATGGGACAGCTGAGACTCCCAATTACATTGTAACAGAGCCTCTGGAGCATGAAGGCAAGTTAAATATAAAAAGAATGTGCTCTGTTCACAAGCCATTTTTATTTCCAACACGGAATTTTAATGACCTTGGTCTCATTGCAGCCTTTGATGCTCAACTATCGTACAAAAAACTCTTTTGGGAAATAACATATCCAAACACTGGAAACAATGATCCCTCCCTTATCAACAATTGCTTGTGTGATTAATGATTTTGAAACAGACTCCAGTTTAACACATTACTCAGGGTTTTGTGGTTTACTTATCAAACTTCACTCAATACTATGATTATTTTGTATTAGTTGGTAATGTATTGAGCAATATGATTGTTTTTTATAAAGTCTATATAAAGTTAAAGTTAAAGTTTTATTTCTGATGTCAAGAAAATATAATTGACATCAGAAATAAAATGTATTACTGTAAATATATGTTTTGTAAATAGATATACAATCCTATATAATAAATAGGTAATATGCAAATTGACCCTCACAACCTCACATCACAAGATGGCCACCCCACATCGTCACAAGATGGTCGGCAAGGGAGGGCAGTTGGGGGTGACCAGGACTGCAGGGGAGCAGTTAGGTGTCAATCAGGCCAGCAGTTAGGGGGTGATCAGGCTGGCATGCAGAGTGGTTAGGGGCAATCAGTCAGGCAGGCAGGTGAGCAGTTGGGAGCCAGCAGTCCTGGATTGTGAGAGGGATGTCCTAGCTTGGAGAGGGTGCAGGCTGGGCTGAGGGACACCCCCCCCCCATGCACAAATTTCGTGCACTGGGCCTCTAGTTAGATTATAAGATACTTGGCTAAGTTTCTAGAAAATATTCTCCTTTCTGCTTTTTATCTTTGAACAAATAAACATCACTTTAGTCATTTAGCAACTTAAATTTTAAATCTGGAAGATTAAAATGTAATTTTATTACTACTAGATGAACTAGTACCTTGCTACCATAAGTATAATCCACGGACCAGCCACATTGGCATCATGTTGGCGTTTGTTAGAAATGTAGACTCTTAAGTGCCACCCTAGGTCTACTGAATTAGTGTCTCCATTTTAAGAAAATTATTAGGTAATTATGTATTCACTGAAGTTTTATAAACACTCTTCAAGCATACAAGTGAGAATTGAGGATTACTACTAACATTTTTGTGATTGGTGTGGCTCAAGTCAAACATTTCAAAAAACAAACAAACAAAAAAAACAAAGCAAAACACTTCTCTCTACAAATAATAAAAACAAAACAAACAAACAAAAAAGCAAACAAATGAACAAAAGGCTGTCTTGTACATTTGGACCTGTATTTTTTTTCCCTGTCTTCATTTGGCTGGTGCAGAACAGTGCCAGCTTTCTTTAAGAATCATCTGATGATTACAATGGCTTTTTAGTACAGTTTGATATCCAGTATTATGATCCCTCCAACTTTGTTCTTCTTTCTCAAGATTGCTGCAGCTATTCAGGGTCTTTTTGGTTCCATATAAGTTTTGGAATATGTGTTTTAGTTCTCTGAAATGGGCCGATGATATTTTAATGGGGACTCAATTGAATCTATAGATTGCTTTGAGTAGCATGGATATCTCAGTGGTGTTAATTCTTCCAATCCATGAACACGATATATATTTTCATTTGTTTGTATCTTCCTTTATTTCTTTTTTCACTACCCTATAGTTTTCTGAGTACAGGTCTTTTACCTCCTTAGTTAAGTTTATTCCTAGGCATCTTATTATTTTTTTGTTGCTGCTGTTGCAATGGTAAATGGGATTTTTTTTTTAAGTTTCTCTTTCTGAAAGTTCATTATTGGTATCTAAAATTGCATTGATTTCTGGATGTTAATTTTGTATCCTGCTACTTTACTGAATTCATTTATTAAATCCAGTCGTTTTTTGGTGTAGTCTTTAGGATTTTCTGTGTACAATATCATGTCATCTGTGAATAATGACAGTTTTTCTTCCTCCTTTTCAATTGGATGACTTTTATTTTTCTTCTTGTCTGATCTCTGTGGTCTTCCAGTATCTTGTTGAATAAGAGTGGTAAAAGCAGACATCCCTGTCTCTTTCCTGTTAAGAGACACACTTTTAGTTTTTACCCAGTGAGTATGATGTTGGATGTAGGTTTGTCATACATGGCCTTTATTATGTTGAGGTATGTCGCTTTATTCCACTTTGGTGAGAGTTGTAATCAAAACAGTCTGGTACTGTCACAAGAATAGGCATATAGATAGATGGACCCCAGAAATTGACCCATGCCATTATGGTCAATTAATAGTTGACAAAGGAGGCAAATTAAAAAGACAAGGAGGTACTACCTCACACCTGCGAGATTGGCTACCATCAATAAATCAACAAACAACAAGTGTTGGTGAAGATGAGGAGAAAAGGAACCCTAGTGCACTGCTGGTGGAATGCAGACTGTTGCAGACATGGTGGAAAACATGGAGTTTCCTCAAAACATTAAAAAAATGGAACTGACTTTTTTAAAAATATATTTTATTGATTTTCCACAGAGAGGAAGGGAGAGGGATAGAGAGTTAGAAGCATCCATGAGAAAGAAACACCGATCAGCTGCCTCCTGCACATCCCCCATTGGGGATGTGCCCCCAACCAAGGCACATGCCCCTAACTGGAATCGAACCTGGGACCGTTGAGTTCGCAGGCCGACGCTCTATCCACTGAGCCAAACCAGTCAGGGCTGGAACTGACTTTTGATACAGAAATCCCACTTTTGGGAATATATCCTAAGAACTCAGAAAGAATATATGCACCCCTATGTTCATAGCAGTGTTATTTACTATAGCTAAACTCTAGAAACAATCCAAGTGCCCATCCATAGGTGAGTGGATAAAAAAGCCGTGTTATATTTACACATTGAAATATTATGGGCTATAAAAAAGAAGAATCTCTTACCCTTTGCAATAGCATGGATGGACCTGGAGATTATTATACTAAGCAAAACAATCCAGTCAGAGAAAGACAAACATCACATGATCTCACTTATAAGTAGAATCTAATGAACAAAATAAACTGATGAAAAAAATAGGTCCAGAGTCATGGATGTATGGAACAAACTGACACCTCAAATCTCAAGGGAGGTTGGGGGTGCAGGAAGAGATTAACGAAAGAATTTATATGCATAGTCCATGGGCATAGGAACATAGTGTGGTAAAGGCCTGGGGTGGGGCAGGGGCTGGGTGGAGGGGGACAAAGGTGTGGAAATTAAGGTACATTTCTAATACTGTCAACAATAAAAATAAATTTTAAAAAAGTCATGCTGAATTAATGTATGCTGTCTGCCTTTTTTTGTTTTCTGCATTTGCATGTGGGGCCCTTGATTTATAGGAAAAACAGGGCTAATTTTTTTTTTTTTTATCATCTGTTACACATATCTTTTAGCACTCTCTTTAAGCCATAACTTAATTAACGCAGTGCTGATTCCTACCTTGGTCAGATATATTTTGCAGACCCACTTAAGGTGTTAGGGAGGGTTCAGAGAAACTGGACTTTGATCACTGTCATATCAAACCTAAGTAAGCATTCATGAATGTCAGAAGCTCAGTTACGTATTTATGTTGGACTAGAGGCCCAGTACATGAAAACTCGTGCACTCAGGGGAATCCCTCAGCCAAGCCTGCACCCTCTCGCAGTCTGGGACCCCTTGGGGGATGTCCACCTGGCGGCTAAGCCCACTGCCCGGGGGATCGGGCCTAAGCCGTCAGTCAGACATCCTTAGTGCTGCCGCTGCCGAGGAGGTGGGAGAGGCTCCCGCCACTGCTGCTGTGCTTACAGCCATCAGCCCAGATTGTGACTGAGAGGAGCTCCCCCTATGGGAGCGCACTGACCACCAGGGGGCAGCTCCTGTGTTGAGCGTCTGCCCCCTGGTGGTCAGTGTGCATCATAGTGACCAGTCTTTCCCAGTTGTTCAGCTGTTAGGGTCAATCTGCATATTACCCTTTTATTATATAGGATTAGTGAACATGAAATCAATGCCATCGAAAACTTGAAGTACTCTCATGCTTATTAACACAGCCTTATCTGTTGGCTTTCTCCCCAGCATGTCAGGGCAGGGATTATAGAAGAGGTCATCTAAATTTCAGTATAGACAGTGGATAAAACGTATTCTTATTGATCCTTGGTTGTCATAGTTGCACTAGTCAACTCCTGAGAATGTGGCCCTTGTAGAAATTGCTCAGTCACAGATCTGACTGTTTCTTCTGAATATATCACAGTCAAAGAGGACAATATGCTTTGTGAAATAAGCCAGACACAAAAGAAGACTACCAGATACTACTTATATGAGGAAACTACAGTATTTTCTTCATTTCTGATATCATAGGCAGCCAGTACATTGATTAAATTTCGACCCAAAGAAGATCATTTTCTCCTATCCATTCCTATAGCATAACTGTTGAATACATGATTAATTATTTAGCATGTTTTATTGGTGATGATTTTAAAAATATAAAGCTTCACACTTTAAATGTAGCTTAAACAAAGGAATTTTTAGAAAAATAGAATGCAAATAGTCAATTGTATTTCCATATTTTGCCCAATTAGCCATGATTCATAATAATTGTCAATGAAATATAGGGTATTATATTAAAATTGAGTTTACTTTTTAATTTTATATTTATAGTGTGCACATTTTTTTGGAAAATTTTATATAATCATTTAGTTACAAATAAAGACACTATAACAAAGCATTCAATTTTTTTTCTTGCCCATTCTCCTCTAGTATCCAGTCATCTAGGCTTCCTTTTCAGATTTATAATGTATGTAACTGATTGTGTATCCTTCTAGAGCAAGCATGTCAAACTCGCAGCTCGCTGGCCGCAGGCCTCATTTATTTGGCTCATGTTAGCCTTTGAGTTTGACATGCTTGTTCTAGAGAAAAATAAATCCACCCATCACCACACATTTCCCTTTAAACAAAGGTTTTGTATCTTTTGTGTCAGCTGTGTGTGTGTGGGGGGGGAGGTGGGGGGATGAAGGGGAGGGAGGAGTGGCAGGGCATGTATTTATTTAAAATAAATAAAGAGCTCATAAAATCATATAAGTATCTAGAAATTGCTAAATATTAGTTTTTATGCATACTAGCTCCCTATTGATGAAAGCTAAAATCTTATATAATAAATTATATATAATTATGTAATTATTTATAAATCTGTGAATTCCTGGGCAATTTCCAAAAGTACTTAATAATTTATAAAATAAATTTATAGAAGTAGAGTTTAAAATCAAACATAATGTGCATTTTTATTATGTTTTAATAATTCCAAAGGTCTCTTCAGAATTGTACCAATTTTACCCAAAGCACCATCCATATTTTTATTTTCTTTATATATATACTAGAGGCCTGATGCACCAAATTCCTGCATGAGGGGGTCCCTCAGCCTGGCCTGCACCCTTCTCCAATCTGGGACCCCTCAGGGGATGTCTGACTGCCAGTTTGGGATTGAACCTAAACCAACAGTTGGACATCCCTCTCACAATCCAGGATTGCTAGCTCCTAACCACTCACCTGCCTGCTTGCCTGATCGCCCCTAACTGCCTCCACCTGCCAGCCTGATCACCCCTACTTTGGCTCCCTGCCAGCCTGATCTCGCCTTACTTGCCCTCCTGCTGACCTGATCGCCCCTAATTTGCTCCCCTGCTGGCCTGATCGCCCCTAACTATCTCTGCTGGCCTAAGCCGCAGGTGGCCTCTCTCTGCGCGAGGCAACCTGGCAGATCAGGGGAAGGCACCTACCCCATTACCCTGCTGCTGCTGCCACTGTCGGCCTGAGCCTGGGCCCTACGCAGCCATGCCTCAGCCCTTTCGCAGCGGCTGCAGCTTTGTCCCAGAAGGTCGTCCAGAAGACGTTTGCCCTAATTAGCATATTACCCTTTTATTAGTATATACATATATATATATATGTATATACATATATATACACTAGAGGCCCAGTGCATGAAAATTCATGCACTGGGGGGGGGGGGCGGGGGTCCCTCAGCTCGGCCTGGCCCCTCTCACAATCTGGGAGCCCTCAGGGGCGGGAGATGACCGGTGATCAGGGGAAGGTGACTCCTCCATCAACCACTGAGCCATGCCAGCTAAGCTTTGTTTTTCTTATAATGTCAGAAGCTCTATATCAGTGATGGCAAACCTATGACATGCGTGTCAGAGGTGACACGTGAACCCATTTTTTTGGTTGATTTTTCTTTGTTAAATGGCATTTAAATATATAAAATAAATATCAAAAATATACATCTTTGATTTACTATGGTTGCAAATATCAAAAAATTTCTATATGTGACACGGCACCAGAGTTAAGTTAGGGTTTTTCAAAATGCTGACACACTGAGCTCAAAAGGTTCACCATCACTGCTCTATATATTGCCCAATTTTTTAACACTTTTTGTCAAATAATGGATAGGAAATATTTTAATATACTTTGGAGCCCTAGCCAGTTTGGCTGAATGGATAGAGTATTGGCCTGAGGACTGAAAGGTCCCAGGTTTGATTCTGGTAAAGGGCACATGCCTGGGCTGTGGGCTTGATCCCCAGTAGGGGGCTTGAAGGAGGAAGCCAATCAATGATTCTCTATCATCATTGATGTTTCTATCTCTCTCTCCCTCTTCCTTCCTCTCTGAAATCAATAAAAATATATCAAAAAAATATATGCTTTTGGGTATCTTCAAAGTGTATATGTCCAGTTCATTTTAATTCTTCATTATTTGTCATATCTGCAAAAAAAGAGAGATTATTCCTTTAGTGTTCATGTATACATGTGCTATCACTGTGCAAAATCATTCTGAATTTATGGTATTCTCCCTATAAAAAACAAGGGGTTTTTTGGTGTGTATGTGTGTGAGATACTGCGTGTGTTTATGTGTGTACCCGCACATGTGTATGCATACCACAACATACATTTTTCTCTTCATTTGAATTATAAAGTATGTAACTTGCTTAAAAAATACTTTTTCTTAATTTAAATCTATCATTCATCTGGAATTTATTTTGTGAAAGAGAATTTGATAAGATTGTAATTTTTAGCTATATTTTTTATTAGTCACAAATATTAACAATCTATGTAATATTAACTTGAAATTAACCTTGCTATCTAGAAATATTTCTTATATATTTGAATATTATGTAATATATATCATATATCTATTGGACTATTGATTAATATACTGACTCCAAGAATATTAAATAGCCTTTATTATTTTAAATGGTTGTTCTTTATAAATATACTCAAATATCTGGAAGGCCAATCCATAGCATTTAATTGTTTAATGAATAGGTGACATTTCTTAAATGATTATTATTTTCTAAAAGTCATTGAATTTATTTTTTTTAGATGCAATGCTTAAAAATGTTTTTAAATCAATTCACAAAAATGTTATAGGATAAATTATCTGAATTGGGAGTGTTTATATTTATAGTTTTTATCATTTTAACTTCCCACAAATCTGGTATGTTTTTCTACTTATTCAAAAAAAATTTTTAAATATAGGATAGATGGGAATTGAAGATTTCATTTCTTGGGACTTCTTTAGAATACATTTCCTAGTGTTTCAAGTGGAAGAAAGAAAAAAAAACTTGAAAGGGAACACAGTTTTATTGGCATTTTCACCATGCCTTTTTGGAAATATTACTATGTGCAACCTAATATATAATATAAAAACATGACACAAATAATAATTCAAGACAGTAATAATGAACTCCGTGAGAGAGGTTCATATACCAATTCCAGACAAGTTAGAATGGAAAAAAAAATTACCTCTAACTTAGCCTTTATATGTATTGAGACTTTTGAGATAGGAGAGCTAGTTTATTGCGTGAAGAGAGAAACAGGCCATAGAAGAAGGGCATTATATTTGTAATGCATGTAGTCAACTTTGGTGATTAGATGGAGGGAAGTAGAGGAAGACAAGACTATACAGATAGGTCAAGGTAAGAGTGTGAAGTGTTCTCTTCCCCTAGCTGAGAGGATACAGTGCAGGTATTTGTAGTACTTGTAGGCTCTCTCTTGTTCTTGAAAAGCAGGAAATGAACTGATGATATCTCATTGTCATTAGAGCACTTAACCAGTTACCAACCCCTTCACAAGAAACCACTTTCTTCAGAACTAAAATAGTCACAGGATGTACAACTCTTCCATAATTCAGAACTACATGACCTTCTGCTGTATCTAAATATAAGTTTGCTCATATTCACAACTTTTGCTATAACAAGCTAAATTCTTTTCTATTTATTTTTATTTTCAGGAAAGAACTTACTCCAGAAGAAGAAAGTCAGGCTAGTCAACCACTAGAGGTCTGAAATTATTATATTCTTACTCATTTTAATTTTACTAGATAAAATTGCATTTATTCATTTAGTAATATTGATCACTTACTTTAAAAATTTAGTTCTAGATGCTCAGGATTCAAAATCAATAAAGAAATAGACAGACATTAGTATTAAGAAGAGAGACAAATGAACAGTTAATTACAGTACAAGATAATATATGGTATGAGAGAAGCATAGAAAATATGCACACTGATGGAAATCAGTTCCTCTTGAGTCTCTTTTGTTTTTCAAGTCATGTAAGCATGGCACTAACCATTCTTTTTGTCTAGACTATCTTTCTATCTTTTCAGGAATGACTACTCATGAACTGTATAGATGGTGCTTCTATTGGAGCAAAGGGAATAGTTATTTAGTCTTCAGCATAATGACAATGGTTCCCTCTGGTGCAAATGTTAAGCAGGTTTGTTTACAGCCCATCATAAAAGATTTGAAACTCCTAGCTTGGGGTTCTTCAACTGTGATGCAAACCTACTTCATGCACAGCATTGACCTTGGTCATTCTGGGCCTCTCACCCCAACGCCCTGGCTCAGGGACATGAGATCCAAGGGAATGGGTACAGTCATAGAGCTGATACTGTTTATTACACATGTTCTTTATCTCTGACTCAGGTGTTTTGTGTCTCCTTTAGTGTTCATGTATACATATGCTGTCCTCATTTATGGAAATGACTGGATAATACACAGCATAAAATATCAGACTCATAATTTGTTGCATTCTCAATATTGCCTTGGTCATTATTTAAAGTCAATGGTGTGAGTATCGCCCTCGCTTAGAGCTATTTCACATAGAACTCCTGGAACTTCCTTTAGAAAGTAGAGTTTCCCTGGTCTCCAAGGATTAACTACAGGGGAACAATAAGCTGTTACTTACAAGAGTTCTATATCTTTTTTGTTGTACATAAAGTAAGCGATAAGTTGTAGAGGTGCAATGTTTCAGTTATGCAAGATGAATAAGTTCTAGAGAATAGAGTGCCTGTATTTAATAATACTGTATCTAGTGTGCACTTAAAAAAAATTGTTAAGAAGGTAGAACTCATGTTAAGTGTTCTTACCACAATAAAAAGGTTTTGGGTTTTTGGCTAAATACAAATATGTTTTATGATCAGGTAATAACATTGCAGTTGAGTATGTGCAATGTAGAACAGTCATCTTAAGTGGGGGGCGGTGTCACTGATTCAATCAGTAAGAGAATTTTATCTTCAGAGAAACACATTGTTTTTTTTTTTTTAAAGAAAGGCTTAAGAAAGAAAAAAATGCTTAAAAAAACAAACAAAACCAACAAACAGTCTCGCTAAGTCAAATCTAATCAAGTATCATTAAATTAAGCCACTGTCTAGCTGAAAGTTAAGAGCACAATTACACTGAAAAAGAGAAAATCCCCAGTTTAAATAGGAAGGCAATTTTAAATGGACTCTCTTTACATAATTGTTTTCAATGTGCTTAATTAACAGAAAGCTTATAAAAATCTCATTAGCAATTCTTGCTTTGGGAATCACAATACAATTTTATAAATAATCTTATTATAAAACACCCTAATTATATTCACATGTATGGAATATAATATACATACATATTAGCATGATATTTTTCATTAGTTGATTTTTAAAAAGCATTAAAATATTTAATAGTGTAATTTTTTCATTCCTGGGTACCATTCAATATTTAGAATATAATATCATAAGGCTGAATAATCAGGGATATGTACCAGAATAGGTTTTTCTATAATTTGTGAATTAAAATGAACATAGGATAGTAGTTAGCATTGAGTCAGTGGATGGTAAAAAATGATCATGACTTCTGCAAGAGTGAGATTTTTAAGTAGGTGAAGTTGAAGAAGAGACAACAATTAGAGTTTCAAAAACTATCAAAGAACATCCTGAAGCTAAAACAATGGAAAATACACGTACGAGTGGAAGTCCTAGCAGGGGATCCAGAAACAGTATGTGAAGTAAGACTACATAACAAAAGAACTTAATTACTAAGGCCTGAGGCAGGAGTGTGTACACAGATACTAAATCAAGTATTCACTTTTCATATATGCAGTACAGTACTAGAACTGTAATAACAATCAGCTGACCCCTGCTGATGATTGAGTTTGACCCATGAACCAAGAGGTCCCCAAGTTGATTCCAGGTCAGCGCACATGCCCAGAGGGTTGCAGACTGGATCCCTAGTAGGGGCACATGCAGGAGGTAACCGGTTGATGTTCTCTGTCATCAATGTTTCTATCTCTCTATCCACCCCCCTTCCTCTCTCTCTCTAAAAAAATTAATAATAATAAAAAACAAACCAACAAAAAATAAGAATCAGCTAAAGCTGAGCTGCCAATTTGTTTCATGACAACTAATACAATCCCACTTGGAA
>NW_005871072.1:5375592-5404912 GCF_000147115.1 Myotis lucifugus
TATATATATATATATATATATATATATATATGTAGAGCTCGGGAAGCATGTCTCAGCGCTGCGGCTGATGCAATGGTGTGAGCACACTCCACCATGACATGCTTCCTCGGCACACCAGGAAGTAGCAACGCCCTCCTGAACGAACTCCTAGAGCTACGTGCACAGTACCCCAGCCTTTCAGCCATTGGCCGCCTGTAGCAACGTGTCTCCCTCTGATTGGTCCCCTCATGCTATATATACCCCTGTAGTTCCACAATAAAACGGATCTGCGTCACTGAACCTGGTCTCCGGAGTCGTGCATGCAGACGCCCTAGGGCGTTGGGGCTCCGTCGTTCTCACCGCCGAGGGACCCCCTGCTTCATATATATAAAATTTCAGAGAGGAAGGGAAAGGAAAAGAGAGATAGAAACAGCAATGATGACAGAATCATTGATTGGCTGCCTCCTACACGCCCACACTGGGGATTGAGCCAGCAACACTGGCATGTGCCCTAACAGGGAATCAAACGGTGACATCCTGGTTCATAGATTGATCCTCAACCACTGAGCCACGCCAGCTGGGCTAGGCAATGTTGACTATTACTTTGGTTTGGAATTAAATTGCAGGAAGAATAAAGCATAGAGGTTATTTTAAATTATTGAGGCAGATGATGTAATCACACCATAATACTTTATGAAAATAAAATAGAGCTCCAAGTACTGCCTATGAAGCTATGATAGAAACATCACTTCTTTTAACTTACATTTATTTTATCTTTTTGAACATATGTATTTGGCATTGGGTTAAGATGATCCATTGTTCACATTTGCCTGCTCCTCTGCCCATGCCTTTATATCCAAACCTATAACAAAAATGAATTTTCAATATGGCTCCATAAAAATCCAACAGAGGAAAAAGAATATTCTCAACACACCAGAAAATTTAAAGGAATATCTTGAGATCAAATGCGTTGAATATAAAAAAAATTTTAAAGTATAATCACTCAAGAAAATTTCTGCCCCAAATATACTCAGAACAAGTGTGCTATTATTCAGGTAGATAAAGTAGCAGAGGAGTTCTGACTCAAAGCCAACAGACTAAAAGCAAGACTGGAAACTTACTCTATTTATCATTATAATAAATTGCAGAAAAATATGCAGGGGAGATGAACTGTTGGTCCATTGGCCTTCTCTAACTGTGGTTGAGCCATAGGCAGCCCACATGTATACACTTAAAGTGCACTTAAGTAGATGCATTGAATAATGGCCATAGGCAGTAGTCAGACCACAGGTGTTAGATTGGCAAGGTGGACTCCAGAATATTTACTGATCCACTATAGAAAGGAAGAATTCTCATCTGTATCTTCTTCTTCATTTTACTGTATATTTGATGCCATCTATTTCCTTTTATCTGAGAAACTATATAATCTTTAATCAATTGATGCTTCTCCTATAACCTATATTAATATTGTTTTAATTGCATGATATGAGAAGAAAATAAAATCTGTGTCATCATTTCACTGTTTTAATTGAGACCTTTCAATGACTATTAAAATGTGTTCAATAAATTTGAAATAGGTAGCTAGATTTCAAAACACATAAGATTATGCCTTAAGGAATTTTATGTTGTGAAAACACTGGAAACTGAAGTTTACAGTTTGCGGTTTGATTCACAAAGATGAAATGTTGCACAAAAAATACATATGTGCAAGGAAGGCACATTCATTACCATCTTGTAGAGAAATATTATTTTTATGGTATGCAAATTCCTTACCCACTCCCTCCACATTATTACTTCTTCTGAACCATAATTCTACTGTGATATAGCTGTAATTCTCTTGAGAACTCAGGGAATCTTATCACTTCGACTAAAATTAAAAAAAAATCAATGACATAGATATATATATATGTATAAATAGATAGATACATGTACATAGAAGAAAACATTTTTTTTGTAAAATTTAACTTATTACACATTACATTGTCATCATCTTTATTAGTTAGAAATCTAAAGCATTGGTTAATAATCTAAGAATAGGAGTATTTATTGACATATGCCCTTATTTATTTACTCATACATTATTTATAACCTTATAAATCCTATATATGACTTATGTATGTAAAATATTTACATATGAAAATATATTTATAAATTATATGTAATAGGATTGCAATATGTTATAACATATTTTAATAGAGTATAATTCTTATTTTAATATAGTATAATTATCATTCCCTCTATTGAAAAACAAATTAACAAATCACATGCATATGTATTTATTTTACTTCTTAAAATATATTTTTATATGCAGGGTTTTGCTGAGATAAGAATTTTAATTAAAAGATGCTGGCCCTTCATACAAATAGCTCAAAATAACTGGCAACCTGAGCAAGAATTGATTTAGGAAACAGTTTGTAAATATATTTATCTGTAGAGTTACACATTCAGCATGCATGTTATCATTTTGCATTAGGTGAAAACATGAATCATACAATAAAAAAATGTAAACTTGGAGCACTAGAGTCTATAATTATTTTAATAAATAGCACATGATATCATAAAAACAATATAGCTCAATAATAATCTATAATATTTGTTTCACAAACAAATGTAGTTATCAATTAGTTCTTTAATTATAAAGTTTTATAAAAATTATAGAGGAATTCTAGCATTTTCCATTAATGTGCAAATATATATATTTATTAATATATATATATATGAATGTGTTTTAAAACTAAATTAACTCTTTTTTATAACTATAACATGTAGCTACCATTCAGCCATAATTAGTCTTAGATTTAGGTTTTTAATTTCAAAATTGTATTGATGTACTATATAAAAATATTAGTTAGAAATTAATCTAAATTTTAGTAACCATAAATAATAATTTTATTTTAAATATTTTCAACTTCTTTTGAAATGATGTTTGTTTCTAAATATTTATCTGAACTACGAACTTTTCAACAAAAGTTGCCATTCATGTATGTGTTACAAACCTTCTGTGTCTGTGGCAGAGACTGAAACATATTCACACTTGCCAGTCATATTTTCTATAATTTTGCTAAGTCATTTTTTTTGCCTAATGGAATATTTGTTAAAATTGATGCATACAACTTGCAGATATCTAATACAAACAACTGTAATATATCATATTTATTCACTATCTTTGGGATAGTTTAATTGAAATAGTCCCTAAATTGAGAAAAAGGTAGAGCTTCAAGATAGAAAAAAACAAAAAAACAAAAACAAAACAGAAGTCCCAGTTCCAATATTCAATTTACCTGCATTGGACAGCAATTTCAGTATTATATCATATTGTATTTATTATGTTATGTTATATTATATTTATTATATTATATTATATTATATTATATTATATTATACTTTTATTATGCAAAGATACTAAAATCAGTTGTATTTTTTATGGGAGTCAACTTATCCTGACTAATGTAGTGTTATAACAGTTTTATTTGTATGCCACTCAATAAGATATACCTGTAGTAATGAGGACTTGTCTATTTTGCTATTTCAAAGGAATATAAAACATTAGGTGACAACTTCCCTTCAACAAAAATATGTCCAATAATCTAGATGCTCTCAGCACTTTTCTTGGTTGTCTATTCTCATTATCACCACTTCTTCAATTTCAAGGGAAAAGTATGGAACTATGAATTTTAGAATCCTCTTACTGATTGGATTTTGGGGAAAGTTCTAATGACAGGCCTTGTATGATGTTATTTAGGCAGAAGTGAAGGAGTAGACAATGTTATTTCACATCACTTGCAGGCATCAGCCTTGAAGACAGTTAAAGTGAGGTTTCTGGTGGCTTCTGGGTGATCTGCTGTAGCACTGCAGGTAGGTTATGGCAGCAGACACCCTTCTCCAATTGATGAAATTCACATTGTTTTCCAGGATGACTCTGAGAAATGCCTGCTTCTGTCAACAGCTGTGGTTTTTGTACAAATCTATGCCTTTCCATGCAGACATACATTCACCACTTGAGAAACAGTATCTGAATTATTATTATTGGGCTCTGGTGTAAATTGCATGTCTGACCAAGAAACATCCCATTGGAGCAAACTATTTCCATAAACAGGTTGCAATCTTATCCACTGAGAGTTCAGTAACTGTGGGCATGGTCAATAGGACTCCATAATCAAGTAGGAGGTTGCAGGGAATTTGGCTCAGAAGTTCTGAAAGAAAATTAAGTTGGCTGAATGAAGGACCCATTCCCTTGACTCTGCCTGCTCCACTGCCTACTCTACTTCAACTCAGATTTGTGGCATGTTGATCTATTCACCATGTTCAAAATATTTTAATAGATACTTTTAGAGCAGCTTTCATTCAGAGCATAATTGAGAAAAAGGTGCAGATAGTATCTTTTGTCCCCACACATGCTTAGCCTCCCTCATTATCAATATCATTCATGGAAATGGTGCAGTTGTTGTAACTGATAAACCTAGATTGACACATAATAAGTCCAAAATTTACATTAGATTTCACTCTTGGTGTTGTACATTCTATGAGTTCTAACAAATGTGTAATGATATGTATGCAACATTATAGTATCATACAGAGGAGTTTCACTGCCCTAAAAATCTGTGCTCTGCCTCTTCATCGCTCCCCATTCCAAATTCTAAAAACCAGGATCCTTTATTTCTCTTGCTCTAGGCATTGTTTTAGTGAAAATTCTGCTACGTGAGATGTCTGATACTTTGCTGCCTCTGTTTTTTACAGTGGCTCTGTAGGATAGCTTGCTATCTGGTATTGTGAACCCTCCAACTTTGTTCTTCTTTCTCAATATTGCTGTGCTATTCAGGGTCTTTGCTGGTTCCATATACATTTCTGCAGTGTTTGTTCTAGATCTTTGAAATATGCCATTGGTATTTTAATAGGGATTGTACTGAATCTATAGATTGCTTTGGGTAGTATGGACACTTTAATGATATTAATTCTACCAATCGTGAACATGGTATATTCTTCCACTTTGTTTATATCTTCCTCTATCTCTTTTTTTAAACGTGAGGTATCACCTCACACCTGTCACAATGGTTACCATCAACAGGTTCTGACGAGGGTGTAGAGAAAAAGAAACTCAAATACACTGCTGGTAAAAATGAAGACTGGTACAGCCACTATGGAAAAGAGTGTAGAATGTCCTCAAAAATTTAAAAATAGAACTGCCATTTGACCCAGTGATCCCACTTCTGGGAATATATCCTAAAAAGCCAGAAACACCAATCAGAAAGGACATATGCATCCCTATGTTCATAGCAGCACAATTTACAATAGCTAAGATCTGGATAGCCCAAGTGCCCATCAGTAGATGAATTGATTAAAAAAAAAAAAAGCTATGGTACATCTACACCATGGAATACTATGCAGCAGTTAAAAAGAGGGATCTCTTGCCCTTTGAGATAGCATGGAGGGACCTAGAGAGTATTATGCTAAATGAAATAAGTTGGTCAGTGAAAGGCAAGTCTCATATGATCTCACTTATATGTGGAATCCAATGAACAAAATAAACTGACAAAAAAGATCCAGAGACATGGAAGCATGCAACAGATTAGATCCTCAGAGGAAAGGGGGTGGGGATGAAGAGATCAACCAAAAAACTTATATGCATATATGCATAACCCATGGACACAGACAATGGTGGAATGACTTCCTGGGAAAGGGGTAGGAGTGGGGGAGGGAAAGGGGTTAATGGGGGAAAACAGAGGACATCTATAATACTTTAAACAGTAATGATAGGTTTTAAAAATGTCATTGTCACATCCAAGGTCACCAACGTTTCTCTTATGTTATCTTCTAGCAATTTTACATCTTGTATTTGACATTTAGGTCTCTGATCCATTTTGAGCTAATTGTTTTGAAAGGTGTAAAGTCTGTGTCTAAATATATTTTTTGCATGTGGTTGTTCAGCTGTTCTAGTACCGCTTGTTGAAGAGATGATCTTTGCTCCATTATATCACTTTTGCTCTCTTGTTAAATGTCAGTTGACCACATTTCTGTGGGTCTATTTCTGAACTCTCTATTCTGTTTCATAGATCTATCTGCCTTTTCTTTTACCAATATACACTGTCTTGATTGCTGTAACTTTGAAGTAAGTCTTTAAAATCTTGAAGTTGTGTAGTGTCAGTCTTCCACAAAATAACTTGCAGGTGTTTTCACTGTGATTGCATTGAATAGATAGCTCAAATTAGGAAGAGGTGACAGCTTGAGTTTTGCTATTCATGGACATGAAATCAATGTCCAATTATTTAGTTCTTTGATTTCACTTATCAGTTGTATAGTTTTCATGCTTTGTTAGATTTATCTTGGGGTACTTCATGTTGGACTTTACAATATAAATGTTGTGTTTTAATTTCAAATTTCACTTTATTGCTAGTAGCTAAGATTTGGAAACAGCCTAAGTGCCCATCAGCAAATGAATGAATTAAAAAACTTTGGTACATCTACACAATGGAATACTACGCTGACATAAAAAAGAAGGAATTCTTACCATTTGCAACAGCATTGATGGAACTGGAGAGCATTATGCTAAGTGAAATAAGCCAGTCAGGGAAATATAAATATCACATGATCTCACTCATTTGTGGAATATAATGAACAACATAAACTGATGAACAAAAACAGATCCAGAGACAGAGAAGCATCGAGCAGACCATCAAACCTCAGAGGGAAGGCAAGGGAGGGAAGAGGTAAGGGGGAGAGATCAACCAAAGGACTTGTATGCATGCATATAAGCCTAACCAATGGACACAGACACCAGGGGTATGAGGGCATGAGTTGGGGGGGGGCAATGAGAGGATAAGGACACATATGTAATACCTTAATCAATAAAGAAAAAATAATTTATTAATTAAATAAAAGCAATAGACTACTTATGTTAACCTTTCCTTTTCTCTTGTAATAGACACTTATTCCAGTTTTTAATTCATTATTTCTGATTATTTTTACATAGAAATAATGTCATCTGTGAAGACAGTTTTATGTCTTCCTTCCCAATCTGTATATCTTTTATTTCCCTTTTGTGTCTTATATCATTAGGAAAGACTTCCAATACAACATTAAATAGAGCAATGAAAGGTAATCCTTGCCTTGTGATCTTTGTGAGGAAAGCTTTGAGTTTCTCACCATTAAGTATATTGACTGTAGGATATTTTTTGTAGATTTTTTTTTCAAATTTAGAAAATTACCCTCTATTTCTAGCTTACTGAGACTTCCTTATTTATCCTGAATGAGTATTGTTTTTTGTCAAATGCTTTCACAGCATCGGTTGATATGATCATGAGATTTTTCTATTTTAGTTTGTTGATGTGATAGTTTACATTAATTGCCTTTTAAATGTTAAACTAGCTGCGTGTCTCTGGGAGAAATCTTGGTTGTGTTGCGTAATTATTTTTTTATATTGTTGGTTTAAGGTTAACATTTTCTTCAAGATATTTGCATTTATGTTTATTAGAGACTAGTGGGCCAGTGCACGAAATTCATGCACATTAAAAGGGGATTAATTAGAGGAAATATTTTAATATTGCTATTTGCCCTTTCTCTATAATAAAAGTGTCAGAAATGAAAGAAAATTAGTAAAATGTATATGAAAATCTTCCTCCTGTCAGAGTCTGGGGCGCACTGCATGACCCAGAGTCAAGTCCCGCATACCCGCAGCGCCTCAAAATCGTGCGAGATCCAGACCAGGCTGGCCCCACCCCCATTGGGCGAGATTGGAACCCGGCTGGCCCCATTCTTGTAAAGTCCCACCGGGCAGGGGTGCAGCCTCAGGTCCCACGGCCCAGTGCCGGGGCATGGGGCATGGCCTCAGGTCCCCTGGCCTGGCACCAGGGTGGGGGCATGGCCTGAGGTCCCCCAGCCAGCATTGGGGTGGGGGGCATGGCCTGAGGTCCCCCTGCCTGGCTCTGGGGCAGGGGGAATGGCCTGAGGTCCCCTGTCAAGCCCTGCCAGGCAGGGGGTGCAGCCTGAGGATCCCCAACCTGGTGCCAGAGTGGGGGGCATGGCCTGAGGTCCCCAAGCCTGGTGCTGGGGCGGAGGGGGCAGCCTGAGGTCCCCTGTCAAGCCCCACCAGGCGGGGGGCACAGCCTCAGGTCTCCTGTCCTGGCCCAGTGCCATACAGCCTCAGGTCTCTGCTGATTGCTCATTAAGGCTTGTTACAGGAACTCAGCCTCCCCTGTGGGTGCAGCCATTTTGTGTTATGGAATCCCTGCCTCCGTTATGGGTGCAGTCATCTTGACTGTTACAGCATTATGGTCAATTTGCATATTCCCTCTTTATTAGATAAGATGTTGGTTTGTAGTTTTATTTATTTGTAATTTTTTGTCTAGTTTTGGTTTTAGGGTAATGTTGGTTTCGTAAGGTGAGTCAGTAAGTATTCTTTCTGTTCCTGTATTCTGAAAGACATAAATCAACCCTTTTTAATCATTACAAAATAAGCTACATATTTTCTAATTATATTCTTTCTTGTCTAATTTTCTGCTAGCAATGGAGCTTCACACACTGTCTTATGCTTAATGTTTATATGTAACATCTTTTTTCATTCTTTCACTTTAAATAGCTCTGTATTTTTATATTTTTAGATCTTGTTTTTATATTCAATCAAAAATAATCTAAAAGGCATTGCCCCAAGAAACAAGGAGAGAGGACTCAAATAAACAAAGTCAGAAATGAAAGAGATAAAGTAAAAATGGACCCCAAAGACATACAAAGGATTATAAAAAAAATACTATGAATACCTCCACTCCAACAAACTGGACAATCTAGTTAAAATGGACATATTCCTAGAAAAATAAAATCTTCCAAAACTCAATCAGAAAGAATAAAGAAACCTGAATAGGAGGATAACTACTAATGAAATTGAAGCAGTAATAAAAAAAAACTTACAGCAAACAAAAGCTTCACCAAGGAGTTTTTTCCAAACATTCAAAGAAGAAATAAAACCTATCCTCCTCAGACTATTCAAAAAATTAAAGAAAAAGGAACATTTCCAAACTCTTTCTATGAAGCCAGCATTACCCTAATACCAAAAACAGATAACAATACTACAAAGAAAGAGAATTACTGGCCAGTATCCCTGATGAACATAGATGCTAAAATCCTCAACAAAATTCTAACAAATCAGATCCAGCATTACATTAGAAAGATCATATACCATGACCAAGTGGGATTTATTCCAAGATGCAAGGCTGGTACATTATCCACAAATCAATAAATGTGATACATCACATAAACAAATCAAGAGACAAAAATCACATACTCATATCAATTGATGCAGAAAAAGCATTTTATAAAATCCAACACCCTTTCTTGATAAAAACTCTCAGCAGAGTGGGAATAGAGGGATCCTACCTCAACATAATAAAAGCCTTATATGACAAACCCACAGCCAACTTCATACTTAATGGGCAAACACTAAAACCACTTCCCCTAAGAACAGGAACAAGACAGGGATGCCCACTCTCATCATTCCTGTTCAACATAGTACTGGAAGTTCTAGCCATAGCAACTATACAAGAAGAAAAAATAAAAAGCATCAAAATGGGAAAAGAAGTAAAACTGTCATTATTCACAGATGACATGAAATTGTACATAGAAAACCCTAAAGACTCCATCAAAAACTACTAGACCCAAAGAAATCTATAGGTTCAATGCAATCCCCATTAAAATACCAATGACATATTACACAGACCTAAAACAAACTCTCAAAAAATTCATATGAAATAAAAAAAAGACCCTGGAATAGCCACAGCAATCCTGAGAAAGAACAAAGTAGGAGGGATCATAATACCAGATATCCAGCTATATTACAAAGCCACTGTTCTCAAAACTGCCCGGTACTGGCACAAGAACAGAACAGAGAACCCAGAAATGGACTGAAGCCATTATGCTCAATTAATATTTGACAAAAGAGGCAAGAACATACAATGGAGTCAAGATAGTCTCTTCAATAAATGGTGTTGGAGAAATTGGACAGATACATGCAAAAAATGAAACTAGACTACCCACTTACACCATACACAAAAATAAACTCAAAGTGGATAAAGGAGTTAAACCTAAGACGGGAAACCATAAAAATCTTAGAAAAATCCATAGGCAGCAAAATATCAGACATATTCATAGCACTATCTTTATCAATACAGCTTCTAGGACAATGGAAACTAAGGAGAAAATAAACAAATGGGACTACATCAAAATAAAAAGCTTCTGCACAGCAAAGGAAACCATCAACAAGTCAACAAGAGAGCCCACTGCACAGGAGAACATATTTGCCAATGTTATATCCAATAAGGGTTTAATCTCCAAAATTTACAGAGAACTCATAACTTAACAAAATGAAGATAAATAATACAATAAAAAAAATGGGCAAAGGACCTAAATAGATACTTATCGAAAGTGGATGTACAGAAGGCCAAGAGACATATGAAAACATGCTCAAAATCACTAATCATCCAAGAGATGCAAATCAAAATGACAATGAGGTATTATCTCATACCTGTCAGAATGGCTATCATCAACAAATAAACAAAGGACAAGTACTGGCAAAAATGGGGAGAAAAAGGAACCCTCATGCACTGCTGGTGGGAATGAAGACTGGCGCAGCCACTGTGGAAAACCGTATGGTGTTTCCTCAAAAAATTAAAAATGGAACTCCCATTTGACCCAGTGATCTCACTTCTAGGAATATATTCCTAGGACTCAGAAACACCAATCAGAAAGAATATATGCACCCCTATGTTCATAGCAGCACATAAAAGCATGGAACAGACTGTCCAACCTCAGTGGGAAGACAGGGGAGGAGGGGGTAAGAGATCAACCAAAAAACTTGTATGCATGCATATAAGTATGAACCATGAACACAGACAGTTAAGGGGGTGAAGGCATGCTCTGGGGGGTGGGAAGGGCCGAGGGGAAGTCAATGGGAGAAAAAGGAGACATATGTGATACTTTAACCAATAAAGAATTTAAATTAAAAAAAAAAAACTAAAAGGGAAGGACTAAAGACTATCGACTTTTCTCAGGTTCCTACAGTTAAAAAAATTTTTTTGAGGAGGTCTTCCACTAAAATATAATGTAATTATTGATATATTCTATTATGTTAATGTTTGTTTCCTATTTGTTTTCATGTAAGGTACTTCTTTTAGTACAAATAGAAAACTTAACACACACATTATCCTTCTCCAGATCTCTATTGTCCAATTATGCTCTATTTTTCTTGAATGAAATTACAACCATTGGCCTTAGTAGATATTAAGCTTACTAATTTATTTATTGTCTGTCTCCATTTGTTAATGCCATAAACACGGAGTTTTTTCTTTTTTCTTGAAATCCCTGTTAAAGATTAGGTGCTCCATATAATAAATATTTGCTACTTTTTTAGTGCATATACAAGATTAGAATGTTTAATTCTACAGTTCCTAGTTCAAGATGTAATACATAGTCTTAACAGGATGACAATTATTTTTATTGCTTTCACAGCCCAAAGTTATCTGGAAATTACCTCTTTTTCTTTCATTTTATCTTTTGTAAACTTATTTGACAGAATCTTAAAATGTGGGCATAAAAGATTCTTTTTGTTGCTTTAGCTCAGAATAGCCAATTTGTCCTCTTGCACAGTTAGTTCCATCAATTTTTTAGGAATAAGTTCTGCTCTCTTAAACCCTTTGTGGAAATTGACAGGGCCTGCCAAATAATGGAAAGCATTGTAAGACCTTGAAATCCACCAACCTTAAAAATTCAGTCATGTTGAATATATACAAAGTTTGGAAGACACTAAAGATATAAATACAATGGTTTTTTTTAGTGATGAAATAAGTTCTGAGGCAATCTGACAGTCACACAGATTAATGGCCTCTCTCAACATCAGGTAAATGGTCAGGCTTTTCCATTTCATTTTCTTTGGTACAATACTGATAAAGAGTGTATCCTTGCAAAAATAATTCACTGGCAGGAGCAAATCAGTATATATCTGATTTTACATTTAAAAATTCCGTATTCTTCTTATTAACAAAGGACTCCTAAAGTAATAGTAGCTTTAAAAATCACAAAATGTTGGCTTATCCTAGAAGACAGCCACAATTAATTTTTTTAAATTCTAACCAGAGGATACATTTTACTGATTTTTTAGAGAGAAAAGAAAGAGAGAGAGAGAGAGAGAGAGAGAGAGAGAGAGAGAGAGAGAGAGAAAGAGAGAGAGAGAGAAAGAGAGAGAGAAGACAGAAACATGGAACAGTATGCACCTTATCCAGGGATAGAACCTGCATCCTAGGTATGTGCTAGCAGGGGAAGAATCCTCTTTTAAGCTCATTCAAGTGATTGATTCAGTTGTGGTCAGTTGTGTCTCACTAAGATGGTTAAATTCAGGTCCTTATTTCCTTGTTGGCTGCCAATCAGGGTCTTCCTTGCTCCTAGAGGCCACTTGCATTCATTCTCATATACCATCTTGCAGCCAGTGGTGGTCGGTCAAATTCCCCTCATGAAACCTTGTCTCTTATTTCCTCTTTTGCCTCCTGCCAGAGAAATGTATATGCATTGTTTAAAATAACAACTTATTCAATACATAATTCATATATCATACAATAGGCATATTTAAAGTGCAAAATTAGATGATTTTTAGTATATTCATAGAGTTGTACAACCATCATAATAAATTTTAGAACATGTTATCACCTCAATATTAGTAAACTTCTTCATTGAATTTCTGAATATATTTTCTTGACTAAAATTTTCTCAAAACTAAAAATAAAGTGGCTCTTTAATATTTCAAATATATTTTTCCATTTGTGATTAGTGTATTTTGGTTAATATATATTTATTTATAAATGAAATAAGACAATATTGTCATTATCTTCAAGGTTAAAAATCTGAAGAACATAAAAGGTAGAAATATGAAATAAGTTCCTTAATAAGTAAATTTCTACTAGTGTATTGTTAAACCACTTGAGTAATATATAAGTATTACATAATCCTAGAAATTGTACAAAATTAGTCAAGAAAGTTTCTTGCAGTAGGTAAAATTTGAATTAGATTTCTTTTGAAAATTGTAGTAGAGACACTTAACGTAAGAAAAATCCCCTTCACAAAATTTTAAGGGCACAATACAATATTGTTAATTATAAGCCCAACATTGCACAGTAGACTCCTAGAACATATTTATTATATAAACAAAACTGATTTGGTTTTAAGACAGCTTATAACTTATATTTTTATAAGATACTAGAGGCCCAGCCTGTACCCTCTCCAATTCGGGACCACTCAGGGGATGTCTGACTGCCGGTTTAGGCCTGATCCTGGGGATCGGGCCTAAACCACATTCGGACATCCCTCTCACAATCCTGGACCGCTGGCTCCTAATCATTCACCTGCCTGCCTGCCTGCCTGGTCGCCTCTAACTTCCCCCCATGCCAGCCTGATTGCCCCTCACTGCCTCTACGGGCCAACCTAATCACCCCTTACTGGCCCCCCTGCCCGGCTGGTCACCCCCAACTGCCCCCCTCTGCCAGTCTGATCGCCCGCAACTGCCCCCTGTGCCGGCCTGGTCTCCCCCAACTGCACACCCCCGCCAGCCTGGTCACCCCTAACTGCCCCCCCCCGCTGGCCTGGTTGCCCCCAACTGCACCCCCCCACCAGCCTGGTCACCCCTAATTGCCCCTCCTGCCGGCCTGGTCACCCCACACAGCCTGTTGTTTAGTCATTTCATCGTCCCTCACTAACCCCCCTGCCGGCCGGGTGGCCCCACGCAGCCTGCTTGTTCAGTTGTTTGGTTGTCCCTCACTAACCCCCTTGCTGGCCTGGTTATAGGCAGCCATCTTGTGAGGGCATGAGGGTTAATTTGCATATCACCTCTTTATTATATAGGAAAAGATCTCTCTTCATACATGCTTTATCTCTTTAAAATATATAAAGATATAAGATATTTCTTTTCATATGTGCTTAAGATCCCAAATTATTCGGTTTCCTACAGAAGACATATTATTATATGTTTGAAAAATTGTGAGCATACCCAACCTTTCAAATAAAATTTAAAAATGTAAGAAATGATAAATATATCTAAATATAAATGTTTCTGTGAAACAAATATTTTCTGCATAAAAATGCATAAAACCCACTTTATTTGAAAAGCATTCACAAAACAAATTAAAAAATGCTTCCTATTTAATTCTTATTGACACTAATTACATTAACAAAGAAGGACCGTTATAAGTACAAGTAAGTTTATGGTAGCATTTTGTTGATACTGTTTGAAGAATGTCATGCAATGGTAATTTGTTTTAGATACGTCAAAAATAGGGCCTGGATGATATACTACAATATAGATTACTCATATGGCTGACAAACTAAGGTTGGCTGTCAGTGAGCACTTATCCAGGTTGTTAACCAGGGCCTCAGAGTGTCTCCACAAGGTTCTGTCCACAGGGCTGCTTGAGTTTTTACACAGCATGGAAATTGTGCTCTAAGAACAAATATTCAGACATAGAAAGGAGAAGACTCAGGATCTGGTTGGAGGAACTGATACAACATTATGTCCACTATATTTTATTGGTCACAACAGTTACAGAGCCTGTGAAGATCTAGGGACAGGTAGTAGAAGCTTACCCTTTGATGGCTGGAGTGTCAGTGAACTTGTGACTATCATACTTCCAAAGTCTGCCCTCTGGCCTCTAACTAGTTACATTCTACAATACACAAAATACACTCACCTCCTCTCAAGATCCTTAGATCTTTCCATCAGTGGAGTCAGGCGCGGGTTCAAGGTCCAGTATGTTGTTATCTAAATCAAATCCAGGTTATTCTTTACAGGTTACTCTCGTGTACTTCTTCTCAGATGAATCAACTATGAATTAAGGAGAAAGGTTATTTTTCCCTACCCCTACATATCAAACATAGGTCAGCAAAGGTATTGTCACAATAGACTGTCTTGTTTAAAAGGGGAAAATAGAAAGCATCTAAAAAATGGGAAGTCCTAGTGCATAGCATTTCTGAAGTCCAGCTGGGCATGTATTCCTAATTCTCTTTGATCTTGTATAGAAAATATATATTTTTTATTAAGTTTCACTTCTGCTGCCAAAGTTATAGTCCTCAGATCTCAACTAGGACATTTTTCCCCCACTTACAATTCAATAAATTACTAAGGTTAGAATTAGAGGTTGTTTATTATTTAATCATAATTTATCCTAACCTGATGAATAAATGTAGTATTTTTAAAAATCTAATTCAGACATCAGCAAACATTTTTAGCAAAGGGCCAAATAATAAATATCTTGGGCTTTCTCAATCAAATATATTTTCAGTCACAAGTTCTTTTGGTTTCTTCTGCTGAGTAAATCATTCTTTTTCCATAAAGTAGTTTTCTGAAAAGATTCTTCTCTACCTTTCTCTCTGTGAGTCTTCCATTTTGGAATTTTATGATTTTTAAAAGTACAATCTTTAAACTGGAAAGGTGTAATGGGATTCTTAGAAATATTGTTAGAGGCATCCTTAAGTTATTCTGAATTATTTGTAAAGTTGATAGCCAGGTCTATGCTATTAACTTTAACTCATATTTTCCTTTTAGGTTTCTGTATTTCATCTTTAACTTGAAGCTATTTCTTTCTTTTTTTATTATTTTATCTCAATTTTTATTCTTCATAATATTTCAATATTTTTTCATATTGATAATTCTTTATTATTACCATTCCTAATAGCTGCACACAATTCTATTTAAGTTCCACTATATTTATTCAGGCTTCAAAAACAAATGTCACTGGAATTTTGATGGGGAAAGAAAGCCCCATGACTGCTATATTAAATAATGCTGTAATTAATATTTTCTTTTCTTTTCTTTTTTTTATTGCTTAAAGTATTACAAAGGGTATTACATATGTGTCCTTTTTTTTTCCCCCGCCCTTGACAATCCCCTGGCCTCCCCTACCCCCCAGTGTCTTATGTCCATTGGTTATGCTTATATGCATGCATACAAGTCCTTCGGTTGATCTCTTACCCCCCTCCCTCCTGCCCCCCAACCCTCCCCGGCCTTCCCGCTGCAGTTTGACAATCTGTTTGAGGCAGCTCTGCCTCTGTATCTATTATTGTTCAAAAGTTTATAATGGTCTCTATTATCCATGAATGAGTGAGATCATGTGGTATTTTTCCTTCATTGACTGGCTTATTTCACTTAGCATAATGTTGAAGCTATTTCTTAACTTAAACTGCAGAGACTGAAACAAATGTTGCTTTATTTTCAAAAGTGGCAAATTGAGGCTCTTTTGAAGTTCATACATATCCTGTGCAAGAACTTAACAGTTCCATATGTAGCTCATTTCTTTCTTCACAAATTTTACTTTATCTAGTCTTTCTTATATTTATTCGTCATCTTCCAAGCCTTCACCAAGAATGTCTTTGAGACTCTTCCAATTTGTAAGTTTTCAGTTCAACACAGAGGTTTAGCTTGTAACAATGACACATGTTTTTTGTTTGGTTAGAGCAATTTTCTACTTACAGGCACGAAACGTTGTTTTAGTGTTCTACTGCATGTGACAGATTACCCCAAAATACTGTGGCTTCAAACAATAACAAAATTGTACCTACTCACAAATCTTCAGGTTAAGTACGGCCTAGTGGTAAAGTCTCAAATCTGTTCTACATGGTGTCAGCTAGATCAGCTCCACTGTGCATCCACTTCCAAGTTGGCATACTCACGTGGCTGGCGAGATAGTAATAACTCTTGGGCAGGGGCTACTACCCAAGCCTCTTGGGAGCAGCTTCTGTCCTTCTCCATGTGGGTGTCTTCGCCATAGTTCTTCTAAATTCTCACAGCGTGGTAGCTCGGTTTCAAGGATAGATATTAAAACAGGTAGGAAGTGAAAGCTGCCAGTTCTAAAACTTGGGACAGAAAAGTGTCCAGGCATCACTCTGGCCATATTCTTTTGGTAAGAGCAGTCACCATGACCGCCCGATTTCAAGGTGTAAGGTCCCAAATTCACATCTTGACGGGATAAATGTCAACTAATTTGCAACCATTCTTAATCCACCTCAGGAGATAATTATATAAAATGTTCCATAAAGGCAATAAAATTTTAGTTTTGAAATATATTATTTTTTCACTTATATTGCATTTTCCCTTTGATGTATGAAAATGTCCATGAGTAAAATTATGTCATTGTTTTTAATGAAATAAAACTATAGAAGTAAAAATATATGTATCTGTGCACCACAAGCAGCCAATATGATGATAAGTACTTGATAAAAATATTCCTAAACATTAACCCATATTATCTAGTTTTTCAGAGCAACATTTAGAAAATTAATATATTATTAGACCTTGAGGAGGACCCCTACTGCCTATAAGAAAATAGTTTTAAATATTCTTACATAATGGGACAAGTTTAATTTTGATTGCCTATAATGACTTAATTTGTTTTTCTCAGTGGAATTGTGGAGATACTGATATAAGACCTAAATCCTTATGTAGTTTTTAATTTCAATTTATTAATATTTTATTCCATTTTGTATGAGCTTATTTTTTCCTCAGGTCAGATATTAACTCTATCCTGATTTCTTGATAGTTAGAAACCAATAAAGGATTAATCGGAGGAGCCTGAGGGAAAGTATGCACTTAAATCAGGTGGTGGTATTTTAATATTCGAGTAACTTCCATCTATGTGATAATAAAATTCAACTTCAAAAGTTTTAATGAAAGGAACACATGATTTATTCTGCTGGATGTTCATGAATCCCTTAAGTGCTTTTTTTTTCATAAAATAAACCACCTAATGCTGCCTTTCTCATAGTGTGTTTCCAAAACACTGTTTCTAGAGAATGTTAATAGAACAGAGGACAACTTAGATTTAACAAAAACGTATGCTTTTAACATTATGGGTTTTCTCAGAGCTGTACATCTTGTAATTTGCATTCTATATCGCCAAACAAAATATATGATACTCACCTAAAATAAGTAAATAAATCTACTCATTGAGGATTGATGCCTCTAGTTCCACTCTTAGGAAAATAATGCTTTCTACTTTAATTAGAAAGAGATTTAATAAAGAGACTTTAGTCCTTAAAATTTATTGAAAATACTGGAGGAGCAAAATTTTGCACCACTTCTTAGAACTACTTCCTGCATAATAAAGAATTAACATCTTAGGGAATTAATGTCATGCTCAGAACAATGAGTCAAATACCCTTGAATCTGTAAGCTAGGCCCAAGAAGCTGGCATCACTACTATATTCACCTACATAACAGGTAAATAGACACTAATTCTGTACCTCCCCTCCTCTATAATTTTGTTGTTTTTGTTTTTACAATTCAGGAGTCCCTCAGAAGGTCCATGGATTTTATTTATTTATTTATTAAATTTATTGCAGTAACATTGGTTAATAACATTATATGTTTCAGCTGTACAATTTTATAATACATCATCTGTATATTCCATTGTGTGCTTACCACCAAAAGTCTTGTCTCTTATCACCATATATTTGACAACCTTTACCTTCTCCATCCTTCCTCTACCCCTTCCCCCTTTAGTAACTAGGATATTATATGGGTTTGTTTACACCGTATAAAAAAATAACTCAAACAGAATTAAAAGGTTGAATAGAAGTCCTGAGACAAAAAAAAATGCATAGAAGAAAACATAGGCACTAAATGTATGGATCTTGATCTATGAGGTTTTTTGTGAACTTGATCCCATAATTGCTATTTAAAAAATAATATAAACAATTTAATTTTTAAAATTTATCAATTAAAGTTTGCATTTAATATTATTTTGTATTAGTTTCAGGTGGATAGCGTAGAGGTTAGGCAATCATAAAATTTATAATTTTGATTCCCACAAAACTGAAGACTGGAGGTTGGTAGATAAGGATTTTTATTTCCTTTTAGTTCAATTCTGAGTGTGTCTAGCTGAATTCCAAGGCACTACCCATAAGAGTGTTTAGGTATGTAAGTTAATTTGCTAAACGTTTTCATATATAAAGAGGTGAAAATAGATGCTCAACGATATAGCTTCATAATCATTTTAAAATATTAAGGAATTTCTTCATTGTCTCCATGACTCTATGGTTGTGAATAAAAAATTTTCTGTTGGTTTGACTTACTGCATTGCAGCTACATTTTTGGGTGTTATATACAGATATTTCTGTTACTGTGTCCCAGCCCTGAGTACCACTGCCACAGAAAATTTTGGTATTTACTCTTCAACTTTGACTTTCTGAAATGTAGAAAGCAGAAAGTTGGCTTTGTTTTTCTTTTAAATCATTGCTGCTCCACATTTCGTTAAACTTTTTAATTTACCCTACATTGGAGTGGAAATAGTAAACTAGTAAAAGCATCGACTTCAATTTTCTTCAAGTGTGCAATCTTCTAAATCAGAGCCTAAATGGCAAACACAATATTTACAGGTCTTTTCTGCAGCCATAATTTTAAATGTAAATTAATTCGTGCAAATTAATCTGAAATTAGATGCAATTGTTCAAAATTTGGAGGGTGGAAATAAAGAGGTAATCTTTCTATTGCAGCAAAAAAAGTTAATTTGCCAAACCTTTTATTCTAGATGTTGCATAACAATAATTATTTCCTAGGGCTCCAAGGAACAAAACATAATAACAACAATATTTAAGAACTATGTGAGCTTATTTTATTAATAATTCATTAGTACAACAAATAGATATATTCAATAAAAATAAAATTCAATGTCCCTTTTTTGGTCCACTTTCACTCATTGAAATTCAATTTCTGCTTTTCTTTAGATCCTGCAAATGTTAGGGGTAAATCTTAATGACCCTCACTGTTAGGGATTCTCTAGAAATTAAGTCATATTTACCCTTCCATTTTAACATGATCACCTCTATTGTCTGTCCACTCAAAGCAAGGTTCTAAATCTTACTCTACCTTACCTAATTACATATATAGAATATAACTTATATATACTTGTGTTTTTTCCCAAAATGGTGCTACAAATGATGTTTTATCAAATCTCAAAGTGTTGAACCCAGACAGTGTGGCTCAGTGGTTGAGCATGGATCTATGAACCAGGAGGTCACTGTTCAATTCGGGGAACATGCCCTGGTTGTGGGCTCAATCCCCAGTAGGTGGTGTGCAGGAGGCAGTCCATCAATAATTCTCTCTCATTGTTGATGTTTCTATCTCTCTCTCCCTCTCCCTTCCTCTCTGAAATCAATAAAAAATATATATTTTAAAAAATCTGTGATAAGCAGCTCTTGAATAGTTAGAAATAGGAAAAATATCCTTAATATGACAAATGGCATTTATAAAACATTGAGAAATCATGTTTACTGGAGATTTATTGAAAGCATTCCTTGATCAATACAAGATCAGAATGCCAATTATAGTCACCTTAATTCAACATTGTGTTGGTGGATTTAAATAGTTCATTAAATCTTGAAAATAAAATTTATAATGTTTAGGAAGGGCGATATAAAGTTATCACTATTTTAAGCAAAATGTTTTATACTAGTAAAATCCAAAACTAGTTATAAATAAATTAGTAAGTTAATAAGTGAGATTTGAAAGTTTGCTTGATATAAGGTCAACATAAGCATCGTTGTATGTTTATATACTTTAGTTGGAAAATAGCATTTAAAAAGAGATAATTTAAACTAATATATGTGTGTATATATATACATATATATATATATATATACATACATATATATATATTTAAATTCTTTATTGTTGAAAGTATTACATGAGTCTCCTTTTCCCCACATTGACCTCTCCCCAGCTGCTCCAACCCCCAGCACGTGCCCTCACACGCCACTGTCTGTGTCCATTGATTATGCTTATGTGCATGCACATCAGTGCTTCAGGTTGATCTCTTACCCCCCACCTCCCCTGCTTTCCCTCCAAGGTTTGACAGTCTGTTCGATGTTTCTATGTTTCTGGATCTATTTTTGTTCATCAGTTTACTTTGTTAATTATATTCCACAAATGAGTGAGATCATGTGATACTTATTCTTCTCTAATTGACTTATTTCGCTTAGCATAATGCTCTCCAGATCCATCCATGCTGTTTCGAGTGGTAAGAGTTCTCTCTTTTTTTATAGCAGTGTAATATTCCATTGTGTAGCTGTACCACTGTTTTTTAATCCACTCATTTGATGATGGGCACTTAGGCTGTTTCCAAATCTTAGCTATTGTGAATTGTGCTGCTATGACCACAGGGATGCATATACTCTTTTTGATTTCTGTTTCTGAGTCCTATGGATATATTCCTAGAAATGAGATTACTGGGTCATATGGGAGTTCCATTTTTAAGTTTTTGAGGAAACTCCATACTGTTTTCCACAGTGCCTGCTCCAGTCTGCATTCCCACCAACAGTGCATGAGGGTTCCTTTTTCTCCACATCCTCACCAGCACTTGTAGTTTGTTGATTTATTGATGACAGCCATTCTGATGTGTGTGAGATGGTGCCTCATTGTTGTTTTGATTTGCACATCTTGTATGATTAGTGACTTTGAGCATATTTTCATGTCTCTTGACCTTCTTTATGTCCACTTTCCAGAAGTGTTCATATAAGTCCTTTGCCCATTTTTTAAATTGGATTTTTTATCTTCCTTTTGTTAAGTTGTATGAGTTCCCTATAAATTTTGGAGATTAAACCCTTTTCGTATGTCCCATTGGCAAATATTTTCTCCCACACAGTGGGCTTTCTTGTTATTTTGTTGATTTTTTTTTTCTGTGTAGAAGTTTAAAACATATTTTTAACAAACTATCAGATAGGGTAAGAATTCTTCCCCTCTAAACTTCTTTAGTTCTTATGGCTGGACTAATAGTAAAATTTATGCAAGACTAGATTAACAGGTGAAAATCCAATTTAAGACATGCTCATGGGAGAATCATAATAAAATGCTCAGATCATAAAATGAGACTCAAAGAAATGAATGAACCAGGTACCTTTTTATAATGATAGACCAAAAAAACACAAAAAACCCAGCACATTTGTGAGAAATGAAGAGAACAAAGAAAGTTAGTGCTTCGGATATTTATTAATAAGGAATTCAAACACAACAGCAAATTAGATAAGAGGCAATAAAATTTTGGTGGTAAATGCACAATGCAATGCACAAATGATGTATCATAGAATTGTACACATCAATTTATATAATTTGATTAACCAATGTTACCCCAATACATTTTTTAAAAGAAAAAAGTTTGAATACAAAGACCTTTTCACTCTGAGTTGTTTAACTCGAGTGGTAAAGGGGTATCTCTAAGCATGGGGAGGAAACTTTCCACATGGCAGATTTATTAGTTACATTTAAGAAAATAGGGAGGGTCAAGTGCTCTTCAGGCACTGGCTACTGGTCAACAGACTTTAACAAAGTATCCCATAATATGTCATTGTGAGATAAGTTGAGGTGGCCTATCTTGGACCCCAATAATATCAACTATATAATGTTAAATCTAACAAAAGATCTACAAAACATCTAATTAGAAAACTATCATCCATTACTGAGAGACATTTTAATAGACCTAGATAAATGATTATATATATTGTCCATGCTTCAGAAGACTCATGAACATATGTTAGATTGTTCTAAAAATTTAATGTCATTCAAAAAAAGATCCCAACTTTATTTTTTTATATCTGGAAATTAACAATCTATTTATAGAATTCATATGGAGATGTTAAAGGCCACTTATAGGCAAGGTTTCTTGAAAAAGTACAATAAAACACCATCAAATGTCAATTAAATAAGATTACAGTACTAAAGGTCATATGATGTTGGTGTGAGAATGAGCAAATAGATCCATGGGTGAAAATAGAGTCCACATCTACATATGTGTGAATACTTCATTTATAAAAAATGAAACTCTGGGGAAAAGACAGTTTTTTAAATAAATGGTGCTGAGCTAATTGGAAAATATGTTAAAAATATAATTATTGGGTGACTATCTCTTTTCTCCATACAAAGTGGTCAATGAGATCTATTTGTAAAAGATAATGGAATATCATGCAGCTGTAAAAAGGAAGAATCTCTTACCCTTTGAAACAGAATGAAGGGACCTGGAGATTATTATGCTAAGTGAAATAAGCCAGTCAGAGAAAGATAAATACCACATCATCTCACTTACTTGTGGAATCTAATGAACAAAATAAATTGACAAATAAAATAGTTCCAGAGTCATGGAGACATGGAACAGACTGAGGAATCTCAGAGGGAGGAGGGGGCAGGAAGAGATTAACAAAGAACTTATATGCATATATGTATAACACATTAACTGAATTCAGACAATAGGGAAGTGAAGGACTGGGGTGGGGTGGGAACTGGGTGGAGGGAGGCAATGGGAAGAAAAAGGGGGATGTCTGTAATATTCTCAATAATAAAGATAAATCTAAAAAGATAAATGTGAAAAATAAAAATGAAATTAAATACATACATATCTTAGAATTTACAAATCAAAAGAATATTTTTAAACAAAAGGAACATTTCTAAATGTAACCTTAACATTGGAAACTTAAAAAGAAACCATTAAAAGAGTGAAATCACAGAACACAGTTAGAGGTTGTTTGCAAAAATATAGCTGACAAATAATTCCTTAAGTTAGAGAAAAAATAAACTCAACTGAAAATTTGAACAACTCAGAGAAAATGCTCAAATGACCAAATTGACCCAACCTTATTAATAACCAGTGATTTTCAAATTAAGTCCACAGTAAACCATTTACATACTCAAAAGAATGGTTAGAACAAAGATTTATGACGCTTAATTCACTGGTGGTAATGTAAGCTGGTTCAGAATCTATAAATTTATCCCCTAAAATATTTTATCATCAGTGTGTTGTGATAACCATAGTAGATATGTGTATTTTTAATTTAAAGTGCTTATCTTATTTAACTTTAGGAAGCCAGATGAAAAAATAGAGTAATAAATCTAATTCTGGGTTAAATTTATTTCTTACTAGAGGCCCAGTACACAAATTCATGCACAGGTGGGGTCCCTCAGCCTGGTCGGTGATGGGGGCCGGCCTGGGGGAGGGACTGTGGGAGGTTGGCCAGCTGCGGGAGGTTGGCTGTGGGAATGCATTGACCACCAGGGGGCAGCTCCTGTGCTGAGCGTCTGTCCCTTGGTGGTTAGTGTGTCATCATAGCAACTGGTCGACCACTCATTTGGTCGACCGGTCGTAACAGTCACTTAGGCTTTTAAATAGTATATAGATGCTAGTAAACAAAGCTCATGTGCAAGAAAAAAATATAAAACTTGGTACATGAAAGTCTCTCTCTTTAAAACTAACATGATTTGACGTATTAAGTAGCAATCTCATAAACAGCTCAGACATTTTAATACGTATTACTGGAGAGCAGTAGTTGCAATGCATTTTATTGTGTTTCAGAATTAAAGAGAGTTTTATCATTACACATACAGATATACTCTGACAGATTCAATTAACAAAAGCTGTAAGACAGTCTGTAAAATCCAGTTGGGAGACTAATCTTTCAATTGTTTAAACAATATCTCCCAGTGGGGATGTTTTTTAAAGGTGTCTTCATTGCTGATTTGATAACAGAGTGATGTATACATAATGACCTAGACAAGAAAGGGTATTCAGACTGCCATTTGGAATCCTTCTCTATTCCTTCTAAATATTTCTTAGCTGGAAAATACTTTTGATTTCAAGCATTCATGTAGCAATTAAATAATTATTAACTACTGCATTTCTTTAAGATCACCACAGTTAACTTCTGCGATTTTAAAGATGATATCCTTAAGGACAATCGGGAAGGAATATCATATTGCTTCTAAATTTAAGTCTGTCCCTCTGAGTTTATGTGAGTCTGAGGAACTCTCGTTTGTATTTTTAGAATAAATATAGGAGGTTGCTAAAAATTTAAAAGAAGTGAACTTTGATCTTATCTGTTCACTTTGCAGATAACGATAGTGGTCTGTTAAGTGAAACGTATAAAATAAAATGAGAGAAGGACTAATTACTATTTTTTTTTGGTTCAAGTGTTCAGACATTAAGTTATACAGTGTCTAGTATACAAAAAGTGCTTATTAAAATATGTTAGATGAATATTAAGGCACCAATATAACAAAAATACTTTATAGTGTAATTTAAATTAGTAATTTTATGTTTCTGTGAAACATTTTAAAAAATTAAATTGTTATTTTATTATCTTTATTGTTGAAAGTATTACAGAAGTCCTCCTTTTTCCCCATTAACCTCTTCCAGCCTGCTCCCATCCCCCGCCAGGCCCTCACTACCCCATTGTCTGTGTCCACGGGTGATGCATATATGCATACAAGTTCATTGGTTGACCTCTTCCCACCCACCCTCTCCTGCCTTCCCTCTGAGGTTCAACAGTCTGTTCATGCTTCTATGTCTCTGGCTCTGTTTTTTATCATGTTTATTTGGGTCATTAGATTCCACATATGAGTGAGATCATGTGATACTTATCTTTCTCTGGCTAGCTTATTTAGCTCAGCATAATACTCTCTAGGTCCACCCATGCTGTTGCAAATGGTAAGAGATCTTTCTTTTTTATTGCTGCATAGTATTCCATTGTGTAAATGTACCAAGGATTTTTATCCACTAATCTGCTGATGGGCACTTAGGCTGTTTCCAAATCTTAGCTATTGCAACTTGTGCTGCTAAGAATATAGGGGTGTATATAGTCTTTCTGATGAGTGTTTTGGGTTTCTTAGGGTATATTCCTAAAAGTGGGATCACTAGTTCAAATGGCAGTTCCATTTTTAATTTTTTGAGGAAACTCCAGACTGTTTTCCACAGTGGCTGCACCAGTCTGCATTCCCACCAGCAGTGTACTAGGGTTCCCTTTTCTCCACAACCTCCCATAAAATAAACTACTAGATTTAATAAATGAATTCAGAAAAGTAGCAGGATACAAAATCAACACCCAAAATCCATAGCATTTTTATACACCAATAGTGAACTCTCAGAAAGAGAAATTTTAAAAAATTCCATTTACCATTACAATAAAAAATTAAGTTACTTAGGAATAAACTTAACCAAGAAGGTAAAAGACCTGTACTTGAAAACTACAAGACATTGAAAAAAGAGATAGAGAAAGATATAAATAAGTGGGAGAATATACCATGTTCATGGGTTGGTAGAATCAACATCATTAAAATGCCTGTATTACCCAAAGCAATCTACACAATGAATTGTTATTTTAAACTAATGTCTAAATCAAGTAGACATGAAGGTTGTTTTATTTTAATTATTTAATCATTACTGATTTTTATTTTTGTTGAATTATGTTTTTTGTTTTAATAATTATTAACACAGATGTAATAATAAATTTACAATTCTACTTTTAGTATGCAAATTCAACTACTGTTCTTCCTTGTTATGGTTACTTACCAATATCATTAAATGATTAGTAATGGTTCCTGAAAATAAATTTAGATATTTTCATAAAAATTGCTGAGTTCAACTGGCAATTTGTATATATTACTCCCTTCTCCTTTTTACCCATCCCCTCAACCTCCTCCCATCTGACAACCATTAATGTATTCCCTGTATCTATGAGTTTGTTTTGCTTTGCTAATTTATTTATTTGGGTTTTTTTTTTTTAGATTCCACATACATTTTAAATCATATAGTATTTGCCTCTCTCAGTCTTATTGCACTTAACATTATACCCTCTAGGTCCATCCTTGTCACACATGGCAAGATTTCATTCTTTTTTATGGCTGAATAATATTCCACTGGATATGTTTACCACATCTTCTTTATCCATTTGTTTAATGATGGACACTTAGGTTGCTTCCAGATCTTGACTACTGTATATAATGCTGCAATAAATATATGTCTTTTCAAATTAGTGTTTTGGATTTCTTCAGATAAATACCCAGAAGTAGAATTGCTGGCTTATACGGTTCAATTTTTAATTTTTTAGGAAGTACCATACTGTTTTCCATAGTGGCTGCACCAATTTACCTTCCCACCAACAGTGTATGAGAATTCTCTTCACTCCATATCCTGGCCAACACTTGTTTAATGATTTATTGATGATAGCTATTCCGAAAGGTGTGAGGTGATATGTCATTATGGGTGCCATTTGCATTTCCCTGATTAAGTGATGTTGAGAACCTTTCTTTTTATCTACTTGCTGGCCATTTGTATGTCTTCTTTGGAAAAATACTGACTCAGCTCCTCTGCTTAATTTTTTTAATGGGATTGTTTTTCTTTTTGGTGTTAAGTAATATGAGGTCCTTATATACATTTTATGTAATAGACTTATCAGGGTGACCACTTCTTAAGTTATATAAATGTCTAATCACTATGTTGTACACCTGAAAGTAATATAATATTGTATGTCAACTGCAATTTTTTAAAAAATTAAAAAATAGTAAGTTCAATCATTAATTTCAAATGTAATATATAGTTTGTGATTTATAAAATATATAATTTATGACTTAACAAAATCTAAGATTCAGGAATCTAGTAATGCAAATCAGCTGTTTTTAAAGAATAGAAATTTAAAAGGAAAAATAGCATTTTTTCTTTCACATTATAAGTGTTCTCATTTTAATCACTTTCTAAACATCTACTGACTGCCTCAATACCCTTTATAGTTCCTTTCATACAGACAGGCTTTATGTGTGTGTGTATAATAAATCTATAACTTACAATGTTTGCAGCATTTAAAAAGTATTAAAAAAAGAAGGTGTGGGATTTAGCATGAAATCTACACTATTGCAATGTAGTCATAGCTTAGGCCACAGTGGTTAATCAAAGGTAGCAATTAGTTTTCTAGATGAACTAAAACCTCCTAGTTTGGGTGTTAGTGGTTGATAGAGTGATAACATTATAAAGCAATCACTTGGGCAGTAAAGCCTGGGCAGGCATTTGCCATATGGGCATGTTGCAAATAATTTGCCAAAAGTTGTCTTGCAAATGCTTAAATATAGGAGTCTGTTAAAGAATTGGGATGGAAGAAATTTGAGCCTCTGCTTTCCCTGTGAAAAGAAGAAAGTCACAATCATCCTTGAAGTTGTCCCAACTGCTAAAGGCAGTTGCTCTGAGGATCCTCATTCATTCAATTGACTTTCTTTCTCCTCTAAGTTGATTTGTTAGCTACTGAATTTATTTATAGTCCCAGAACTCAAGGAAAATGCTTGTTTGACACTTAATAAGTCCTAATTTGTTATTTGGTAACAATTTTGTGTAAAATTGCTAGTTGCCTTCCTATTTTCACTCTGGCAAATATGATACTATTAGGGTTTATTTCACATTGAAAAAGAAAATAGACTGATCATTTCAGAGATGTTGACTAGATTTTTGGAAACCTCTGAAAAACATAGAGGAATATGAATTATTTAGTGCATAGTGCTAAACTGGCACACATATATATAATGTGTTTATCACTTTAAAATTAATTATTTTTTAGGCATGCTAGTCACAAATTCATATTAAAGAACTGAGCTGTTTAACAGAGTGCTGATACTTTATTTTTTGAAAAATCTAATTTGAATTAGTTTACAAGTAAAAATAAATGATTATATATTGTTTTCTTAAATATTGCAAATATACCAAATCCATCCCTGTAATAAATAACAAGGAAAAAGTAATGAAATAATAAATTATTTCATTATACAAAATAACATAATTGACATCATTTTCATTTGTAAAAATATATCAGCACTTTGTCCTAATTTGTCTAATATTAGACAAGAAAGCTTTTAAAAATATATATATATAATTGATTTCAGAGAGAAAGAGAGAGATAGAAAACTCAATAATGAGAGAATCATTGATCAGGCTGCATCCTGCACTACCCCTACTGAAGATGGAGCCCACAACCTATGACCTCCTGGTTCATAGATTGATGCTCAACCACTGAGCCATGCCAGCCAGACAAAAAGAAAGCTTTTTAAAAGAGAAATTGTATAATAATTTAATTTAACTTTGTAGGCTTGGTGTTTGATGAGTTAATTGACATGCCCATATCTGATGAAAATAATTCACATATAGTATACTATTCTCCCTCTAATCCTATCTAATAAAAGGGTAATATGCAAATTGACCATCACTGCAACACACTAGATGGGCTGCCCCCAAGTGGTCAAAGATAGCCCGCCCCCCATGTGGGAACAAAGATGGGCCACCACAAGATGGCCCAGCAGGGGGAGGGGCAGTTGTGGGGTGAATCAGGCCAGCAGGGGGAGGGCCAGGTTTGGGGGGGCCCAGGCCTGGAGGGGAAGGGCAGTTGGGAAGAAAAAGGCCCTCGGGGGGAGAGGAGTTAGGGACAACCCAGGTGGCAGGGGGGAAGGGAGGTTGGGGAAGCCTCCAGGCCTTGCGGGGGAGGGGAGGTTGGGGAGGAACAAAAAATAAAAGGGGAGGGGAAGTTTGGGGGG
>NW_005871072.1:5405012-5419382 GCF_000147115.1 Myotis lucifugus
GGACTGCAGGGGAGGGTAGTTTGGGGGATCAGTCTGCAGCGGAGGGCAGTTGGGGGCACCCAGGCCAGCAGGGGAGGGCAGTTAGGGGTGACCAGGCCGGCAGGGGAGCAGTTCAGCGTTGATCAGGCTGGCAAGCAGAAGCGAATTAGGGGCAATCAGGCAGACAGGCACGTGAGCAGTTGGGAGCCAGCAGTCCGGGATTGTGAGTCCAATAGGGCCTAAACAGGCAGTTGGACATCCCTCAAGGGGTCCCAGATTGGAGAGGGTGAGGCTGGGCTAAAGGTTACACAACAACCCTCATGCATGAATTTCATGCACTGGGCCTCTAGTCTACACTAATAAAAGACAAGGATGCTAATTGACCGTACCTTCACTACACCCAAGCCACTCCCACCAGCCAATCAGAGCGACTATATGCAAATTAACCCAACCAAGATGGCGGCCGGCAGCCACAGAGCTGGAGCAAGCAGAAGGCTTGGTTGCCCGGGCGATGGAGGTAGTCAAGCTTCCCACCTGCTCTGAGCTGGCTGTAGCCTCCGCAAAAGGCAACAAAGTTTCAATTAGAGAAGCTAAAAAAAACACATAGATACCTGCTTCCAGCCAGCTTCCAATGGGAGCTTGGGTGGCTGGGGGCCATGGCCAGCCTGCAAACAGCCATCAACCCCTCACTCAGGCTGGCCACACCCTCATGGGGTGAGGGTCCCCACTGGGGGGCTTAGCCAGCCTGAAAACGGCCCTCAGCCCCTCACCCAGACTGGCCAGGCACCCCACCATGACCCCCACACTGAAGGGGCTGTGGCCAGCATGCAAACAGCCATCAGCCCCTCATCCAGGCTGGCCAGGCACTCCTATATAATAAAAAGGTAATATGCAAATTGACCCTAACAGCAGAACAACTGGGAATGACTGGTCACTATGACACACATTGACCACCAGGGGGCAGATGCTCAATGCAGGAGCTGCCCCCTGGTGGTCAGTGCACTCCCACAGGAGCTCTGCTCAGCCACAAGCCAGACTGACGGCTACCAGTACAGCAGTGGTGGTGAGAGCCTTTCCTGCATCCTCAGCAGTGCTACGGATGTCCAACTGCAGCTTAGGCCTGCTCCCTGCTGGCAAATGGACATCCCCCAAGGGTTCCCGGGCTGCCAGAGGAATATCTGACTGCCAGCTTAGGCCCAGTCCCCGAGGGAGTGGGCCTAAGCCAGGAGGTGATCATCCCCTGAGGGGTCCCAGACTGTGAGAGGGCACAGGCTGGGCTGAGGCACCCCCCCGAGTGCACAAATTTTTGTGCACTGGGCCTCTAGTATTTTTATAAAACCATTTAAATAAACATTAATATTACATGACTAAAACATTTATTTATTAAAGATAATTGGGAGGTATATTTTACAATATCATAGTTGACATCTTCTTTGTTTATTATAAAACTAGAGGCTCAGTGCACAAAATTCATGCACTTGGGTGGGGGGGGTGGTCCATCAGCCTGGCCGGCACCCTTTTGCAGTCCAGGAGCCCTCAAGAGATGTCCGACTGATGGCTTAGCAATGTCACAAAGGCAGGAGAGGCTCCCGCCACCGCCACTTTACTCGCCAACTGTGAGCTTGGCTTCTGGCTCATTCGTTGAGCATCTGCTCCCTGGTGGTCAGTGCACGTCATAGCGACTGGTTAACCATCTACCCTCTGATAGTCTGTGCACGTCATAGCGAGCATTGAATGACCTTAGCATATCATTAGCATATTATGGTTTGATTGGTTAAACAGACAACCAGACAGCATATTAGACTTTTATTATATAGGATGTTTTATTTCTCAAATGACAAATTTTTGAAAAACCAATTATTGAAATTTTCAAAAAAATTTATTTTCATACTCTATAACTTGTATTTCTACCTTCTTCATATGTAGAATAATGTTATTTATCAATGGCCATTCAGTGAGTTATCCTGGCCACATTAACCTCATTTCTATTCCAGGAACATAGGAAGAAGACTACAACACTAACTCCGTGGGTCACATCAGAGGCAAGTTCTAAGGCTTAACTAACATATGTTACATTTTTAAGACCAAGAATACAAACTTTTATAGAAAAGAGTAGGTACAGGGGCCTTAAAGTGACCTGTGTAAATGTGGGATCCTGAAGCTTACAGTGTATTAGCCTTATGGGATAGGTCTTAAGCTTTATTAGCCTCATGGTATTAGCCTCCTACTATGGATCTTTGCTAGTTGATTAGCTCTGCATGGAAGTAAATCCACGGCTAAGTATCTCACATTCTTTAAGGCTCTGTTCCATTGTCACAGTTTCAACAACGTCTACACTATCTTATCATATCCTCCAGCACTCCTGGATTCACTTTAAATCTCTCTTTTTCTTTGTGCCAGGTTGCATATCTTCTAACATACTGCATAATTATATTAGTCATTATGTTGTTTATTTACCCCAATAGAAACTAAGGTCTATAAGGGCAGAGATTTTTCATTATTTGGTTTATTGATGATTTTCAAATGCTTAGATATTATCTGGCACATGGTATACACAATAAAAAATAGTTAATTAAAGGAATAAAGAGACAGTCTTTTCACCAATGATTTCTCCATACTGTGCCCATTATTAATTCTCTAAAAACATGTTAGCTTGATAACTTCTTTCAAAATTTTTAAAATTGTTTACCATGAATGGTTTCCTGCTGAAGTTAAACATCAAATTCTTAATATGACCTATACACCCTTCCTAATCTGATTCAGTGCTCTCTCCAATTTCCTTCCAAGTCATCTTCTAAAAATCTCAACACAGTATTTCTCCCAAACTGCATTTCCGCCTCATTCAAACGCTCACTTTATTTTCACCTTCACATTCTCTCCCCATAATCAAACATGTCAAACTCAAAGGCTAACATGGGCCAAATAAATGAGGCATGTGGCCTGCAGGCCTCGAGTTTGACATGCTTGGTCTACAATCTTTCCCTCCTGCTCTCTTTAATCACACACACACACACACACACACACACAGAATCTTCTTTACTAGATTGTAAGCTTCTTGAAGGGAAATAAAATTATCGTCATAATTAGAAGTTTAGTATAGTGACTGGAAATGGTAAATATTAAACTAGTATTTGGTGAATACATTAAGTTAACCTATTATCTAACTGGAAGTTCCTATGTGAAGATCTTTCAACAGCATATAAAAACATTTTTAAAAGGTTTGCATCAAAAATACCTGAAATTACAATTTTCACTAAAGAAATTTAAGCTGTATTATAAATAAAAAATACCAAAAATTATGAAAAAGTTTCAATCTTCCTATCTTCTTCATTAAGTATGCAGTGAAAACCCTCCATCTTTCTTCTTAAATCATTTTCTATTAAGAGTGTGCAGACCCCAGGCCTCCAGGTGATTGGAAACTGATATTCAATACAACATTTTCTGAATCTAGACTTTCTTGCACCCACATAATCTTTGAGATCAGCGTTGCTCACACATTGTCTATTGAACATTGTGTGTACCATAAAAACATCCTAGCCTTAACCTTGGGAAGCTTCCCTGTGGGAAGAATGGATAAAGGTTCTAATCCTTATATTCTCTTGTTAGCCATCATGTTCTATATATTTTTTTCTTTCAAAATAAATTCACCTTGTTATATGACATTGATAAATTTCTCCCCAAGTCCTAGTGCATGTGGCACCAGCCTTGCATGACATTGGAACAATGGGAACTCAAACACATTGCTGGTGGGAATGTAAATGAGGAAAGCAATTTGTGGTGGAATTTTTCTGTATCTGCTAAAACTGAAGCTGTGCATACACTTTGAACAGCATGGCTCTTAGCTCTGTACCTAGAGAAATGGTGTCAGATTCACAACATGAAAATCCATTGCATCAGTGTGTATGAAAAAAAAATATTCAAAATGTTCTTTCAATGTTAAATCAATAAATATTCTAAGGTATAATCATACAGGTATGAAATAGATAATAAAGTTATCAATATAAATTACACAACCACGTAGAGTGGAAATGTTATAGAATAATATATACAGTATGCATCATACGGCTTTAAATGGGTGACATTTTAGACATAAGGAAATATAAAATACAAAAATAACATTTTTTTCTCTAAGCTAAAAAGTGAAAATTTACTTTAATTTAAAATTCTGTGTCCTTGATGAAGTATCAGTGAGGATTCCTTTTTTGCTCAGGAAGCAAAGCCTTAAAAAATCCATACACATCCTCTGCCCTTTTTTTTCATTGGATTGTTTGGTGTTGAGTTGTGTGAGTTCTTTATATATTTTGGATAGTAACCCCTTGATGGAGCTGTTGTTTGCAATTATCTTCTTCCATTTGGCTGGCTGCCTTTTTTTTTAGTGGTTTATTTTGCTGTGCAGAAGCTTTTTAGTTTCATATAGTCCCATTAATTTATCTGTGCCTTTATTTCCCTTGCCTTTGGGGTCAAATTTATAAAATCTCTAAGACTGAGGTCCATAAGTTTAGTACCTATGTTTTGTTATATGTAATTTATTGTTTTAGGTCTTATATTTAGGTCTTTAGACCATTTTGTGTTAATTTTTGTACAAAAAGCAGTTTCATTTCTGTATGGTAATGGAAAATGATCTGAATTTGGGTGGTGGGCACACAATGCAATATGAAGATCGTGTAACATAGAAAACTACATCTTATTAATCAGTCACCTGAATAATTTTTAAAAATCCAATACACTCACAGAGTGAGGTGTAGATGAAATATGTCATCCAAACTTGTCTGTTTGTTACCAGAAAATTTTTGCTAGAGTTAATTATAAGAGAAGCTGCCAAGTGGATTTGATAAGCTGGGAACACAGATTTCCCTAACTTTTTATGGCAGTCATGCCTGTCACCTGAGGAGAGCTCGGCAGATATAGAGGGGTTAATTTTGATTTCAACATTTTCTTTACCCATTAAATATAAACAATGTTTTTAGTTTAAATGCCTTTTTTTAGCACATTTGTTATTTCACAAATGGTTGAGAATAGTTAAGCAATTATTTAAAATCATTAAATGAATATTAATATTGGAGCATTTGCATTAGGGATATCAATAGTCATAATGAAATTGGAATTTGTAAATCAGTGTGTTATCAATAAGGAATGGAGAGAAAAATCAAGAAAGTAGATTATAGGACCTCAGTGAAAAATTGCTTAACATTTATTGTCAAAATAATTTAGACACCTACTCAAATCATTTAAAAATAAATACCATAAGGAATAATGAGTGTAATATAAAAATTAGAGTACAAGTAAGTAGAGGTAAACTGGCATTTATTTTCTGAAATGGGAAAAAAATTATAAATGGACCAAAACCAGTTTAAAAATAATTCATATCATTAATTCAATGAACACAGATTAACACAACTTTTGAACTATTTTCCCTACGAATTTATAAATAATTTCTTATGCTAAACATTGTAAAATTTGTATTAAATTAACATTATAATGCATTCTTGAGAATAATATACTTAATTTTAAAGCTTCTTGAAAAAAAATTACTAGGTCTTTCCATAGCTTACAATTTTGTATACAGTTTAACTCAGTAATTCTTTTTTTCGGAATTTTGAAGAATTATCTTTTAAACTTAGGTATTAATATACACAGTTATGTTATCCCAGTTTTATCTTTAATAGAAGAAATAAACACTGTGTTCATCTATGGTGAACTGATTAAATAAATTATGACACACTGTATGGATTACTATGCATGTATTAATGGTTTTATTTAAAATGTGTGATGAAGATTCATTAAAAATTATTACTTAGTAATAATTTCAAGGTCCAAAAATATTATATGTATAATAATTCAAAATGTATATCCCTAAAATATGGGAAATATGGACAGTAATTATTTTTGTGAAACTTGATTAGTCCCATCCATTTTTGTTTTCTGCATATTATCTATGGCAGACATGTATTTCCTTTACATCAGAATGAAACCAAAATCTAAAATAATACAAACACAATAGTTTAATGATTGCAGTTACATATATATATAATGAAAATGACTAGATGTTCAGATTTCACATTCTTATATCACACAAGTAAGAGTACGGCAAAGCTTTTCTTTAAAATAGTGTCAAGAAAGTGCATTCAATTAACATAGCCCACTGGAAAGTGAAAAGACTAGTAAAATTTCTAGAATAATATTACTATTTTTTTTAATGAAAGAAACTAGAGGATCCATTTTTACTTTATAACTAATTATACTGTATAACTTATAGTTGAAGCAAAAGCATAAATGATATTTTAGCAAATAAAATATTTTATGCTCTGTTTTAAGTTCCTATTGCTGCTATAAAATATTCACAAATTTGATAGCTTAAAAACATCACAAATGGCCAAAACTGGTTTGGCTCAGTGGATAGAGCGTCGGCCTGCGGACTGAAGGGTCCCAGGTTCGATTCCGGTCAAGGGCATGTACTTGGGTTGCGGGCACATCCCCAGTAGGAGATGTGCAGGAGGCAGCTGGTCGATGTTTCTCTCTCATCGATGTTTCTGACTCTCTATCTCTCTCCCTTCCTCTCTGTAAAAAATCAATAAAATATATTTTAAAAAAAACATCACAAATGTCTTAGTGTAAAACTTGGGAGGGCAGAAGCCCAAAATGAGATTCATTGGGCTAAATTAATTTATCATCAGACCCATGTTCCTTCTAGAAGCTCCAAGATTGGTTTCTTTCCTTTTCCAGCTTATAAAAGTTTTCCGAATTTCTTAATTTGTGGCTCCATGTTACTCTGATGTCTACTTCTGCTGTCGTTTTTCCTTTATCCCTTTTCTCCTGCTATCACATGGCTTTTCCTCTCTGCTTCCATTGCAACACAATATTCTCTCACTCTGACTGCTGCTTCCCTTTTGTAAGGCCCCTTATGATTACTTTAGGCTCATAATTCCCCCATATCAAAAATCTTTAACTTAATCAACCTGCAAGGCCTCTTTTGCCTTATAAGGTAACATATTCACAGGATTCAGGGACAAGGATATGGCCATGTTTTGGGTGCCTATTTCAGCCTAACATATGCTCATTGAAGATTAATATTAATCTGGAAGATCAATTAAAATAGCTTTTTGAGGTCTAATATAAATTTTTTTCTCTTTGTTTGATACATGGGTAATTTCTGGTTAAATTTGTGACAATTTTAGAAGGTTAAATAAGTACATTGGCTTTAGTGAATAGATTAGTTGAGAGACTAAATAGCTTTTATATATTTGACAAATTCAATGATATATCAATGATATATATACACAAATTATTACATGTAAGATAAATCAATAAGATACATAAAATTTATTTAGATATCATCTTCTTAAACATCATCTTAAGGATCTGTAAATTTATGAGTCTAAATACATAACATTTGTACCAGTCAAATTTTATGATTAGTTAGAAAATTTTATTTATATTATTTAGTATTCAAAATACATTTACATTATTTAGTATTCAAAGAAGTGTTCTTATAGTTAAGTGAAAAATGTGCTCTTGGAACCAATGAAATTAAAAGTCTAAGCAATTAATCAATCTCAGTGATTAACCACCTCTTTTCTAAATAAGTAGAGATTAGGTAATGTGTTTTAGCATACCTATCCTCTTTCAAATTTTGAAGCACAAGACATGAATAATTACAATTTGAAGTTTTTGTATATCAATCAGGGTAGAGAGGAGTTTGATTTTGAATGCCCAGAGCTGTCATAAATAGCCCACATTAGTTGAAATGGCCATTGATTTCCTTATAAGTACATGTGTCCTTTAACCCTGGTCTAGTTATGAATCTAGTGATTTTAATTTACAGGGATGATGGATGGGCAATATAAAAATACATATATGTGATATTTTGCATACTTAAAATGATTTTTACTAATTTTTTAAGGGGAGAGTGTGAACACAGTTCCCCACTACCACAAGTTATGCAGTTGAGTTTCCCAAATGTGGGGAAATCTCAGGGTCAGCACATCTGGAGTGCAATGGATTAGCCTTGCCCTGAAAAAGCCCCCTTCCTGACCATGGTATCTCCTCTGCCAGGTAAGTATTGATTTTCACTCTTTCCCACATTTTAACTAATTGAAGATGTTTTACTTGAAATAATGAAGTCAATTACTAGTTTAAATAGTTGTATTACTAATTATTATGTAATTAAAATGTAAATAATGCTATGGTTGAAAACCTAATGTAACTAATGAATGGAACCTGAAAACCAACTAGTCAGTTGATGAATTACATACCAATTTCTGTGCTTTTGGTAAAGTGGCTCATTTGCTTCAATATAACTAAACCTCAGATTAAATATATTTCTTGAATTATACCCTTTGTGTTGTATTTCACAGCTAGGGACAATGTTCCCAGCAACTTGTTCCTAAAGTATTCCCATTTTACAAAATGTGAAGTTGAATTAGATAAGTAGTGATTATGTATTTTTTAAGTAGGTTCAACTTACTTACTTCTAGGAAAATGTGAATAAAGGTTTATCAACTAATAAAAATATGTAGTTATTATAGAACTCATAGACAGGGATTAACTTTTAGCAAGTTACTCTTTATATATGTCTAGGTATTTATTACCAAACTAAAGGCCCGATGCATTAAGATTCGTGCAAGAATAGGCCTTCCTTTCCCTGGCTGCCAGCATTGCCCTCGCTATGGCCCAGAGCCGCCTTCTGCCTTTGCACTGCCCAGAGGCCCGGGGCGGCCGGGGTGAGGCGGAACACCTGCAAGCATCCCAACCCGGCCTCCGCCATCTTTGTCACATCAATTTACATATCCCCTCCTTATTGGCTGTGGGTGCCGCCATCTTTGTCATGAAGTGACTGTCAATTTGCATATTCTGTCTTTATTAGATAGGGTATCCTGTATAATAAAGGGGTAATGTGCAAATTGACCATCACTCCAACACACCAGATGGCCGCCCCCATGTGGTCAAAGATGGCTGCCCCATGTGGACACAGGATGGCTGCCACAAGATGGCCAGTAGGGGAGGGCAGTTGTGGGCGATCAGGCCGGCAGAGGAGGGCAGTTGGGGGCGACCAGGCCAGCAGGGGAGGGTAGTTGGGGGCAATCAGGCCAGCAGAGGAGGGCAGTTGGGGGCGACCAGGCCGACAGGGGAGGGAAGTTAGGGGTGACCAGGCCAGTTAGGGGCAATCAAGCTGGCAGGGGAGCAGTTCGGTGTCAATCAGGCTGGCAGGGGAGGACAGTTAGGGGCAATCGGGCCAGGAGGGGAGCAGTTAGGTGTAGATCAGGCTGGCAGGGGAGTGGTTAGGGGTCATCAGACTGGCAGGCAGTAGCAGTTAGGGGCAATCAGGCAGGCAGGCAGGCAGGCAGGTGAGCGGTTGGGAGCCAGCAGTCCTGGATTGTGAAAGGGATGTCCAACTGTCCGACGGGTCCCAGATTGGAGAGGGTGCAGGCTGGGCTGAGGGACATCCCCCCCCCCTCCCTGTGCATGAATTTCATGCACCGGGCCTCTAGTATGCATATGTTAAGATGAATTCTCTTAAAATTACTATAGTCTGTGTTGTTTGAAAGAACAGGAAATCAGGTAATGAGCTACATAATATAGATACTATCTTTGTCTTATTTCTTTTGTCAAAGATTAACCATCATTATTTCTAATTAAGATAAATTTTAGCAATAATATCTACACTAATAAAAGAGAAACAAGGTAATTAGCATACGACCGCTACCCTTTTCATTGGCTAATCAGTGAGTATATGCAAATTAACTGTCAGCCAAGATGGCGGCCGGCAGCCAGGCAGCTGGAAGCAAACATGAGGCTTGCTTGCTGCAGTGAAGGAGGACTCCAAAGTTCCCCGCATGCGCTGCGGCCTCTGAGCTGCAACTCTAAGAAACTTTGTAACAAATATAGAAGTTAAACAAAACCCCTGGATCTCAGAGCTGGAGTTATACATTGTTTCGATTATAGAACGGCAAACAAACCAGCAGCAGAAGCCTCAGAGCTAGAGCCAGAGCTAAAGCTGGCCCAGAAGAAAAAAAAAAAAGAAAAAAAGGAGCGGTTGGGAGCTTCAGTCAACAACCACGAGCCTGAAAGCAGTCCTCAGCCCCTCACCCAGACTGGCCAGGCACCCCAGTGGGGACCCCCACCCTGAAGGGTGTGTGACCAGCTGCAAACAGCCATCATCCCCTCACCCAGGCTGGCCAGGCACCCCAGTGGGGAGCCCCACCCTGATCCAGGACACCCTTCAGGGCAAACCAGCCGGCCCCCAGGCCTCTATCCTATATAGTAAAAGGGTAATATGCCTCCCAGCACTGGGATCAGCGGAGCCTCGAGGCCTCCTGGCACCGGATCAGCGTGACAGGGGGCAGCGCCCAAACCCCCTGATTGCCCTGCGACTCTGTGTGTGACAGGGTGCGGCGTCCCAACCCCCTGATCGGCCCTGCTCTGTGTGTGACAGGGGTCGGTGCCCTAACTCCCCTATCGGCCCTGCTCTGTGTGTGACAGGGGGGAGCTCCCCAACCCCCTGATGGGCCCTGCTCTGTGCATGACAGGGGGCAGCACCCAACCCCCTGATTGGCACTGCTCTGTGCATGATTGGGTACAGAGCCCCAACCCCCCTGATGGGCCCTGCTCTGTGCGTGACAGGGGTGGCACCACAACCTCCCCATCGACCCTGCCTTGAGTGTGACAGGGGGCGGTGCCCCAACCCCCCAATCGGCCCTACCCTGAGCGTGACTGAGGGTGGCATCGCAACCTCCCAATCCGCCCTGCTCTGTGCATGACAGGGGGCGGCGCCCCAACTCCCCAATCAGCCCTGCTCTGAGCCCGACCAGGGGCTGCACCTAGGGATTGGGCCTGCCCTCTGCCACCCAGGAGCAGGCCTAAGCCAGCAAGTCGTTATCTCCCGAGGGGTCCCAGACTGTGAGAGGGCACAGGCTGGGCTGAGGGACCCCCCCTTCTCCCCCGAGTGCACAAATTTTTGTGCACCGGGCCTCTAGTAACTATATATTATAGAATATTTAAAATTTTTAAAATATCATGGTCATTGTCATAATAATACAAAAGAGTTAACATACAAAAATAACATTATTTCCAATATAATTCTGTTATCAGTGTACCCTTCTACTGGGGATTATTTAGCCTTGCTTCTAACTGGCACATACTTTCTATTCATATGTTTATACCATCATACAAGGCATGGGTTCTGGGGTCATTCCAACTCCTCAGAGCCACTCTACATATCTCCATTCTGATTCATTACAAGTTAACCCAGTCTTGATTTTTGAAATTTGTGTTAGCAGTAATATTTGTTGCTGGGCATGCAATGGTAAATGATGCTGATGTGATTCAGAATTATCCTGCTATATCAGTTAAAGTTTACTATTTAACACTACAAATACACTCAACCCTAAAGCAATACTGGAGTGGAAAGGAATGTAACATTAAAAAGGGGTTTATTCTTAATCCCTAAAATTTTAATAAATAAATTGGGTTTAAAAATGCATACTCAGTATTAATGTCATGCTTGAGTTATGCATTGCAATCTATTTTGACTCATTTTAGAGTCTCTCTCTCTCTCTCTCTCTCTCTCTCTCTCTCTCTCTCTCTCCATCTTTCTCTCTCTGCATCTCTCTCCACAGACAGATGGTAGATAGATGATAATAAACACATATCCCTCAGATTAAGTAATTTCTGTTAAGTAGTAGGAAACCATTTATTCAATTTAAAGTTTTATTTCAGAATTTTTGGAATTCTCTCTATCCCCTCTTCTTGGTTAAAAAATAAATAAAAACATTAAACTGGTAAATGAAAAAGAACAAATGTTAAGAACCTGAAATTATAAGAAGTGTCCTCAGTAAAATTTATTGCATTACTTTCCATTGCTGATATAACAAATTACCACAAAATTAATGGCTTAAAAGAATACAGACATGGTCTCTTATAGTAATGGACTTCAGAAATTCATAATGAAAATTAATGGGCTAAAATGAAAATGATAGCACCACTACATTCCTCTGGAGGCTTGAGGGGAGATAGTTGCTCCTTTGGTCTTTCCAGATTCTAGAAACCACCTGAATGCCTTCGTTTGTGGTCCCCACTCCTTCATTGAAACAATGCCCAGGCAAATTGTTCTCACCTGGCACCATTCTGGCTCCGGCTTTTCTGTTACCTTGCACTTTGATTACACTGATGGAGCCCCATGATCCAGGATGATTCCACTTGCCGTCGTCCTTAACTAAATTAAACATGTAGAATCCCTTTGTCCTGTAAAGTAATATATCTGCAGCTTCCATGAATCAGGATTTGGATCTCTTGGGCAGGGGCATTATTCTGCCTACTACATCTGTCTTCTAAAAATGCCCAGGCTAGTATGGCTCAGTGATTAGAGTATCAGCCTGAGAACTGAAGGGTCGCAGGTTAAATTCCCTGTCAAGAACACACACCTGAGTTGCAGGTTTGATCCCTGTCCCTGGTCAGGAGGCAACCAAATCATGTGTCTCTTTTACATGGATCTCTATCTCTCTCCCTTTCCCTTCCTTCCCTCTTTAAAGGTAGCTGAAAATACATTTAGAAATACACTACCAAAGTCACACTCTAAAAAATAATGACTTGATAAACTGGATTTCATTAAAATTAAAAATTGCTGCTCTGTGAAAGACATTGTCAAAAAAAAAAAAAAAGGAAAACATAAGCCAAAGACTGGGGGAAAATATATATATATATTTTTTGGGGGGGGAATAGTTTTAAAAGACATAGCTAATAAAGGGCCGTTATCCATAATATACAAAGAATTCAAAATTCAACAATGAAAAGCAAACAATCCATTTTTTTAAAGTGGACCAAAGACCTTAAGAGATAACTCACCGAAGAAGATATACAGATGGCAAATAAGCATATGAAAAGATGTTCTATCTGAAAAGGCTACATTCTATATGGTTTCTTTTTGAAAAAATATTTATCATTCGAAGTAATACTTATGTTCCCTTTTTTCCCACATTGAGCCCTTCTAACCTGCCCCGGCCCTCACCCCAGGCCTTTCAACTATATGACGTTCTGGAAAAGGCAAAACTGTGGAGACAGTAGAAAGATCAATTGTTGCCCGAGGTTAGAAAGAAGAGAGAAATGAGTAGGTGGATTACAGAGGATTTTTAGGGCAGTAAACCTACTCTATATGACGCTGTAATGGTGGATATATGTCATTATATATTTGTTGGTAATGCATGTAACTTGCATAAATACTACCACAAATAAAATGTTCCCAATGAACATTTACTGTTTATTAACTTAATAGTTAAATAGAGATGGTTGGGATCATTTAATTAATAATTAAAAGACATAATGCAAGGGTGATTTTAAAAAAATACTGAGTACTTAAATATGACCTTTACTCATCTGCCTCTTGTTTTCCGTTCTCTGGCTTTTAATAGTAAGACCAGTCACAGTAGGAATTTTACATTTGGTACTTTAGTCTCTCCAGGTGATCATAAATATAGTAGCTTTGTGGAAAAGCTGTTGGCTCTATATTTCTGGGAGTCACTCTGAGAGTTTTCGCCCAGGGGTGTATTATCCTGAAAGTCTTAAGAGTCATTTTCATGTCAACTATTACTCTCTGCAGTGCTTTGCAATAGGTGACTCTCGGCTGATTCCACTTGTTCTCTAAGTGTCATCAACTCTAAAGGAGTCCATTATAACTAGATGGCATTCTTGTTATTTAAATATCTGCTGACAGTCAAAGAACTATTTCTGTTCTATCATGCCATTTATGAGCATTCAATGCTGGCTGAAATTTCTCAGAGATTTCTTGGGGGAAAAATGATATAACATTTTCATCTTACCCTTTGCTACTCAGTAAAGGAATAAAAGTAAAAAATACAGATGCTATAAATTAACCAGCAGTCAAGTTGTCATTTTAAAGTAAGTATTCACTATCAAACATGCAACTTTGAACTGAATATGCACTCATATTTGGATATAAGTAAATAATCGGATTTCTTTGCTGCCAATGAAGCCACGTTTCCTTTGACCACATTCTGTCATACCTGCTTTTTTTAAATTTGGTTAGCCCCTGATAATAAAGACCATGCAGCTGTTAAACAGAAAAGTAATGTAAATTTCCTATATCTTTTCATAACTTGACAGTAAAGATTAACTTTATAAAGGCCAGAGCCCAGCCAGTGTGGCTCAGAGGTTGAGCATCAACCTATGAATGAGGAGGTCATGGTTTGTTTCCTGGTCAGAGCATATGCCTGGGTTTAGGGCTCAATCCCCAGTGTGAGGCATGCAGGAGGCAGCCAATCAATGATTCTCTCATCATTGATGTTTCAATCTCTCTCCTTTGCCTTCTTCCCTGAAATCAATATATATATATATATATATATATATATATATATATATATATATATATATATATATATT
>NW_005871072.1:5419482-5430750 GCF_000147115.1 Myotis lucifugus
TTTAGATTTTATGCTTTGTATTTAAATAGGTAATCACCTAATTAAGACAAAAATTTTAGGACAAAAATTTTAGGAAGAAAAGTCTATGTCTATTTAGTTCTTTCCACTCTATTTAGTTCTTTCCACTCTCTTTATCCACACACATACAGGGTGGGCAAAACTAAGAATTCCGTGCCAAAGTGTGCTTGAATATAGCATGAGTATAGCAAGTGGACTACAAGAATGTGTAAATAATGAAGGCTGGCAATTTGAGAAATTATGAGATTGTACCTAAGTGCACTGTGCCATTGTAACATTCTTTTTGGTTTTTTGTTTGTTTGTTTGTTTTAATATATGTTTATTGATTTCAGAGAGGAAGGGAGAGGGAGAGAGAGCTAGAAACAATGAGAGAGAACCACTGATAGGGATGGAGCTCGCAACCTGGGCATGTGCCCTGACCAGAAATAGAACCATGACCTCCTGGTTCACAAGTTGATGCTCAACGACTGAGCCACACCAGCCATGGTGATAGTCTTAATAAAGACCGTTAATAAAGCTGTTGTAACAATAACAACCTGCATGTCTTCCCATATGAATAACTGTAAATCTACTTTTGCCTTCCCTGTATATTTCTCTAAGCAATACAGTTATTTGTTCTTCCATCCCTAGAGCTAAAGGGAAGGCTTTCTTATTGTAGTTGTGTCAGATTATTTACACAGGTGTTACACACATAGTAAGAATACATAAAATGATATAGGTGCCAGGGCACATTTCTAGAAAAGTGTCTTGTATTACAAACAAATCATTACTCTTTGACTTATATTGTGCAACTCTTCTCAGAGTCTCCAAAATGTTGAATTTGAAGACAAGTCAATACATTCCTCAAGCTATCCCTTCTTAATTTACTTAAATCCAATATGTTCTTCTTTGCTTTGGCTGAAAAACTGGACCGTCACTGTATAGTTTCAGTGAGCACATTCCTTTTGATGCCATAAAAACAAGTTGTTCCCTTTTCAGTATAGCAATACTGCTGACACACTGCCCATATGAAGATGAAAGGGTCTTCAGAGAAACCCTGGCTCAACTGACAAAGTTGGATAAATTCAAACCCTAACTTATAATTAACTCCAAAGCAGTATGCAGCCATCCTAGTTTTTCTGTATATTCATTTCTCCAAATTCTAAGAGCATAACAAGTCATGATTCTTAACCTTTGTTTCCTTAATGTCCTACTGAATTTTATTAGTCAGAAAAAGACATTACATCTGTGGATTATTACCACAAGGCATTGGCTTTGTTTAGAGCTAACACATTTCTCAGTAGAATGGGACAATATTATGACAAACACCCAGCCACTGGGTCCTTTTATGATGCTACTTTAAATTATTTAAATTTGAAGAAAATTTCTAAATGCTTGTTTTACCTTATATATAGTTATATTGCTTTTATTCCTTTCCTGAATGCATTTGGGTATTATAATCTACTTCTATTTCCTGAAGATCTGCATTTTAAAATGCTGTTTAAAAATAGGATTGGTCAGTATCATCTATTTTCTAAATTTTTATTTTGGTTGAGATCACATTTAATTTATGGGATGACTTAGGAATAATTAACAAATGGAGTCATCCTATCCATTGTCATGGTGTGACTTTCTATTAATTCAAACATTCCTTTCTTCCTATTACGAATAGTTTTTAAGGTTAATGTGTTTATTTTTCATCTGTTTGCTTATTTTCTACATTTTTCTACAACCTACTTATTAGGTATATCTCTTTACAGGCAATATATTTTGTTGGTATTGAAAAATTATCTCTATTTTAATTACTACAATTTATATATAAACATGTCTTTAATTGTTATGGTTAGCTTACAAAAATTATATTTTATAACAATAGTTGCATGTATTTTGCATAAGCTTCTTTTTAATTATCTGAATATGTAATTATATCACCAACAAATTATTCAAGTTCTATCTTTAAATTTCAGTTTTTCAGAAACTGCAAAAGCATTATCCTAATATATGTAATTATATAAGATTTACTGAAATAAAATAGCTTTTCCCAAATATAAATTAATTAGAGGCCAGGTGCGCAGTGGGGAGGGGTTGCGGGTTATTTTATAATGATTTTCCCAATTTTATGTGTGTATTTATTGTATTGATTCATGAATCTTTTATTCTTCTGCAATATCAAGTTCACATTAGAGAGCTGCTTTTGTTTTTGCTTCTCAGTATTTTTTATTTGAACTATAAAAGAGATACTTATGTCCTTTCAAAAATTTGGGGAAGAGATTGTCCACTCTTACTTTCCCTGTACTCCTGGCCCAGTACCCTCACCACTAATCAAACAATCAGAGTAACTTTATCTGATAACAGATTAAAATATGCATAAGCATAGTTCAGACCTTCTCCCTTCTCTCTTTTCTTGGTAAATACTTAACTAATCTTGCTGGAGAGCAGAATAGGAAAAAAGGAAAGTCTCTTGTCTTAGAGCCGTGGTTCTCAACCTTCCTAATACCGCGACCCTTTAATACAGCTCCTCATGTTGTGGTGACCCCCAACTTCATTGTTACAAATTGAACATAATTAAAGCATAGTGATTAATCACAAAAACAATATGTAATTATATATGTGTTTTCCGATGGTCTTAGGCGACCCCTGTGAAAGGGTTGTTCGACCCCCAAAGGGTCGCGACCCACAGGTTGAGAACCACTGTCTTAGAGGAAGCAATCTCCCCTGTGGTGGAGTGGATTAGTTCTGTAAAATGAGTCATTAGTTCTGTAAAATAAAGGACCCCAACATCTAGAAATGAAGGAAATAGTTGAAAGTCTGTTTTCGGCTACATGTGTAAGTTATGCTTTCTTCTCCAGATATGTCACCAAGACCAGAATTTGATTCTGATATAAACTTACATTATTTCTCACATGGACTGGAAGGCATCAGAGAAAGGTCATGATAGCAACTTCACAAGAACTACACTACATACAATGTGACTTAGCTAGGACTGGAGAAAATATTTTCAGAGACAACTGTAACTAGGAAGACTAAAGCTTCTGTTATGACCAAGGAGAAAAGATTTTTTTTATTTAAACAATGGGCCATTGTAATTCTAATCTTTACCAATCAGTCACTGATATCAGAAACTAGGTGGTAGGTGTATAGCTCTTTCTAAGGAGCACAGTTATGCCTAACTAGTCTTTTCAAGAAGAGCCTCTATAGCTGATGGTGACACTATGGAAAGTGTGAATCTAATAAAAACAATCCTTTTGCTAGATTATCAGAAAAACAGAGTTTGAGTCCCAGTGAAAGTTAGATTTAAAATAGACAGATTTTCAGGTTAGCAGGCTTTGTTGAGTGAAAAGACATTCTGCTAATTACTCTATGCTACAAAACAAGGTCTCCAGATTGGTGTTTCAGTGAATAGGTAACTAATTGTTACGCAGGGCTTCTTTAAAACTCAAGTCCTGGGCAGTTGTCATACTTAGCCACTTTGATTTTCTTTTTATCTTATTTTATACCTTTCAAAGCCAGGAAGAAAAAAAGAAGAAAAAATGATAGACAAACAAGCTTCTTGAATGCATGTGCATCGTTCAGAAGTTTCCAGATTCATCCCCTAACACATAGTCTTACTATGACTGTGATTGTTAATCATGTAAGTACTGACCATGGCTTAGTGATTTACATAAAAAGACTGGGTTTCATTACAAATAACCATCTTCCATTTAAAGAGTACAGCTAATGCATAGTTTATAAATAAAAAGGGTATCAATGTTAAAATGTGAACTGCTTTTTTAAAATCTTGCAACTTTTCTGTTTGATCATTTATATTATACTGCGATACTGTTAAGATTCTTCATATTTTATTTTTGTATTTATATATTTGATATCACATAATCCATTGACATATACTTGTTTTTATTGTTTCTTTAAGATAAGTAGACTAAGGACTTTAAAAGCTATTTTTTTCTTAGTAATATATACATAGAAAAATAGTAAAACACTTGGATGATAATTGCACAAGGATTAATTCTTAAAGTTTTAAGATTCTCTTTCATTATTAAGAAGCATTGTGATTTTTAAAAAAACATGAAAAATTCTCCCAATTGACAATAAAGTGCTCTTATCATTTATTCCACTTTTAACATTTTTCATGCTAACTAGTACAAGAATGCAATCTATATATTTAGTATAAATGGTGTGTCACATGCTCTTTCTGTTAGAAAATGTTAACTATATAACTGCTACATTATGTATTTTCTACCCCTGGGAAGAAAAAAGTTAGATTAAATGTTGTTCTGGAAGACAGAACAGAGTGAAAATTAAGCATTTATAAACCAGAAATCAAGACAAGAAAATAGATATTATACTAAAGCTTAATGTTCAATTTTACCACTATTGACAAGGCTAATGTAGATAAAGCAATGAAGAGAAAAAAAATAAGGTATGTTGTTAAGTAAATATGGTTTGCCTATGTAATAAATGGTACTTTCATGCCAATACACATGATACTTTCAGAAGAGTAATTCAGTATCTATTGTAATAGATACAAAGGGAATGTATATTTCTCCCTTACTTGACTCAAATATACACTAACAAATGTAGACTGCAGAATAGCTTGTTGGAGCCATGACTTGCAGCTGATTTCTTGTGTATTCTGTGTGAGGCAAACTTATTGTGTTGTTTATCCTGAAATAATATTTGCTATTTATTGATTGTCAAATGGCAACACAATAAATGAAGCACTGTCTGTGCACACAGGTTGCATTTTAAACAATGTCTTTGTGACTTTTTACATGGGTAGATGATATTTATTTATCAAGGCAATTGGGCTTTTTCAGACAAATGAACACAGTAGCAAATACAGAGTGAACCACAGATGATTTCATCTATTTTCAAAGAAATACAGAGAATGTTTTAGCTACTGCTCTGTCAACTGTTATCTTTCCTGACAGTTCAAGTAGGGAAAGAATTACTCTTGGGTATTACTTTCTTGATTCACAGGAGGATAGTTTAGAGGCTTCTGAAAGATTGGTAACATGGAATAAGACAGGAGATGTGTTAGTGTGATAGATCAGGGATTTGATAAAAAGGAGATTCTAATACCTTCCCATCAGCTAAAAATGTGACATGATGAATAACTGAATGAGAACATGGCTAAGACAGCAGTGACAAATGAGTTAACTATCTTATTCTTAACTGTGACAAACCCATGCAAATGAAAAATTCAAAATGTTTGCTATAAACTCATTTGCAATCAGTATAAAAGTTTGGAATGTTGCCTGCATATGTTTTGTAGACTTTAACTATGGTTATTATGGTTAGAAGCTTTTATATTACACTGAATACCAAGAACACATACATGTAAACATTCAAAACAGTCTAGATTCTTTTTGTCTTTTTTTTTAGGATACCCTCCTTACTTCTACAATTAATATATCTCCCTTTACTTATCCTGCTAGAGATACCTTTTCTACATCAAAGAATACATATATGTTCATCCATATAACATAGTTATAAAGAAAGCTGAATTATTTTCTCTTAAAAGTAACTTTTATAGAGGGAGAGACAGAGTTGAGTTGTTGTATTAGTTTCTGAGGACTGTCATAACAAAATACTGAAAACCATACAATTTCTAGTTTTCAAAGTTCTGGAGTCTAGAAGTCTGAAGTCGAGGTAATATAAAGGCCAAGCACCCTCTAAATTCTCTAACGGAGGGTCCTTCCCTGCATCTCCCAGCTTGTGGGAACCCCAGGCATTTCTTGGCTTCAGCAGTATAAATCCCATTCCCCTCTGTGTTCACATGGCTGTCTTCCCTCGGCCTGTGTTTGTGTCCAAGTTTTTCTGTTCTTATAAGAACTAGTCATATCGGATTAAGGGCCCACTCTGTTCCAGTATGACATGACTAATTGCATTGCAATGCAATGCATTGAAAATAAAGTCACTTTCTGTGGTACTAGGCACTTGGGCTTCAATATATGGGGATACAATTCTGCCTTAAAAGTATGTCTGGAGAAAAAAGATGAGAAAAAATGAGAAGGAAATGCATTTTTGTCAAAAATAATTTACTGATTTCTAAATGAAAGTATCCATTACAGAAATATATACACTGAGTGGCCAGATTATTATGACCACCTGATGTTTGTAGGCAAATTAGCTATAATTTCGCACTGAAGTTGCTAGAAGCCAGAACATTATAAATAGGGAAGCAGGTTGTTTACCACGACAGTAGAAGTGATTTTTTTCCTGAAGATATGGGTAAACAACGCGATTTAACAGCCTTTGAACATGGAGTGGTCAGATTATTATGACCACCTGACGTTTGTAGGCAAATTAGCTGTACAATGCATCATATGGGATATGGAAGCCAAAGGCCTGTTCAAACACCTTTGTTGTCTGCAGTTACCAAGATAAAACGTCTCCAATTTGCACAGGAACACAAGGATTAGACAGTCGTGCATTGGATAAAAGTCATGTGGTCCGATGAATCACATTTCCAGTTGCATCATGCAGATGGCAGAGTGAGAATTTGGCAGAAACAGCATGAAAGCATGCACCCCACACGCATGAGTACAACCCTTCAAGCTGGTGGAGGCAGTGTTATGGTTTAGGGCATGTTTTCCTGGCATGATTTGGGCCCTTTAATTTGTGTGGAACAACGTCTGAATAGCACAACATACCATGCTAATCCAGTTCATCCTATCATGTTGATGGTGTATCCCAATGGAGATGGCTTCTTCCAACAAGACAATGCGCCATGCCACGGTGCTTGTATTGTGCAGGACAGGTTTCAAGAACACGAGGGAGACTTTACCTTGCTTAGGTGGCCCCCACAATCACCAGATCTCAATCCAATTGAGCATTTGTGGGACAAAGTTAAAAGAGCCATCAGGAGGCTGGTTCCACAACCATCAAATCTCACAGAACTGGACAGTGCTATTCATCAGGCATGGTGTCAGATTCCTCACATCACCTTTCAACATCTTGTGGAGTCAATGCCAAGAAGAATTGCCACAGTATTGAAGACAAAAGGTGGCCCAAGGAAGTACTGATGGGGTGGTCATAATAATCTGGCCACTCAGTGTATATATAAAACCCTAATATGCAAATAGACTGAATGGGGAAACAGAACAACCTAACAACCAGTCACTATGATGTGTGCTGACCACTAGAGGGTGCGCGTGGTACATGGGGGTGTCAGCCCTGGAAGGATGGTGGAGCAGGTGAGCAGGGCTGCCAGACCAAGGCGGGGTGCCGGTTGCTGTCATCAGGGCGAACCTTTGGTGGTTACTGAAAATTCTTTGCTCCTGTGCACCATGGTCCCGCCTGGTGCTCGCACCTGCTACTGGTGCCAGCCCTGCTTGCACCTGCTGCCAGTGCCAGAGCTACCCTTTGCACCTGCTGCTGGCACCCGAAGTCGGTCCCAATTGCTTGGCACCATCAGCGGGTGCAAGAGGCGGCTGCTGGCCCCAATCACCCTGAGGGCTTCTCCACCTCCCCCTGTTCCTGAGGGGTGATCTGGACAGCAGCTGCCACTCACACCCACTGACAGCGCCAGCCCCAATCGCTCCACGCCATCAGCGGGTGTGAGTGGGCCTGGCGCTGTCAGCGTGTGGGAGCAGCAGCGGCAGGAGCGGGGATGCTGGCAGACAGGGGACTGGGGGCCGCGGTGAGAGGGGCCGGGCAGGGGTGCAGAGGATGGGCCGAGACCCACCCCTGTGTCCACCACAGCCTCTCGGCCCACAGTTCCTTTCAAGGTGCACAAATGCGTGCACTGGGCTCCTAATTTTATTATAAGGTTTAGAAATGTTCATTTTGAAAGGCCCAAACTATTTCCATGTGTTTTTTGTTTGTTTGTTTGTTTGTTTTTACAAAAGCTGATATTTTTTCTATGTCAAATGGATTATCTTTAAGAGCTATTTAGTCATGCCAATATCAGACAATATATTGTTGGGAAAATTCCTGACTATTCCTAATGCATAGGCATACTGAAATGTAAAGGGATATCTCACACCTAATGTCCTGATTTAGGGCTACCTTCCCTTTCCTTTATATTGTAAATCACTTAAGCTTTTGTACACTGTATTTCAAAACATTGACCGGTGCTGTCTATGTTTAGAGAATAGAAGAAAGGGCTCTAATATTCCAGATGAAGCAGACCTGAGGTACCTGCAGCAGCTTTGAAAAGCAGGGACTTAGATGATGCAATGCAAAGTGGTAATTAGTTTTTGGCTGTGCAACTAGATCCTATCCTACTATTTCAACTTATAGTCAGTGGATTGGATGAATGAGGAAAGCTTAGGCCACCATACTCCCTCCTACTTCCTTGAAAATACAGAGAAGTTGAAAGAGTGAACTGCTATGAAATGGCCAAATCTTTTAAAATGAGTGCTGTCCTGATAACAAAATCAAAAGTGTAGACAGCAGTCATGTCAAAACATGAGTATTAATAGATGTGAAGTTGCTAATTTGGAAAGATATATATTTTTACTTACTCTCATTAAATTACCTTTTAATACATTTTTTTTAAAACATAAAGTTATAGCCCAGCTGGCATAGCTCAGTGGTTGAACAGTGACTTATGAACCAGGAAGTCAGGGTTCAATTCCTGTTCAGGGCATGTGCCCTGGTTGTGAGCTTGATCCCCAGTGTGGAGCATGCAAGAGGCAGCCAATCAATGATTCTTTCTCATCATTGATGTTTCTATCTCGCTCTACCTCTGCCTTCCTCTCTGAAATCAATAAAAATGTATTAAGTAATAAAAAAATAAACAAACAGGAAAAAAACATAAAGTTATAGTATTTTCTCAAAGCTGGCCATTTAGACTCCTGAAATTAATCTAATATCATGAATGAGCTAAATCTGATGCCTTAGTTAAATGACCAAGCTGAGCAATTGAAATGTGATAAAATAAAACTTTTTATGACCTAAAACATTTTTCTGCCAACTACTCTAGTCTACAAAACATGCAATTTGGGAATTAATGCTACACAAAGGGCATTGCATACCCATTATGAATAAGCAGTTTTAAGACATCAGAATGCATGAATTGCAAAAATAAAACTATCCTTATATCAATGTGTCAAATAAAAATCCCATATATCACATTAAGTCAACTTATAAGCATAAATATAAATGTACACAGGCAAAGGAGGTTTTGAATTGAAGAGAATTGCTTCATTGACCCAAATTACTTTGCTTCTTCCTAATTATATACATTACCATAGACTAAGGAATAATAATTTCAATATTAAGAAACTGTATATTCTTAAAACAGTACAGACTAAATAAATCCAGAAGTGCCATATGACATAGCCCAAATTCAAGGCCTGAATATCATTAGACATATTTCTGATATCAGTATTACAATAATGCACTTTTATTGACTCCTCAAAGTTTCCTCATTTCTTCAACTCAAAGAGATATTATTTAATTCAGAAATTTAATAAATGCAATATCCATTTTTATTTTATACATACTTTGATGCTGTATTGACATGATAGTGTTCATAGATCACTTGTATGTTTCTATAAGAGAAATAACCTCTGAAAGTTTCATCAGTGAACATAAAGATAATGCAGAGTGGGGCAAAAGTAGGTCTTCAGTTGTTCTTATCAAAAATAAGAAATAATTAATAAATAATACTACAAGAATAAACTGTGTTTCACATACTCACAGTTGTAAACTTGCTTTTGCCCCACCCTGTATACTGGTATATGTAAATGTTTTAAGAATGTAAACATATTTCCTAGTCACCTACCATATGAAGAGGGAAAAAGCCAGTTAATTTTACTCTTTTGCCTATTTGATTATTTCACTTAATTGCTATAATATATATAGAAAATAAAAAATGAGTAATAAATGTAGAAAACCTTACCTTAGCGGGCATTTCAAATGATTGAATCCCAAATTATGTATATAGTATTTTATGTATCTATCTATATGAATATATGTATGTACTGGAAGCCCGGTGCATGAGATTCATGCACTCAGGGGGTTCCCTCAGCCCAGCCTGGAGCCCTCCTCATAGTCCAGGAGCCCTCAAGGGATGTCCAACTGCCGGCTTAGGGCCTAAACCGGCAGTAGGACATCCTTAGCGCTGCCGCGGAGGTGGGAGAGGCTCTCACCACCGCTGCTATGCTCGCCAGCTATGAGCCCAGCTTCTGGCTGAGTGGTGCTCCCCCTGTGGGAGCGCACTGACCACCAGGGGGCAGCTCCTGCATTAAGCTTCTGCCTCCGGTGGTCAGTGCACATTATAGCAACCAGTCGTTCTGCCATTTGGTCGATTTGCATATTAGCCTTTTATGATATAGGATATTCAGGAAGTAAACATACATATATATTTATGTGTGTTTCCATATGTGCATCTGAATAAATACTAAGTATAAGTAACTACTGGTTTTACAATGATTTCAGAAGTTCTCTACACTTACATACCCTCTTAATTCTTGATCATTTCATTTGCATCTTATTTGCCATCAGCTGAATCTGTCTTATGAACTTTGAAATGAATATCAGAAAGAGTAAATAACTTTAATGAAAGTTGTCCTCATTCCTATTTATGGATAACTTGAACTATAGATATACATATGGGTATTATTTAGATACTAGTAGCCTGGTGAATGAAATTCGTGCACATTAAAAGGGGATTAATTAGAGGAAATATTTTAATATTGCTATTTGCCCTTTCTCTATAATAGAAGTGTCAGAGATGAAAAAAAATTAGTAAAATGTATATAAAAATCTTCCTCCTGTCAGAGTCTGGGGTGCACCACAGGACCCAGAGTCAAGTCCCCACCCACCCACGTGCACCTCAAAATCACGCGAGACCCAGACCCAGCCAGCCCCACCTCCATTGAGCTAGATCCAGACCTGGCCGGTCCCACCCTTGTCAAGCTCCACTGGGCAGGGGATGAAGCCTCAGGTCCCCTGGCCTGGCGCTGGGCGGGAGACGCAGCCTGAGGTCCCCTATCAAGCCCCATTGGGCAGGGGGCACAGCCTGAGGTCCCCCAACCCAGCACCGGGGCGAGTGGTACACCTTGAGGTCCCCCGTCAAGCCCCGCCATGCGGGAGGCACAGCCTCAGGTCCCCTGTCAAGCCCCGCCAGGCAGGGGGAACGGCCTCAGGCCCCCCTGGCCTGGCAACCAGGAGTGGGGGCAATGGCCTCAGGTCCCCCTGGCGTGGGGGCCGGGGAAAGGGGGCCATTGACCTGGAGGTCCCCCCATCAAAGCCCTGCGCAGGGCAGGGGGGCTCCAGCCCTGAAGGTCCCCCATCAAATCCTTGCTGGGCGGAGGG
>NW_005871072.1:5430910-5447119 GCF_000147115.1 Myotis lucifugus
ATGTTGTGTTACAGAAACCCCGCCTTCGCTGTGGGTGCCTCCATCTTTGTAACAGAGTGACAGTCAATTTGTATATTCCTTCTTTATTATATAGGAGGATAAGTATGGGAAAGTAAAGTGTTATTTTCATCAGGTGGGTTGAGAAGTATTCTTTAGTGTACAAATTCTGAGGAGAAAATGGTAGAAACATAACAATAAATTCTGCTCTTTTTATTAAGTTTAACATAAAGTGTTGATTCTTTACAAGGTCAACTTAAGGTGAAAGGATTAGCCAAAAAACATCTATATAATAAAAGCCTAAGCAACTGTTATGGAAGAATAACCAGAACCACTGGTCACTATGATGCGTTGACCACCAGGGGCAGACACTCAACACAGGAGCTGTCCCCTGGTGGTCAGTGTGCTTCCAGAGGGAGAGCGCCTCTCAGCCAGAAGCCAGGCTCATGGCTGGCAAGCGCAGAGGTGGTGGTGGGAGCCTCTCCTGCCTCCGAGGCAGCACTAAGGAACAGGGAGCCAATCAGTAAGGGGCAGCAAGCAAGCAGGCGGTAAGGAACGAGAAGTCCCAGACTGTGAGTGGTCACAGGCTGAGCTGAGGGACCCCCCTCCTCCAGTGCATGAATTTCATGCACCGGGCCTCTAGTATATACATAACACATAGACAGAGACAACAGTATGGTGAAAGCCAGAGGGAAAGGGGTGTGGGGTTAGGTGGAGGTGGGCAAAGGTGGGAGAAATGGGGACAGAATGAAACTTTACTTGGGATGATGGGCATACGATGCAGTGTGCAGGTGATATGTTATTGAGTTGTATACTTGAAACCTATATAGTTTTGCAAACCAATGTCACCCCAATTAAAACTAAAAATAAATTGGAAAATAAAATGTAAAAAATATATTATGTAATTACTTCTTTGAAGTAATATATATGTAAGTTCATTGAAATACTACTTTTATTTGCATAATGTTTGTATTTATCTCTACTTATAAGAAAATCAAGTAACATTAAGATAAAGAATGGTTTATGATTCATTGCTAAATTCAGCATTTCAACATACATTTTTGTGCATTAAAGTATAACAGAAAACTGTAATCTTAAAAAGTCCAAAACTGGGGGCAATATTTGCAATGCATGTTATGAGCAAAGGATTAGTCTCAGGAATATATATCACACTGTTATATATCACCAAGGAAAGTTCCAACACCTGAATAGAAAAGTGGTCAAAGGACATGAACAGCTAATTAAGAAATAATAAAGCTGAAATGGGCAATTAATATAAAATGATTAACCTTATAGGGAAAATTTGTGAAAAAGTAAATTAAAATCACAGTGAATTACACTTCAACATAATGCAGAAACACATAATTGCTTTAGACTAATGCTGGATTGGGATTATTTTCTCTTATAAGCAATACTGCAATAAATACTCTTTCTTTGATTTCCTCCAAAAAATATAAATAAAAGCAAAATACACCAGATTTTTCTAAACTTGCTTTCCAAACATATTCTTGAGTAAGGATTGAAAAAGGAAAAAAGGGAGACACAAATGGCCAACAGGTACATGAAAAAACGCTCTACATCACTAATCATCAGAGAAATGCAAGTGAAATCCACAGTGAAATATCACCCCACACTTGTTAGAATGACTGTCATAAAAAAAAAACAACACAAGTGAGCCCTAGCTGGTTTGGCTCAGTGGATGGAGCGTCGGTTTGCGGACTGAAGGGTCCTGGGTTCGATTCCAGTCAAGGGCACTTGCCCAGGGTTGTGGGCTCGATCCCCGGTGGGGGGCATACAGAAGGCAGCCAATCAATGATCCTCACTCATCATTGAGGTTTCTATCTCTCTTTCCCTTTCTCTTCTTCTCTGAAATCAATAAAATATATATTTTTTAAAAAAGGACAAGTGATAACTGTTGGAGAGAAAGAAAAGAGAAGAAACTAACTTCACCTTCATGGGCATCTATAAATACAAATAAGTGGTAATATCAGATCTCTTGCTTTTGGTCTTTGACAAGGCACCAAAGTGAAATTAGCATTTGTTTTTTGCATTATCCACTTACTGGCTTCCTTCCCATCAGCAATTCCTCCACTTATTTCCAATTGTCATTAATTTTTTAGTAGAGCTAACCCTCCTTCCAAGGAAAGGTAAAACCATCAGTTCTAGCCAGAAGACTGATCTATCAAGCTAACAGCAGTATAAATCTGGCCAATCTTCTCCCTTTGTCCATTCCCAGTCATATAGAGGAGATGAATAATTAGATAAGTAGCTGCTTATAGAACTTCTCATTCACTGAGTAGGAAAGAAATAGCAACTATTATTATCAGTTTAGACAGTTGGGAAGAACAAATAACACATCCCATTAGTCCCACACAAATTCAGTGAGTAATATTTAGAGATATTGTCATGGTATTGTATTTAGAAATTGATCCTTCCACCATAACTCATAAATGCAATCCAGGTCCCAGCACTACAAAAACAGGACGGGGTAAAAGAGAAGGAAAAAAAAAAAAGAACAGGAAAGAAAATGTCCCATTTCCCCCCAAATAACTTAATCAAACATATTAAAATTTAGTATATACTCATTAAATATTTTTGGTTTCTTATCACAAAGTTTAATAAGCATTTATTTCAATTATTAATTCCAATTTTCAAACTTTTTTGTAATGATAAGATCCGTGAATATTTCATTACATACTTCTCAGTTTATTATTGTACTGCGTGAGCACTAAAATAGGTTCTTTGAATAGATGATAAATATGAAGTCCAAACTAAAATGGTATTTTCAGCTCTATATGATTTATCATATTAGACATCTTTGCTTCAGTTAATGAATATTCAAATCAAAATCCAAAATGAGAAACTATTCTGGTTAAGACTTATCAGTATCCACCTAAATTACTGGATATAGGCCAATGTAATCTGCCTACCAGCTACAGACTATTCCAGGTTTTGTCAATAGGCAGTCATATCTTTTTTTTCCTTGTTCACAAAGTTGGGTATGACAAACAGTTGTGTACATTGTACAGTGGCCTGGTTAAGTTTCTTCTCCATCCCCAGGGCATTTTAATCATTCTGATACAAGTGGCTTTGGGTCCCCTCCTGAAGGTTGGGTCTAGAAACCTGGCCATCTAGTTATCGATATAAAAAAGATCTATCTATTATCTATCCATTTATCTATATCTATATCGATATCTATATCTATCTATCTATATATATAGATAAACTGAGGTAATTTGTTGTTTGAGGAGTTGATGAGACATTAAAAATGGCATAAAAATGAGGAAATAAATTGGGTAGCTATTAAATTTTTGATGACTTAATATGATCTTTGGGATAATTGCACCTCTGGTTGGTTGATTTCAAAGCAAAAGCTTGACATTAATTGGTTGGTTTTCACACTGTGTTCACTGATTTAGCTGCTACCCCATTTATTTCCTTAATTTTTCATTTTAATGGAATATCTCAACACTTGCAACCAATTTAATTTCCCATCACTTTTATGTTTATTGTTTCTTTTATGTTAAAGAATACTTTTTTAACCCCAATTGGGGAAACTGAAAGAGGAGGAATATGACCGATTACCTGACATCCTATTCCTTCAATATTAGTCACATAGGGAGTATTAATAGTTGGTGCCTTTTATTACAACATCACTAATCATAATTTGACTTAAAAATTTTAGAAAAAAAACAGTATCATTATATGACCAATCCAAAATTGCTTGCATTCTAAATGTTCAGCAATCTCAGAAGTAGTATCCACTACTTGTTGTTTTTTTTTTGCTACACTTTCTAGTTTTTCTCTATATTAATTCCAAATTACCAGATGTGCCATCATGAAAAGTAAAATCCATAAATACATTTAAAATATATGTGTGTGTATTTATTTGAGAGAAGAAGAGAGAGGGAGAGGTAGAAGCATCAATGATGAGAGAGAATTATTGATCCACTGCCTCCTGCTTGCCCCCCACTGGGGGTTGAGCCCACAACCCAGACATGTTCACTGATCAGGAATTGAACCATGACCTCCTGGTTCATAGGTCGATGCTAAACCACTGAGCCACGCCAGCCAGACCATGAATACATTTTTAATTTTAGGAAGTCTATTTGATTCTTTATTAAGTCTGATCATTCTTCATTTTAGAAGATCTATTTGATATTTTATCAAGTCTTTTCATTCTGTATACTCACTGTTATACAATACTTTTTTCTCAAAATATTTTAGAACTTGCCTTTTATTTCTTCAAATACATCTATTTGATAAACTGTGTTTATTATGCCCAATATCTAAAAGCCCTTGCTGATCTATCACAATTTCCATTTATTTTACTGATTCTTGCCTATAGCTACTTTTTCTTTGTTTTAGCACTTTTTTATTAAAAACTGCTATCTTAACTTACAAATTATATGGAAAATCCCTGAGGTTTAGAACAAAATGAATTTTTCCAAGGAAGATTAGTGTGAGGATTTATCAAAGTCTATGGACATTACTGTTCTACAGTACTGCAGTAAAATATAAGCAGGGTATGCTACATAAATTTTGGTCTGGAAATGCAGAAGCCTTTATCATTATTATAACCCAGATTATTTGTAATAAAGCATTATTTTCTAAATTTTCAGATATTTTATTCACATAGTTTAAGTAATATCGAGTGGAGATAAAATCAGCTGATTTTTACAGAAATAGTGAGATTTGGGATCAATTAAATCTGTGGAAGAATTTTCTGAACTATAAAAGGTTGTTTTCTTTACCACATGCACAATAAAAAATTCCACTAGTTAAATTTTTAAAGTTAATAAGTAAATATGATATAGTTAATAAATAGTAAAAACTATTTTGTCGAAAAGAAATGTCAGTTTTTACAAATTAAACTTACTGTCATACAGGTCTAACATCTTACACTTATTTTGTAATTTTATAATTACATCTTATAATTCAGTTTCCCTAAAATGCACTTGTAAACACATGTTTTAAATATATTTTTGCCAAGTAGATTTTTATATAGTAAAATATACAGGGAAATAAAGCCTACCATTTGTGACAACATAGATAGATCTAGAAGGCACTATGCTAAGTGAAATAAGTCAGAGAAATACAAAACTGTATTATCTCACTTACATTTGGAGACTAAAAAGTAAGCAAACAAACAAAAAACAGAACAATCAAACAAAAAACCCTTATAAAAAATAGGGAAAACTTATGGTTATCAGAAATGAAGAATGGGAAGTAGAATTGGAAGAAAGTGATCAAAAGTACAAATTTTCCCTGGTAAGATAAATACAGGGTGGGGCAAGAGTAGGTTTACAGTTGTGAGTATGTGAAACAGGTTTTTCTTGCATTATCATATATTCATTATTGTATTGTTCTCCACACAAACAGCTGTAAGCCTACATTTGCTCCACCCTGTAAGTACTAGGGACGTAATGTGCAAAATGATGACTATAGTCAACACTGCTGTATGACATATAGAAAGTTGTTAAGTGAGTAGTTCCTAAGAACTATCATCATACGGATAAAGTTTTTTCCTGTCATTTTTATTGCATTTATATGAGATGAGTGCTAACTAAACCTACCTGGTAATTATTTAACAGTATATGTGAAGCAAACCATTACTCCGGGCTCTTTGAACTTCTACATGTCAATTATTTCTTAATAATATTAGAAAAATATCTAAACATAAATTATCTCTGTGTATGGCTATATCATAGGACAGCAAAGTTGCAAAATTATTACCTCAATTATTTTTTTTTAAGTCCTAGGACATACAAATACATACTTCTGTTTTGGGGAAAAAAGATAGGACCTTCCTAGGATTTTTCAACACATGGTACAAACCATCACTATAGGTTCTATTACCCTTGACAAGTCTCTTCTCCCTTAAATGGGAGAGAGATAACTAATTTGTGGGATGAAAAAACAAATTATAGGCACTGATACTTGGGGCACATCTTTCTCTATAAAGTCACTCTGGAATGGGTCATTCAGACAGTGAATGAGCCAACTTCACTCTATAGATCAGAATTGGATGGTGTAAAGTTATGTGATCTCGGTTACAGTTACAGACTCTAATGAAGTGCGGAATAGTGCTTTCTTACCCTTTTGTTTCTCTGACTCTCTGAAGTTTACATCACTTATGATAGGGCACTTGAGCAGTTTAATATCATAACTTTGATTAATTATATTGATTATATTATATATAAAAATCCCTTATTTGTGTTGACAGTATTTTAATGGATGATGCAGTCCATTCACTTAAAGGGATACATACCGTATTTTTCCATGTATAAGATGCCCCCATGTATAAGACGCCCCCACTTTTCCAACCCAAAATTAACAAATCAATATTTTAAACATTTTGCTGGTTTTCCTCTTAAGGCCTTCTTCTCTTTTTGGCATCTTAAAGAGTTCTCCTTCCTGTTTTCTCCATTGTCTGATCATACACTCAGTGGGTGGAGATCCAAATTGTCTTTCTGCAGCTCTGTTTCCATGCTCTTTGGCATAGCCGATTACGTTCAATTTGAATTTTGCAGAGTATCTACCTTTTTATTTTTTGACATCTTTATGGGCTCAGAATGCTCTGGTCCCTGTTGCATCTGCGCACTCTCCAATAAGGCTCGTGATTGGAGGAAGCCTGTTTGACAAAGTATGGGCAGGTATGCACCTACACAGCTCCCTCCTTGGCTGACTTCTGTGTATAAGATGCCGCTTGATTTTCAGTCTAAAGATTTTAGAAAAAAATAGCATCTGAGACACGGAAAAATATGGTAAATATCCAAAGTAGCATAGGATAAAGTAAATGGTATAAACTACAAATGCTACAGAAATTTTGAGAATTGAAGTGATCACTAGAGCATGCTGGGAAATTTTTGCTGGAAGCAAGTCCTTACCCAGTTCTTGGCAGACAGGAAGAATTTTGATGAGTGAAAAACAAAACACAATTTTCCATAATAAAAAATATGGAATATTGTGTAAAATATATGGAGAAAATGATAAACACATTTGGTTTAGAATTAAGGGATTTGGGGAAAACATTATGTGAAATGTATTAAGAAATGTATAATGTAGCACACTGTAATGACTTATCACCTAAGCTTTTTGTTGTTGTTTGTATGTTTTTTGCTTTGTTTTGGATGTTTTGTTCATCTTCACTGGTGGATATTTTTTCCATTGATTTTCTGAGAAAGTGGAAGGGAGGAAGAGAGAGAGAGAGAAAAAAAAAACACTGATGTAAAAGAGAAATATCAATTGGCTGCCTCCCTTATGCTTCCCGACCTAGCTGGGGAATGAACCTGCAACCCAAGTACGTGCCTTTGACCAAAATCAAACTCAAGACCCTTTGGTTCTCAGATAGGCCCTATATGACTGAGTCACACTGGTCAGGGCCTAAGTGCTATTTGTTTGTTTGTTTTATTCTATGGATTATAAAAACAGCCATTGTTCAGGGGTTAAGAGAGAGAAGTAATGCCAATAAGACTTGCCTGCTATAATCATAGAGCAAGTAATAAAAACTTCAACCTATTTTGTCCTCAGAAGCTGCTGATAAAAATAGAGGAGACCTCATTACAATATATTATTGATTTTGTTTAGGTGATTCATTTATCTATACCATAAGTATTGATTTAATAGGTATTTGAAAGGCCTGTGTGTGCACTTTATATACCGTGATGGGTAGAAAGGGCATGGCATATGCACTTATGGAATCCAGAGCAATACATAAATGAAAAGCAAGCAAGTATATGTGTTCAAATCATTTACCTCTATCCTGATAAAAATTCCCCTAATTGCCTCCAAAAGAGTTTTGATACCTCCTGACAATATAATAAACCAGTGATTTTCAACCTTTCTCATTTTGTTAGCCACGTGGCTGGGGCAATAACTACTTTTTAAAAAAATATATGCAGTATCAATGTATTTAACTTGCTAAGAGGAATTATCTGTTGACTTTTACTTAGAAATATGGTTTTTGGATTAGTACATAGTGCTTCTTTATTATTTTCCTGCAAAGAAGATAGAAATTACTTACCAAAATTAAATTTGAATTATTACAGCAGTAACAGCATAAATAAAACATTTATCCTTAATGTACCTGTTGTACAGTCAAATAACATTATATTATTTTACAAGAATTGCAGTCTAATCTCAAATCTCAGAATAAATTATACTTATTTCCTCAGAATATAATGTTCTGAGTAAACTATATTTTAATACAGAGTTAAGCCAGTAAGGCCATTTTTTGCATTGTTAAATCTAAAACTCAGGAAACTGCAATCATGTATTTATTTGTTTCTATGTAGTTTGCCTATTGAAATAAATAATACCATATTGTTGAACAGAAAGAAAATGCATTATGCTGTTCATCTTTTAAACACTAATGAATGTCAACTTGTGTTCTAATGATCTCTCTAAGGGGAAGCTTATTGATCAAGACAAGACTGGATACAAGAAAAAAGAATCCCAAGGCAGCAATTCTATCCCAGTCATAAGGCAAATTATAATCAAACTGAGAATGATTTGTTCTTTTTACAGAACACAAGTTTTAATATATTGAATTTTATAACTGGATTTATTTTTAAGAAAGTTCTGTTAATAGAGATGTTTAATTTTGGGAGAAGGCACAGAGTAAGAAATAAGTTTGGGCATATCTCTCCCTGATAATACATTTCTGGTTTAATTAGATTAATTTTGATAGTGTTTCAGTATCCTATATAATAAAAGGGTAATATGCAAATTGACCCTAACAGCAGAACCACTGGGAATGACTGGTCACTATGACACACACTGACCACCAGGGGGCAGACGCTCAACACAGGAGCTGCCCCCTGCTGGTCAGTGCACTCCCACAGGGGGAGCTCTGCTCAGCCACAAGCCAGGCTGCCAGCTGCCAGCACAGTGGTGGTGGTGGGAGCCTCTCCTGCCTCCTCAGCAGCACTAAGGATGTCTGACTGCAGCTTAGGCCTGCTCCCTGCTGGCAAGTGGACATAATGGACATAAGACACTGGGGGGTAAGGGAGGCCAGGGGATTGTCAAGAGCGGGGGGGGCGGGGGGCGGGGAAAGGACACATATGTAATACCCTTTGTAATGCTTTTAGCAATAAAAAATAAATAAATAAATAAATAAAAAGAAAAAATAATAATAAAAGAGGTGGGAAATTTAGGATATTTGCTTTTTTTGAATATTTGCTTTTTTAATTCAATATTCTGTGCTGTTTTATAATACTATACTTCAAGTATTTTATTTTGTATAATATTTATAACAGCTTAAATGTAAAGAAATGTTTCTTTTAATTAAAAAAAAAGTATTGGAAATCCTTAAAAATATCTATTTATATATGTAGATATAGATATTTACCTAATATAAGATTTCTTATGGACAAAGCATTCATTCTTTTTTATTTCCACAGTCTCTAGCATGCATTTTCCCCTCTTTTTTGATGACTTAATTCACCCTTACCAACCCTTCTTGAAATTCTTCAGAACCCTCCATGGATACTCATTCTTTCTATCAGTTATCCTATCTAATAAAAGATAAAAAGGGTAATTGACCATACCTTCCCTCCGATTCCCATTGGCTAATCAGGGCGATATGCAAATTAACCTCCAACAAAGATGGCGGCCGGCAGCCACGCAGCTGAAGCGAGCAGGAGGCTTGCTTGCTCCAGTGATGGAGGAAGCCAAGGTTCCCCGCCTGCCACGGCCCGGCTCTGAGCTCTGAAAGCAACTAAGTTTCAATTATAGAAGTTAAACAAACCCCAGATATCTGCTTTCAGCAGGCCGTGGCCTCAGAGCTGGAGCTAGTGGCTCTCAGCTCCAGTGACAGCAACAAAATTTCAATTATAGAAGGTAAATAAATCCCAGAATAAAAAAATAGAAAAAAATAAGAGTCTGGGAGCTTCAGTCACCAGCCAGCCTGAAAACGGCCCTCAGCCCCTCACCCAGACTGGCCAGGCACCCCAGTGGAGACCCCCACCCTAAAGGGGGTGTGGCCAGCCTGAAAACAGCCCACAGCCCCTCATCCAGGCTGGCCAGGCACTACAGTGGGGACCCCCACCCTAAAGGGGGTGTGACCAGCTGCAAACAGCCATCAGCCCCTCACCCAGGCTGGCCAGGCACCCAAGCGGGATCCCCACCCTGATCCAGGACATCCTTCAGGGCAAACCAGCCGGCCCCCACCCATGCACCAGGCCTCTATCCTATATAGTAAAAGGGTAATATGCAAACTGACCCTAACAGCAGAAAGATTGGGAGTGACTGGTCACTCTGACACACACTGACCACCAGGGGGCAGACGCTCAATGCAGGAGCTGCCCTCTGGTGGTCAGTGCACTCCCACATGGGGGAGCTCTGCTCAGCCACAAACCAGGCTGATGGCTGTCAGTACAGCAGTGGTGGTGGGAGCCTCTCCTGCCTCCTCAGCAGCACTAAGGATGTCTGACTGCAGCTTAGGTCTGCTCCCCGCTGGCAAGTGGACATCCCCGAGGGCTGCCGGGTTGCCAGAGGGATGTCTGATTGCCAATTTAGGTCCAATCCCCTGGGGAGCAGGCCTAAGCTAGCAGGTGGTCATCCCCCAACAGGTCCCAGACTGCGAGAGGGCACAGGCCGGGCTGAGGGACCCCCCCCCCCCTCAAATGCACATATTTTTGTGCACCGGGCCTCTAGTGAAATAATAAAAGATCATGTTTTAAACTCTCATCTCCTAAATTCACATGAATTGTGAGTTTTTAACTTAAAATGCATGAATTTATCTTCAACTGCTTACATAACAGTTCCACATAGATATATCATTATTATTTCAGACTCATCCTGCCCAAAGGTGAGCAGTGTGCCTTACTTCTAATTCTTACTGTTATTGGAATTCTAACCCTTATTGTTGTTGAATAGTACTATCAAGATTTTTTTTAAAGGTTTGCAGAGGCAATTATTTTTAAGGGTTGACAATGTCTGTGGAAAGTTAGAATAACTTTAGTACTTTATTGAGCAGAATTATGTTATAAGGCTTTTAACAACAGAATGTGTTTGTTTTATTTTCAATAATATATTCTAATAATCTGTGGAACTGGTAGTGAACATTTATGGTTAATATTTCTAACAACATGAAACTAACAATTGTCAACTGCTTGACTGTAGCACTTTAGGCTTAGATGGCTCTAGAGTAGCCATGTCTGACATATAATTCTGCTCATGAAAACCAGCCACTAAGGTTTTAAGAGGTACATTTTACAACTGATCATAGGGCATAGACATATTATTTTTCCTATGTTATGGTACAAAGAGGAAATGATTATAATACTCAAATATGTTTAGCTATAGCTTTAAAACATTAATATATCTTGAAAATTAAATTTACATGTGCTGTCAAACTTATTTAAAGTAACTAAATGAATAAATTTTATTGTAATTCTTTTAAAAAATGATTAACAAGAGAATTGGAGTATAAACACATGGCCCAACTCTTTAGAGAAATTATTTTTTCTTTTTGTTTGGACTATCAACTAGTGCTAAATCTTGAAGACTTTTTTCGATAAATCTCCACTTTTGTCACATATAATACCTTTCTCTACCTTCCTCTTACACTGTAGAACTCCCACTTATATTGGGGGAAATATAAGAAAGATGACAGATGATTCCTCATCAGTTTTTCCCCATTCCCCAGGAATTCTCTCTTCCCCTTTAACTATACCCCTTTCATTAATTACTACTACAAACTCAGTTTTAATACAATCCCATATCAACCTTCTGTGAATTCAAATGTCATTTCATAAAACATTTATGTAACTTTGATTGAATGTCTGAATAATGTAAAGAGCACAGAATTCTGTTATTTTTGAATTGTAGAGCACCTTATTGATTATCAAATTCACTTTTAGAACCAGAAAAAAAGGTAAAGAAGAAGAGTCTGAATACAAAATATCTTAGAGCATTTTTTTTCTCATCCTCACAGCCTAAAACTAAATGCCAATGTGCTTTGCAGGCATCTTTTATTTTTTACTACCTCCTGAATGTGTAGTTTCTCTCATTTCCTCTCCCTTTCTTAGCTATTATTTTCTTCTATGAACAGTAGATTGTTTCACTGAGTTCAGTAAGTCCCATATTAAAAGCCTTCAAAACAATTAATGTTTTTGTTCTTTTTCATATCTCATCTATACAAATCCTTGTACCCCACAGATACCTAGTTTATATAGGCTGTGAGGGAGGGATTGAGGCCATGGCTGCAAAAGCCTACTCTTGCACGATATAGTATAGGACTCTAGTTTTTATATGTTACTTAAAAACTATACTTTAGCATGCTGTCAGTGACAATAGCTAGAAAACTTGAAATGTCTGATTATTTGTATGCCAGGTACTTTAAAGACAGTTTCTTAAGGGTTAATGTATCTAATACTTTGTTTAACAACACATTATGAAATTGCATAACAGCATGTTTTAGCTTACCATAGTATCGAACAGTTTATCACTTTCAGCTTCAAACTTCATGACAAAAAAGTGTGATATGTGTAAAGATTTAACCATAATTGTTTGGTGTGAATTATAAAAAATGTTTTCAACTAGTGTGTTTTAGTCTGGTGGATTACTGAACACCTTTCACAGATGTGCCAGCAAGCTTTCAAAATTTCATCTCACATATATTTGCATCTATATTGACAAGTATATCTATCTGATTGAAATTAGACTAAATGGCTTATGTCTCCCAATGTAAATATAAATAAAACAGAGTGAGATTTGGTTATATTTTGGCTTATGAAATCTAATCAGTATCACATAATCAGTGTATAATTATTGGAAAATCTAATAATTTTTCTGGTTGAACATTTAAGTGATAGGTCTATTCAGACAATTACATAGGCCTGCCGGCAACCTGGTGAATAGTAAATGATTGTGAAAGACACTGATTTGATATGAGGTTGCAATTTAATCATTGTCCATTTTGTAATGTTGATTTCACTGTTTTAGCCCTTTGTACTAGTCTCCCCAAATTCTAATATTTGAATGTGTTTCAAAAGCAGACTGAAAGCATAGCAAATAAACTGGATTAAGCCTGTTATTAGAAATGTAGTAATAGTATGCATAATCTAATATTAGCTAAGAAATGTGATGAAATATTTTCAGACTAACCCAGATTCATTTATAGATAATATCAGTAAATGTAACTTGATGTTTCTTCTACAGAAATGGATAGTATTTTAGTCACTCGTTTGCCCAATTTTTAGAGAATAAAGAATGAATAGGATATCCAAGATGACCACATTACTAGACCCATGCCCAATATATTTTTAAAGTCAAACTAATCCCTAGTTCCTTAAACAAACATTTCAATTAATAATTTGTCCTGAAATCATTCAATTAAGATTATTCTAATCCAAAAGCATTTAACAAATAGTATCACAGAGATATAAAGTTGTGTGACACTGAATATATAATAAAACTATTATTTTAAGTTTCAAACATTTATGCTAAGTGTTTAGAGTTTATAACTTGTGAATCTAAATTTAACTGGGATATCTTCCCTGTCAACCTGCTACAGTTTATTTAAGTCCTATACTATATCAAGTGGATGGTTCTATATATACTGTCTTCCTGCAGCAATGAATAAATGTACTCATCAAAATCTATACCTTCTTTCTAGCCATAGATTAAATTTCCCAATCTCGCTTGCAGTCAGAAGTGGCCAGGTGGAAGTGACATATGCCACATCCAGAATCGACCAATAAAAACCTCTATATGATTTGGCTCTTTTCCTTTTCTCTCTACTTTCTAATACCAAGGATGCAAGTGAACCCTGAATTTCTAAGAAATGGTAGAAAAACAACATGAAAGGAGCATACCTGTGAGTACTACTCAGAGAGCTATATGCCAGATATCTATATTGAGCTATTAGATAATTGATGAAAACAACAACAATGCACCATCCATGTTGTTGTCCCTGGGCTTGGATAGCTAATTACAGCTTATACTGCATAATAGAGAGAAGGGGAGCTACCCCAACAAAAACTAAAATAGGTGACATGGGTTTGGAAGTTGGGAAACAAATAGCAAGGTGAGAGTGGGAAAGCCTGTTTATGAATTACAAAAACATTCTATAAAGAGGATCTATAATGAGTTGGAAGACATATGATGACTTTAGTGAATCTATTTAGGGTCAACTAACTACGTTGGAAATATTAGGAAGAAACTATCTTCAGCTATGCATGCCAGATGGCCTTGTCACAACTACCCAAGTCTACTGTCTCTATGAGAAAATGTTCTTAAGAGAAACCAAGATGGCGGCATAGGTTAACGCTGGAGTTTGCTGCCTCAAACAACCACTTCAAAAATACAACTAAAAGGCGGAATGGACATCATCCAGAACCACAGGAAGGCTGGCTGAGTGGAAGTTCTACAACTAGGAGGAACCGAGAATCAGAGGAGGCGCAGTGCTGAAGTAAAATACTAAGGTGCGGAGTGCCCGCAGCGTGGGCTGGTGGCTGAGGGCGCGGTTGTCTGTTTCAATCCAGAGGGAGCCTCAGACTCTGAGCTCCAGATCCGAGCGAGTCTCTAGGGACCCAGACTCAAACGGGAGAAGTGGGACTGTCTGGCTTCGGTCCCTCCGAGGTTTGCAGCGGTTGCTGGGACAGAGAGGCAGAGCCCTGGGGACAGACTGAGAGCAGCCATAACTGCTCCCTCCTCCGCCCTGTTGATCCCGTGGGACCTGCCCCGCCCAAGCCCTGCACAGAGCCATTTGCCGGATAGCCTCAGGCAAAGGCTAGATTAGCACCTCCCTAGAGGACAGAAGTTCTCCCACTGCAAACACAGCTGATTCTCACAGCCAGTTGGCCTGGAGGTCAAGTAGTAATTACCTACAACAATCAAGGCTTGACTACAACAAGACTGCTCACAGAGACCACAAGGGGGTGCACCAAGAGTGTCTACCTCAGGTAATTGGGACACTTAATGCGGAAAGCCACTCTATCGACACAGTGAAGCATAAAAAATGCCAAGACAAAGAAACAGGCCACAAAGGACAGAACCAGAGGAAAGCAGGCTACGGGATATAGAATTCAAAACCACACTTTTGAGGTCTCTCAAGAGGCTTCTAGAGTCTGTCGATAAACTTGATGAGATATACAGGAAATCTAATGAGACCCTCGATGGTGTGATAAAGGACCAACTAGAAAGTAAGCATACACTGACTGAAATAAAGAATATTATACAGACTCCCAACAGCAGACCAGAGGAGCGCAAGAATCAAGTCAAAGATTTGAAATGCGAGGAAGCAAAAAACACCCAACCGGAAAAGCAAAATGAAAAAAGAATCCGAAAGTGTGAAGATAGTGTAAGGAGCCTCTGGGACAGCTACAAGCGTACCAACATCAGAATTATAGGGGTACCAGAAGATGAGAGACAGCAAGATATTGAAAACCTATTTGAAGAAATAATGGCAGAAAACTTCCCCTACTTGGTGAAAGAAATAGATTTACAAGTCCAGGAAGTGCAGAGAACCCCAAACAAAAGGAATCCAAAGAGGACCACACCAAGACACATCATAATTAAAATGCCAAGAGCAAAAGACAAAGAGAGAATCTTAAAAGCAGCAAGAGAAAGAAACTCAGTTACCTACAAGGGAATACCCATACGACTGTCAGCTGATTTCTCAACAGAAACTTTGCAGGCCAGAAGGGAGTGGCAAGAAATATTCAAAGTGATGAATAGCAAGAACCTACAACCAAGATTACTTTATCCAGCAAAGCTATCATTCAGAATTGAAGGTCAGATAAAGAGCTTCACAGATAAGGAAAAGCTAAAGGAGTTCATCACCACTAAACCAGTATTATACGAAATGCTGAAAGGTTTCCTTTAAGAGGAAGAAGAAAAAGGTAAAGATACAAATTATGAACAACAAATACGCATCTATCAACAAGTGAATCTAAGAATCAAGTGAATAAATAATCTGATGAACAGAATGAACTGGTGATTATAATAGAATCAGGGACATAGAAAGGGAATGGACTGACTATGCTTGGGGGGGGGAAAGGGGTGTGGGAGATGCGGGAAGAGACTGGACAAAAATCATGCACCTATGGATGAGGACAGTGGGTGGGGAGTGAGGGCGGAGGGTGGGGTGGGAACTGGGAGGAGGGGAGTTATGGGGGGAAAAAAGAGGAACAAATGTAATAATCTGAACAATAAAGATTTAATTATTAAAAAAAAAAGAAAAGAAAATGTTCTTAAACTTCT
>NW_005871072.1:5447304-5450472 GCF_000147115.1 Myotis lucifugus
GGTACAAAAATATATCTAAACGTGTTATCTTCCAACCCAAGCAATTGTGTCAGTTTTATCAAAGATATAACTCAGATTAAGAATTATGTCTAGTAGAGAACTTTGGTGGGTTGACTGCCACATGAACTGATAAGGAATGAATAGATCACAAGGTGCCTGTTAATTTTTTAGTGAATTCCATTGCCAGAGAAAAGATAAGACATAATAAAACAAACAAAACCAAGTAATTTATGTCTTAAAACAACCTAAGGGTCCCCAAATATGCAGCAGCCATAGGTGGCCATCTGTAACACTCCAAACAGATAAACCATGGAGATTAATGGACAAGAATACATTTCCCAAAGGGCAGAACCAGGACATAAGAAACATTAGCAAAGGAACCATTCCCAGGATCAAAATCAGGGACCAATCAAATAATTATATACTAGTATACCACTCCAAGTTGATATGGACCAATAGCTTTTGTTTAGACTCATTCTCATTTTCCAAACTGATGTTTTGTGTTTTCTTTTTCTGCTTTGCTTTTTCTTTGTGGATGCCTATCTTTATTGCTCTGTTATACATGGGCTATATCTGTGAGAATAGGACTTGGAATGGCAGATAACCTGGACTTGGATTAGCAGATAACAAGTTTTCTTCCTTTAGAAGCCACATCCATATATCATGGAAAAGTTTGCAAATCACACACAGGCCCGGGACTTTTAGTTGGGTGCAGTAAATGCATGGGGCTTTGAGTTATCTCCCTTAGGGCAGGATGAATATATTTCATCTTTGAACGAAGTGAAATCTTTGTGACCACATGAAGACAGATGAAGAGACAGATGGCAGGGGCATTTTTGGAAACATCCTCTTTTTCCCAGGCACAGCAGGAGCCTAGTCTCTCACCTTCCTGTGGTTAGTTAGTCATGTGACTGAGTTACAACCAATATAGAGTGAGTGGAAACAGTGTGGTAACTAGGACTATTCTATACAATAAAATCCTTCTGCAATTTCCTTCGTGTTCTCTTCCCATGTGATGTAAGGGTAGCTAACAGAAGACTCTTCAACTCTAGGGGATGATACATCATATAGAAGAAACCCGGATCTCCGAGTCTATACCAAAAATGGCACCCAGTTAATATCATTATTAAAGTGTTAAAAATGGGATGGAAACAACTTATCCTGTATTAAATGATGAGATATTTTTATTTGTGTGTTTTATGCTTCACTTTCACAGAAAGGATTATCTAAGACACATTTTCACGAGGTTTAGAATACAGGCCAATTTGAGATTTTTTTTTGTTTTGTTTTGTTTTTTTTTTATTACACATATTCTAAATTTCCATCACTACATTTCTCAAACTTAAATGTTGAACTCTTTCTGAGATCAGTCTTATGACATAGTCTTTCTAGAGTGTCATTTTTAGTTCTTTTTCACAATGTTTGTTGCCAGTCTTTCTTCAGTAGATTGCTTAAAAAATTACCCTCTTTTCCCTGTCAATGTTAGCTCATGTAGAACACTGGTGAGCATGAAGGAAATAGATACCTTGTCTAGTATGCATATGTTAGGCTCAGGCAACCTCAAGGCTACTTCACCTTTTGAAGGCCATATTTTCATTAAAAGTAGCACAGGAACATCTCTCTCTCTCTAACTCTCTCCCTCTCCCTTTCAAATATGTTTTTATTGATTTCAGAGAGAGGAAGGGAGAGGGAGAGAAGGATGGAAACATTGATGAGAGAGAAACGTCTCGATCAGCATCCTCCTCTACAACGCCAACTGGACATGGACTTGATCTGAAGTGGAACCAGCAACTTCTAGTAATGGAACTACACTGAACCAACTGAGCCACACTGGTCTGCTCTCTTAAGCATTGCTGATGCCTTGCAAAGATTTTAAATGATATGATAAATTATATTCACTAAAAACAGAAATATATTACCTTTTAAAATCAAATAGCTGCCTTTGAAGACCTATAATCATTTCTTATAGTCGCATTTTTCATTTCTGTAGTGACTAATATGATTTGCATGGGGAATAAAATCCAAGCTATAATATGTTCTGACTTCCCTTATCTTCTATGTACGTGACCATTTATTTAGGAAAAAACACTGAAATTTTTGCCATTCCCCAAATATATTATGGCCTTTCACCTTAAGTATCTAGTTCAAACTTCAATATTTTTCTCTTTCTTATCTGCAATCTCCAAGAAGTCCTAGGTTATGAACCTCTTATTGGATTAAAATTTCTCATGTGCTATTATTTTTGCTACTAAACAGTTTGTTTCTCAGTAGTTTTCATTTTAATTGCTTTAGATAGTTCAAAGATGCATAAGTGAATCCATATAAATTTAACTCATTAAAAATGTTAGCATCTCCAATGTTTGAGACATACTGTGAAATCAATAAATATTTGGCAAAGGATGAATTTATGAATAATATTATTAATTAATTTGGTTTATAAAGTGTTGCTGGCTGAGTAATCTTCAAGAAGAAAAAACACCAAAACAAGTTAGTTTAGGGAATTAGCTATTTTCTATTAAAAGCCATCAAGGGTAAAATAATACAGATAAAAATTTTTGTCTGTGGGTCTTCTGACTTAAGTGGTTCTTTCCAATATTTATTATCAGAGTACATTTGCAGACTCAAAATTTCCACTTATATTGTTTTCTAAGTACAATTTCTTTTTTCCTGATCTTATTTTTAATCACGTCATTAAATATGTTTCCTAATTATCTATAATCCAGTAAATGGCAGTTCATTTTGTTGTTTCAGACTTTAAACCTCCAATTAAATCACTTATATACTGAATTTGCTTTTAAATAAAACTTCCAAAATTGATCATTCACATTTTCAATCTGGACACCACTAATATAAATTTTCAAATAGCTGGTCTTTCTAGTAAATGTATTTGTTTGTTTGCCAGAATAGAGCTTTCTTATGATGGCTTTCTCTTTATACTTTATGCATTGTTATGTTTATAACTTTCATTATTTTTTAGGAGAGACAGAAGTGAATTATATAGATAACACTATATTACCAATATTGGTCCCTGAACAAAAAATGCATTTTTTTTTCAAGATTTAAATAACCCATTATCAAGAAAACAACGATCATGGGAAACTTAAAGTAAAGGATAAATATTCAATTTATGTTCGTGAAATTTCCAAGTCCTGCTAGAGGAAGGAAACT
>NW_005871072.1:5450572-5453878 GCF_000147115.1 Myotis lucifugus
TTTATGCAACAAAAATTCCCAATATGTTCAAAAAGTTTTTTTAATAAGAAAGAAAAATATAGCCCTTGTGTTGGCTCTCCCACTAAAAGGGCACGGAGTTCCATTCCCCAGTCAAAGGCACATACCTGGATTACAGGTTTGATCCTGACCCCAGTTGAGGCATGCACAGGAGGCAACCAATTGATCTTTCTCTCTCTCTCTCTCTCTCTCTCTCTCTCTCTCTCTCTCTCTCTCTCTCCCTCATTACCTCCCTCCCTTCCACTCTCTCTAAAAATCAATGAAAAAATTATCCTTGGGTGAGGATTAACAACAACAAAAAGAAAATGTAAGTATTACTAATTCAAGTTACCAATTCATTTTGCCTGGATGATTGCAATAATCCATAAACTAGTCTTTCTGAATCATGTCCAGCTATTTCTAATGTTATCCTTGCACTACAGATTATGGGATGTTATCAAAATGCAAATCTGAATAGATTACTCTCATACTTTGCTAATAATCACTTCCATTCACCATGGACACAAAGCCTTTCATGACATATGCCTGGCCTATTTCTCTAAAGTAAATATGAACCAGTTGCCACATACTGATCTTTTTTCTGTTCTTTATTTTTAATCATTCTTCTAGTCACATGATACACCACTTAGAAACCTTTCATTAAAGTTTATCTAATCCATTGTTAATCTTTCAACTATGAATTTCCCATGGAGAATGGTCCTCACCAGTTTAGGGAATGACCTTTGTTATAAATGCTTATAGAACTTTATTCTTCCTATCAGCTCAGTTTGTAAATGTACTCTAATTAGCAAATTGGTGTTATTATTTATGCTTCTCAATAGATTGTAATCACCTCGGTACCTGAACTATGTCTACCTAACACTGTGTGCCTAGGCCCTAGCATGATGCCTGTCATATAGTACTTTCTATATAGAATCATTTCAATAAAATGTGAAGGAATAAATGAGAAATGGAAAATGTAGTCTTGTAAAAATAAAGAAACATGCTATTGGGTATAAGATCTAACATTATATAGACTTCAATGTCCCTGATTTCAAAGCACTGTTTTATTATAACCCTACTTACAATCCTAAGTACAGTTTTAAAAAGGAACTTTGAAAGTAGTAGTGAATTCATTTATAAAATTAAATTCAAGAAAATAGGAGTGACATGGCAGTGTACTAAACTTAATATAAACATTAATGAGAAAAATTAGTTTTAAATATTGATTTTTTTTTTTGCAGGAGAAAAAATAAGGAGCCAGAATAAACAATTTGACATGTAATCACAAACAAAGGCTAGAGTAAATGGGAAATATATCAATTATTCAATAAGCAGTATTAATATAAATAAGATAATTACAAAAAATCCATAAATTATGCCTAATAACAATGTAAATTCTAGCTAGATTTAAGAGTTCAATATAAAAAATAGTCACAAGTAAAAAACATATTTGTGTACACATAGATTTAACTGTAAAAATTTACTATTCACATACTCTTACGTAATATATATTAAATTATATGCATATATACATTTACATATAAAATATTATTATATGTATATAACACATTTACATATAAAAAATTATTTTTCAATAACAATTTCTACTTTTTTGCATGGGTTTGTTGGACCAATTGAAATTAATTAAATCAGCTGTTTTGTTTGTTGTTCTTGTTGTTTTCCACTTAATTAAAAAAATTGTCAAATTAATGCTCTCACTCTCCCTACTTTTTCTTTCAGTTGATGGTGAAATCCAGTTGTCTATGTATATCATAGAACTGGAAAGAACATCTAAGCCTCGTGAATGCTGGCATCCTATGGGATATATATTGTTCCATTCTATTCTGGCCCAATTCTCCACTATTTTTACCTCAGCCATTCTATTCAGGCCTATCCTGGAAAATCCCCATTTTTATCTGGTCTCCAGTAACTTGGTCCATGACAGTAATCTAATAATTATCATGTAGAATCCAGTTGACCTCACCAAAAACCATGTTCTAGTCACTTGCCTTTAAAAAAAGTCTGCTTTATCCTCAACTGCCTAGGGAAAACAGTATATATAGGGTGTCCCAAAAATGTATACACACAGCTGCATAATTATAAAGCAAGTGTTTATTAAACTACATTTCATTTTCAAAATTGAGCTACCATCTGTTAATGTGTGTGTACATTTTTGGGGGGGACACCTTGTATATGTCAACTTGACTGAGCCTCAGGGTATCCAATTTAAACATTACTTCTGGGTCTAGGAGGCTGTTTCCTGACACAATCAGCTTTTGAATCAGTGGACCCAGGGAAGTAGTTTGCGCTCCCCAGTACGGGTGAACATCATCCAATCTGAGGGCCTGGATAGAACAAGAAGTGAAGGAAGGAGGTATCTGCCCATTTTTCTTTCTGCCTTTTGGCTTGAGCTGGGACATAGGTCTTCTCCTATCCTTGAACTGGGATTTATAGCATCAACTCCTCTGGTCCTCAGGCCTTTAGACTGAGACTGGAATTATACCACCATCTTCCCTGGGTTTCCAGCTTATAGATGGCATATCATCGGACTTCTCAACCCAAATTATAATCTATAATTGCATTAATCAATTTGAGAGAGAGAGAGAAATAATCTCCATCCTACTGGTTCTGTTTCTTTGAAGAACCCCAACTAAAACAATCTGCTTCATTTGTCCAGTCAGTGTGAAAAGACACTGTCAAGACTATGTCAGCACCTGTTTAATACACTCAATAGTTCTATTTACCCTCTAATGACATGACCTTGTGGAAAATTCTGGTTGGGTATTTTCTCATCCAAAACATGTAGATATTAGCGTAGATAGTTTTCCACTAACATGAGTCCCAAAATTAAGGATTTCTTAAGACCATGAATCACATTTAATCTAACTAGAGAAGGTAAATTAACAACCTCCTCAGAGAATTACATCAGTGTCTTCCTGTATTGCTCTGCTTTCCAACTCCTTCCTTAGCAGAGTCCAGATAGTTCTCATTTTCATTTTAGTGGGATAAAATTACAACTACAACAAATAAGCAAATATTCTATTAAATGCAGGGCTAATGGCAGGATCTCAGCTGTGGAAATGCTTTGCAAATATTTATATCATTTAATTCATCTGAAAGGCTACAAGAAAATAATAAATAATCATAAATTCAGATAATTTTTGCTAGGATGAAAATTGCATTTTTATAATTAAATAAATATTATTAATTTAGAGCAACATTACACAGTCAAAATACTTTCATAAAGTAGATTATTGCAAGCCAAAGAATGTCTATGAAGAGGTAAAAAATGTGGTAAGCATCTTA
>NW_005871072.1:5454682-5457528 GCF_000147115.1 Myotis lucifugus
CCAAACCAGTTAGTACAAGTTTGATATTTATTTTTTTAAATGTTTCTTTTACTTTATTTAGATATTTGCACTTTTTTCCATAAATACCATCATTGTTTTCATTTTTTAAATGATGTTTTTGGTGAACATATAGAAGGAAATATGAATCTATGTTTAAGGAAAAATGTCTTGTGTGAAATTATACATTTGGAAGTTAATTTTACATTTGCAGTACTCCCACTTGTTTATTTTTTCCTTTGTTTCTTGTGCCCTCGGCATTGTATCAGTGAAAATTCTGCTACGTGAGATGTTTGATATTTTGCTGCCTAAATTTTCTTCTAGGATTTTTATGGTTTGATGAATTACATTTAGGTCTTTTATCCATACTCAACTCAAAATGGAACTACTTTTTGACCCAGCAATACTAATTCTGGGTATATATCCTAAGAATCTCAAAACATGAATCAAAAGAATATATGTACTCTATGTTTATAGTGAAGTTATTTATGATAGCTAAGATCTGGAAATAGCCCAAGTGCCCATCAGTATATAAGTGGATTAAAAAGCTTTGGAACATTTACACATTGGAATACTACACATTGTGGAAAAGAAGCAACTCTTATCCTTTGGGACAGTATGGATAGACCTGGAGATTATCATGCTAAGCAAAATAAGCCAATCAGAGAAAGACAACTATCAAATGATCTCACTTATATGTAGAATCTATTGAACAAAATAAACTGATGAACAAAATAGAATTGGAGGCATGGATGCATGGACCACACTGACAGAGGTCAGGGGGGAGGAAGTGGGAGGACTGCATAAAGGTGAAATAGAAAAAAAACACCCAAAGTACCTATGCACATAGCCCATGGACATAGGCAACAGAGTGGTTAAGGCCAGGGGAGGGATGGCAGTGGCTGGATGGAGGTGGGCAAAGGCAGGGCTAAATGAAGGACATCTGGAATAGTGCCAACAATAAACAATAAAAGACATCATTCCATTTATCCCCCTCCTTTCACTCCATTTCCATCCACTCTGTGTATATATAGATTTCCATTATTCTCTGCATTATTGTTTTTGTGCTTCTTTGCCGGGAAAACAGAAAGATGTATTCACATATTTTATTTCTTTCTCCTAGAGTTTTTACACTTGATACATTCTGGATATAATGATATCAGTTAACAGGAATTGTTGTCACTGTTTTTTACAACTACAACATACTTTATTGTCTGCCAGCAGCATTGTTGATTCAATCCATTGAATATGCATGGCATATAAGTTTTCTAATGTTTTACAATTAAAAACAATGATCCAATAAATAACCACTGCATATAAGTTAATGTACTATTGGATGTGTATACTCAGAATGATTTCCTAGAAGTGGGATTGCAGTTTCAAAGGTAAACATATGCATTTCTATTGCATATTGGCAAGTCTTCCACAATAAGGGTTGTACCAAGTAACAATCCCAGGAGCAAATCGGGAGAATGCCTGTTTCCCCTCAGCTCTTCCAAAATAAGGTTTAAATTGTTTTCAAACTTTTAATTGATTAGTAGGACAAAATGGATATATCACTATAGTTTCTATTTGCATTTTTTTCTCATTTATTGAGTTTTCATGTATCGGAACTTCTTTTGTATGTTTGTGTTTTCCCTCAGTTTAAGTTATTTATGTGTTTATTAATATTAAATCCAAATTGTCACCAATTATCTTTTCAATGTACAGTGAGGCTTTAACATAATTTATAATATGTCTTAATCTCTGGTAGGTAATTTACTCCTAGGTTCTAATTACCTTCTAGTTATTTATAGTTATTACTAGAGGCCCGGTGCATGAAATTTGTGCATTCAGGGGGTCGCTCAGCCCAGGCGGCACCCTCTCACAGTCCGGGAGCCCTCCAGGGATGTCCGACTGAAGGCTAAGGCCGGCTCCCCACAGAGTGGGCCTAAGCCATCAGTGGAACATCCTTAGAGCTGCCACAGAGGCGGGAGAGGCTCCCGCCACTGCCACTGCACTCACCAGCCATGAGCCTGGCTTCTGGCTGAGCGGCACTTCCCCTGTGGGAGTGCACTGACCACCAGGGGCAGCTCCTGCATTGAACATCTGCCCCCTGGTGGTCAGTGCACATCATAGCTACTGGTTGTTCTGCCATTTGGTTGATTTGCATATTAGCCTTTTATTACATAGGATTTTATAAAAAGCTTTAGTATGAAGTTGTTTTTTTTAATCCTCATTAAAGGATATGTTTTTATTGATTTTTGAGTGAGAGGAAGGAAGGAGGGCAGAGAGAGAGAGAGAGAGAGAGAGAGAGAGAAACATTGGTTGCCTTCAGTACACATCCTAACTGGGGATCAAGCCTGCAACCTGGATACATGCCCTGATGTGAAATCAAACCTGGGCTCCTTCATTGCATGGGATGACGCTCCAACCAACTGAGCCACGCCATCCAGGGCAATATGAAAATTTGAAGTTACATGAATCATATTTTATTAGAATTATTTACATTACATTAGCAGCAGTCACCAACCTTTCGGCTCTCACAGACCACGAGTGATACACGGACCACTGGTTGGCGACTGCTGCTACAAAGGTTTACTTAAACCAGCGATTGCTAACCTTTCAGACCTCATAGATCACCAGTGGTCCGTGGACCACTGGTTGGCAACTACTGCATTAGAGAGAACTGACAGGTTGAGAATCTTTAATTCCCTATTCAAGAATTAGAGATGCTTTTTTATTTGTTGAAATCTACTCTTTTATTTTCCTTTGCTGTGGGTGTTTTTGTATCTCTCTTATATAGATCTAGTCCATTTCTTTTAGATATATACATATATATATATATATATATATATATATATATATAT
>NW_005871072.1:5457628-5462617 GCF_000147115.1 Myotis lucifugus
TAGAGGTCTGGTGCATGAATTTGTGTATGGCCAGGAGGAGGAGCTGCCGGTAGTTGGCTGGCCTGCCCCGCCCCCTGGTTGAACTCCTGCCCAAGGGGACAATTTGCATATTAGCCTTTTATTATATACTAGAGGCCCGGTGCACAAAAATTTGTGCACTCGGGAGGCGGGGAGAGGGGGGTCCCCCAGCCCGACCTGTGCCCTCTCGCAGTCTGGGACCCCTCGGGAGATAACAACCTGCTGGCTTAGGCCTGCTCCCGGGTGGCAGAGGGCACACCCAATCCCTAGGTGCAACCCCTGGTCAGGCTCAGAGCAGGGCCGATTGGGGAGTTGGGGCGCCGCCCCCTCTCATGCACAGAGCAGGGCGGATCGGGAGGTTGCGATGCCACCCTCAGTCACGCTCAGAGTAGGGCCGATTGGGGGGTTGGGGCACCACCCCCGGTCACACTCAAGACAGGGTTGATGGGGAGGTTGCGGCGCCACACCCTGTCACGCACAGAGCAGGGCTGATCAGGGGGTTGGTGCGCTGCCCCCTTGTCATTCAAAAAAGCAGGGGCCAATTCAGGGGGGTTGGGGCCCTCCCCCCTTTCCCCTCCACAGAGCAGGCCAATCAGGGGGGTTGAGGGAGCCCCCCCCTTTTTACTTCACAGAGTAGGACCGAATAGGGGAAGTTGGGGCCACCCCCCCCCTTTCACACACAGAAGCAGGGGTGGATCAGGAGGGTGGGGGGCCCTCCACCCTGTCACACTCAGGGGCAGGGGCCAAATGGGGAGGTTATGGCTCTACCCTGTCACACACAGAGCAAGGCCCGTGGAGGGAGGTTGGGGTGCCCGCCCCTCTATCACCCACAGAGCAGAGCCGATCAGGGGGTTGGGGGCACCGCCACTGTCACACTCAGGGCAGGGTCGATGAAGAGGTTATGGCTCTACCCTATCACACACAGAGCAGGGCCGATCAGGGGGTTGGGGCGCCGCCACTGTCACACACAGAGCAGGGCCGATCAGGGGGTTGGGGCGCCTTCCCCTGTCAGGAACAAAGCAGGGCAAATAGGGAGGTTGTGGTCCCGCACCCTGTCACACACAGAGCCACAGGGCGATCAGGGGGTTGGGGAGTTCCCCCCGTCACACACAGAGCCACAGGGCGATCAGGGGATTGGGGAGCTCCCCCCTATCAGGCACAGATCAGGACTGATCAGGGGGTTGGGGCGCCTTCCCCTGTCATGAACAGAGCAGGGAGGATAGGGAGGTTGTGGCCACCTCCGTCACTCACAGAGCCGCAGGGCGATCAGGGGGTTTGGGCGCTGCCCCCTGTCACGCTGATTTCGGTGCCGGGAGGCATATTACCCTTTTACTATATAGAATAGAGGCCTGGTGCACGGGTGGGGGCCGGCTGGTTTGCCCTGAAGGGTGTCCTGGATCAGGGTGGGGGTCCCCACTGGGGTGCCTGGCCAATCTGGGCAAGGGGCTGAGGGCCTTTTTGAGGCTGGTGGGTGACTGAAGCTCCCAACTGCTCCTTTTTTTCTTTTTTTCTTTTTTTTTCTATTCTGGGCCAGCTTTAGCTCTGAGGCCTCGCTGCTGAAAGCAGGTTTCTGGCCTTTACCTTCTGTATTTGATACAATGTTGCAGTCCGGCTGGCTGAAGCCTGGCTGACTGAAAGCCGGTTTCTAGGGTTTTGTTTAGCTTCTATATTTGCACCATAGTTGCTTAGAGTTGCAGCTGAGAGGCTGGCCAGTCAGGCGGGGAACATTGGAGTTCGCCATCACTGGAGCAAGCAAGCCTCCCTATTCGCTTCAGTGCATGGCTGCCGGCCACCATCTTGGCTGACAGTTAATTTGCATAAGGATATGCTGATTGGCCAATGGGAAGGGTAGTGGTCGTACACTAATTACCATGTTTCTCTTTTATTAGTGTAGAGGATATTTTATTGATTTCAGAGAGGAAGGGAGAGAGAGAGAGAGAAACATCAATGATGAGAATCATTGATTGACTGCCTCCTGCATGCCCCCTACTGGGGATCAAGCCTGAAACCCAGGCATGTGCCCTTGACTGGAATTGAATCTGAGAACCTTCAATCCTCAGGCTGACACTCTATCCACTGAGCAAAACCAGCCAGGGCTAGGTTTATTTCTAAAAAAAAATTATTTTCCCTGAATGGCTACTGCAAATAGAGTTTTTACTTCAATAATTTTATCTTCTAAGTGGTTATCATATCTATGTGAAGGTTATTTCCGTATGTTATTTTTTATTTTCTACCTTATCAAATTGTTTGTTACTTGAGTTAGAGGTATGATTGTTTCTATAGTTCAACTATGCTATCATATCACCTGAATATAGGCAGTGTTATTTCTTCTTCTTCTTTTTTTTTTTAAATTCTAAAACCTCTGACTCTCTTGTCTAATTGCATTGCATACCTCAAGTACAATGTTAATTATAGTGGAGGTAATAGATATCCTTGTCTTCTTCTTAATCTTAGTGGAGACATCTCTTGTGTTTCAACAAACTAAGGAATCTCAGAGGGAAGGGGGGAATGGTGGGAAGAGATTAACCAAAGAATTTATATGCATATATGCATAACTCATGAACATAGACAATAATGCAGTGAAAGCCTGGGGAGGGGACTGGAGCTGGATGGAGGGGGTTAATGGGGAACATGGGGTAAAGGGACATCTCTAATACTTTCAAAAATAAAGATACATTTAAAAATTTTTAAAAAATCAAGATTCAGGCTTTAGGAATATGTTTTATCCTGTTAAAGAATAATCCTTTACTTTCTATTCCCTGATGGTTACTATCACCAATGTGTATTGGATTTTCATGGAGTAATTTTTCTGTATTTACTGAAAACATCATAAATTGTCTCTTTTTTTTCTTGATAATTTTTAATGGTGATAAAATATACAGTACATAAAATTTACCATTTTAACTATTTTAATTGGCAAACTCTACTCAGTAAACACTATCCCCCACCCCTCCCCATACTTTCAGCTCCTGAAAACCATCACTATACTTCCCTTCTATATAAATTTAACTTATACCTCATAGAAGTCTATAAGTGGAATCATACAATACATGTCTTTTTGTGAAAGGCTGCTTTTACTTAGTATAACATCTCCAAGTTTCATCCATGTTGTAACATATGTCAGAAGTTCCTTGATTTTTCCACTGTATATAATACTGAATATTCCACTGTATATAGCACATTTTTAATATCACTAACCCATAAATGGACACTTTTATGTCATTAACCCATTAATAGGTTGCTTTTACCTTTTAGCTGCTATGAACATGGGCATACAAAAATTTGTTCAAGCCCGGCTGGTGTAGCTCAGTGGTTGAGCATCAACCTATGAACCAGAAGGTCATAGTTCAATTCCCAGTCAGGGCATATATCTGGGTTGCAGACTCCATCCTCAGTGTAGGTCATGCAGGAGGCAGCCAATCAATGATTCTCTCTCATCACTGATGTTTCTATTTCTCTCTCCCTCTCCCTTCCTCTCTGAAATCAATAAAAATATTTTTTAAAATATCTGTTGAAGTTCTTGCTTTCATTTTTGGGGGGCATGTACATGGAAATAGAGTTACTAGATCATACAGCAATTCAATTTTCTGAGAAATTGTGATACTGTTTTTTACTGTGGCTTCATCATTTTACATTCCCACTATCAATGGCAAAGATACCAATATTTCCACAAACTTGCTAAAACTTCCTTTTTTATTTTTTGCTGGTTTATTTTTGTTTTTACATCCTAATGGATGTAAAGTGTTATCTCATTGTGGTTTTGAAGATGTCTTTCTTTATATCTATTATTATGATGAATAATAGTAATAGATTTCCTAATTTTAAAACAACCTTAAACTGTTAAGAGTAAATCCCACGTTATCATAGTTAAATATTTTCTTTTGTTTAATAATATTTTATTTCTTTACTTTATATTATTTTAAATATGTTTGGTTTAAAATTGAAATCAGCTGCTGCAGCTGAGGAGAAGAGATATTTCTGAAGAGTAGCTGGTAGAAAAATAAGCAAAACAAGTAGTCTTTTTCCTATCGGTTTCCACCAACTTTTGCCCTCATTGTCCTGTTGATATAACATTACAGAAAACATTTCAGGCAGTATCCTAGCTATAGTGTCACAGAACAGTGCCCCGACCTGCAGGGCACGCTTCGTGGGTACACCGCACCAAATCCTGCAAAGGAATGAGAGGATAGGAGACGCGAAGAAATGGAGGCAAGACAAAGTTCTGATCAAGCCTCAGTTTTATTTTTTACAGCGGGTGGTATTTATATTGTTTCTAGAGGAAGGGGGTGGGCAAAGGAAGTCGTTAAGGATATAACAGGCTTTGGAATGTCGCAGCTTATCAGTGGAGATGTAGCTTGCTTTGTGCTTAGGGTGAGGGTATGTTATCTTTTAACTCCAGGCTAAATTGCAAGGTTAACTTTTAACTCCAGGCCAAATCGGGAGTTGGCTTGGAGGAGCCAGAAACCTCTTGTTGTAAGCTGGAGATGTATATGTGATTTATAATGGCTCCCAACAGAACAGACTATAGAAGTTGTTAAATATTAATTGCACTTGATCAAAAAAGATATTCCTAGTACCTATATTTCTTCTCTATGTACTCTAATTTTAGTGAAAATTATGTGTCCATGTAGGTGGGAGGGAGTAAGAAGTGGACTTTACAGTACTGCAGTGAAAAACCTGAATTTTATAGTTTACACTAAATAATATCTTTTTTTAATTAAATCTTTATTGTTCAGATTACATTTGTTCCTCTTTCCCACCCCCCCATAACTCCCCTCCTTCCAGTTCCCACCCCACCCTCCGCCCTCATTCACCACCCACTGTCCTCATCCATAGGGCACGATTCATGTCCATTCTCTTCACGCATCTAGCATTCCACCTGCGCCGCCGAGAGAAAAAAGGGAATAGCTTGGGGGGGGGGAGAGGAGAGGTCGGAGGGGCCGGGGGGGGGGGAGGGGGGGGGAGTCGCTA
>NW_005871072.1:5463196-5482637 GCF_000147115.1 Myotis lucifugus
CTTTGTGCACCCCCTTGTGTCTTTGTGCGCAGTCTTGTTCTAGTTAAGCCTTAATTGTTGTAGTTAATACTAGAGGGATTTGACCACCAGGCTGACTGGCTGTGAGAATCAGCTGTGGGAAAACTTCTGTCGTCTGGGGAGGGACTAATCTAGCCTTTGCCTGAGGCGATCCAGGAAATGGCTCTGTGCAGGGCTTGGGCGGGGCGGGCTCAACAGGGCGGGTGGAGGGAGCAGCTATGGCTGCTCTCAGTCCGTCCCCAGAGGCTCTGCCTCTCTGTCCCAGCAACCGCTGCAAACCTCGGAGGGACAGTAGCCAGACAGTTCCCGCTTCTCCCGTTTGAGTCTGGGTCCCTAGAGACTCGCCTGGATCTGTAGCCCAGAGTCTGAGACTCCCTCCTGATTGAAAACGACAACCGCGCCTTCAGCCACCAGCCGGCTTTGCGCGCGCACCACCGTACCTTTAAATTTTCCACACTGCGCCTCCTCTGAGCCTCGGAATGCTATTGTTTTTCCTTCTAGTTGAAGAGTCTCTCCTCAGCCAGCCTTCCTGTGGTTCTGGTTGATGTCCGTTCGCCTTTTAGTTGTATTTTTGAAGTGGTTGTTTGCGGCAGCAGTCTCCGGTGTTTACCTATGCCGCCATCTTCGATTCTCTCTAAATAATATCTTATTAATTGCTCATTACCTTCATTGGCACTGAAAACTTTATTTAAATTATTTTGATGTTGCTCTTTATAAGATATTTTTTTCCATTATATCTACAAATATGTTCCTATTATTTCACTAATATTGTATTGAAAAATATTTCTCTGTTTGAAGCATTAATAATGTTACTTCATGGAGCAAAAATTGAAATAGCCTGCTTTTATCAACTGCAATTGTCCTATGTTCCTTCCGGTGCCATTTCTTTTACTAAAGCAATTTCATTTGATTCTTTGTAAAATTAGTTTTCTTCCATTCCGTTTATTGAAGGTCAAAATGTTCGGGTTTTATCTGAATTTCTCATACATTTTAAGAAGCAATTGAACTTCAGTCATTTTTAGTGAGCAGAGTAAAGAATGCTATGAAAAATCTTCATCTATTTAGAATTAAATTATACTCTAACTATAATTTAATAGGTTTTAAACTTTAGAAGCTATTTAACCTATGTAAAAACAAGACTTCATATTGTCCTCATAGATTTGGTATTTCTGGTTCCTTTTCTACTCTTCTAAAGAATTACACATACATTTTATTTTTCCTTTTTTTTGTATTGGTTTTTTTAGAGAAAGAGGAAGGGAGAGGAAGAGAAAGAAACATCGATGTGGGAGGGAAACATCAATTGGCTGCCTTCTTCACTTCCTCTACCAGGGGATTGAGTCTGCAACCAGGGCATGTGCCCTGACCGGGAATCAAACCAGCAAGCAACCTTTCGGTGCACAGGATGATGCTAGGCTACACTTATATTTTCAAAGGTTAAAAATTTGTGTGTCTTTCTTGATTAAAATGGCCTAAAATAACAAAAGCATAGACACATAGGACTATAAGGCATGTGACTCACACTTAGTCATTACATTTAAAATCACTTATACCTTACATTTAAGAAAAATATTATAGTTAAAATTACCTGATTTTAAAGTTTCTTAAACATAAATATGGCTGTTGTAATAACTGCTTGAGAATGTGTGTCAGTTAGAGTTGTCACAAAAGGATGATTTAAAGGATTTACTTCGGAATTAAGGAGCTGTGTACAGGTTTAAAGAACCACAGAAATGTCATCAAACCACTCAGGCAGTGGCTATAGGAAGAAACCATTACACCACACACCTGAAGGGGAAAATGAGGAAATGGTGTTATCAGGCTTTGTCTCCAAGGAAAAGTGACCATCTGACACCAATGGGAACGACAGAATACAGTCCCTGCTAGAATAATGGCAAGTCAGGGAGCAAGCAGAATACTTTCCTAATGTATTTCTTCATTTATCTTGTATTATCTTGTTGAGGCTATTTTTTTCTCAGACTAACAGCAGGTATGTTTTTCTTTACCTGAAATTATTTTTTGTGACCTTCAAAACACTAGCTATCTAACACAGTACAATTATAGCAAACAACTTAAGTCTGTTTAAATCACCCTGTGTGTGAGTTATAGTTACAATGATTCTTTTATTTTTAGCAGGAATGAGAGATAAGTGCCTTCTTGTAGATCAGTGTCACATGTTCTTGCCTTCATTAGCAAGTTGACAGAGATAACCATCAGTGGGTTCCCTCGGCAGGAGATATCAGGCCTCTGAGAATCAGATTTTTTAGCATGCAACCAGCTCCCCCATCCCCAGGCCTAGCCAGAGCCCCATCTGGGTCTTTGATAAGCTCTTAAAACAACAACAACAACAACATGTAACTCATATTTTAAAAAATGTTTTATTGATTATTTTTTAGAGAGAGAGGAAGGAAGAGGGAGATAGTGATAGAAACATAGATGAAAAAGAAACATCATGGATCAGTTGCTTCCTGCACGTCCCCTGCTGGGGATCAAGCCCAAAACCTGGGCATGTGCTTTGACCAGGAATCAACCCAGAGATCTGTTGGTGTATGGGTTGATGCTCATTCACTGAGCCACATTATCCATGTGATAAACTCTTTTTAAAAAGTTTAATTTATTTAAACTAATAAAAAAACAGAAACTATGTACCCATTGACCTCACCCCACCCCTCCACCTCTACCAATCTAGCAACCATCAATCTGTTCTCTGCATCTATTTTAGATTTTACATATAAGGGAGATCATATATTTATCTTTCTTTATTATATTTCATTTAGCATAACGCCCTCAAGATTCATCCATATTGTCACAAATGGCAAGGTTTCATTCTTTTTTATGGCTGAAGAATATTCTGTTATACACATATCACAATTTCATTACAATTTCTGTATCCATATCCATTCATCCATCGATGGACACCTAGGTTGCTTCCATATATATCTTGGCTATTATAAATAACTAGAAGCCCGGTGCACAAAAATTTGTGCACTGGTGGGGGGGGGTGTCCCTCAGCCTCACTTGTGCCCTCTCACAGTCTGGGACCCCTCGGGAGATAACGACATGCTGGCTTAGGCCCGCTCCCGGGTGGCAGAGGGCAGGCCCAATCCCTAGGTGCAGCCCCTGGTCAGGCTCAGAGCAGGGCCGATTGGGGGGTTGGGGCACCGCCCCCTGTCACACTCAAGGCAGGGTCGATGGGGAGGTTGCCACACCACCCCCTGTCATGCACAGAGCAAGGCCCATCAGGGGGGTTGGGGCTCCGTACCCTGTCACACACAGAGCAGGGCCGATCAGGGGGTTGGAGAGCTCCCCCCCATCACACTCAGGGCAGGGCCAATGGGGAGGTTGTGGCTCCACCCCGTCACACACAGAGCAGGGCCCATGGGGGGGTTGGGGCGCCGCACCCTGTCACACACAGAGCAGGGCTGATCAGGGGTTGGGGCGCCTTCCCCTGTCATGAACAGAGCAGGGCCAGATAGGGAGGTTGTGGCCTCGCCCCCTGTCATGCTGCTCCAGGGGCCAGGAGGCCTCTCGGCTCCGCTGATCCCAGTGCTGGGAGGCCTCATGGCTCCGCTGATCCCGGTGCTAGGAGGCCTCCCTGTTCCACTGATCCCAGTGCCAGGAGGCCTCGCGGCTCCGCTTGACACAGGGGCAGTGAGGCCTCGCTGCTCCACTGATCCTGGTGCCAGGAGGCCTCGCTGCTCCGCTGATCCCGGTGCCAGGAGGCCTCGTGGCTCCGCTGATCCCGGGTTCGGGAGGCCTCGCGGCTCTGCTGATTCCGGTGCTGGGAGGCATATTACCCTTTTACTATATAGGGTAGAGGCCTGGTGCACGGTTGGGGGCCGGCTGGTTTGCCCTGAAGGGTGTCCTGGATCAGGGTGGGGGTCCTACTTGGGTGCCTGGCCAGGCTGGGTGAGGGGCTGATGGCTGTTTGCAGCTGGTCACACCCCCTTAAGGGTGGGGGTCCCCACTGGGGTGACTGGCCAGCCTGGGTGAGGGGATGATGGCTGTTTGCAGCTGGTCACACCCCCTTCAGGGTGGGGGTCCCCACTGGGGTGCCTGGCCAGCCTGGGTGAGGGGATGATAGCTGTTTGCAGCTGGTCACACCCCCTTCAGGGTGGGGGTCCCCACTGGGGTGCCTGGCCAGTCTGGGTGAGGGGCTGAGGGCCGTTTTCAGGCTGGCGGGCGACTGAAGCTCCAAAACTCTTTTTTTCTTTTTTCTTTTTTATTCTTGGAGTTATTTACCTTCTATGGCTGTCACTGGAGCTGAGAGCCAGCTTTCTCTCTGAGGCTCGGCTCCAGCTCTGAGGCCTCGGCTGCTGAAAGCAGGTATCTGGTTTGTTTGGGTTCTATAATCGAAACACTGTTTCAACTCCAGCTCTGAAAACCCGGCTGACTGAAAGCAGGTTTCTGGGGTTTTGTTTAGCTTCTATATTTGTAACATTGTTTCTTAGAGAGAAGCTCAGAGGCCGGCAGCAGCAGGCGGGGAACGTTGGCTTCCTCCGTCACTGAAGCAAGCAAGCCTCCTGTTCGCTTCAAGCTGCCTGGCTGCCGGCCACCATCTTGGTTGGCAGTTAATTTGCATAACGTCCTGATTAGCCAATGGGAAGGGTAGCGGAGGTACGGTTAATTACCATGTTTCTCTATTATTAGATAGGATGCTACAATGAACATGGGGTGCATATAAATTTTCTAGTTAGTGTCTTAATTTCTTCAAATATACACACAGAAATAGAATTGCTGGGTCATATGGTTGTTCTATCTTTAATTTTTTGAGGAACCTCCAGACTGTTTTCTATCATGGGTACGCCAATTTACATTCCCACCAACAATAAACAAGGATTCCCTTTTTGTAACATCCTTTCTAATATTTGTTATTCTTAGTCTTTTTATAATAGCCATTCTAACCAGTATGAGGTAATCTCTCCTTGTGGTTTAGATTTACATTTACCTCCTGATTAATGATATTGAGCATCTTTTCAGGTACCTGTTGGCTATTTGTATGTTTGGAAAACTGTCTATTCAGATGTTTTGCTAATTTTTCAATCAGATTGTTTCTTTGCTCTTGACTTGTATGAGTTCTTTAGATATTTTAGATATAAATTCCTTATCAGATATATAATTTGAAATTTATTTTCCCATTTAGTAGCTTGCCTTTTCATTATGTTAATGGTTTCCTTTGCTGTGCAGGAACTTTTTAATTCTATGTAATTAATTTAGTTTTGCTTTTATTGATTTTGCTTTTGGTGTCAGAATCAAAAAATTATCACCAAGACCTATTTCAAGGAGCTTACCACCTATATTTTTTCTATAAGTTTTATGGTTTCAGGTTTTACTTTCAACTCTTTAATTAGTTTTGAGTTAATTTTTGCATATGGTTTAAGATAGGTTCCATTTTATTCTTTTGCATTTAGCTGTCCAGTTTTTCCAACACCATTTACTCAAGAGACCGTTCTTTTCTTTTTTTCCTTGATTAAAGTATTACATATGTGTCCTTATCTGGGGGGAGGGAAATAACCAGCTTCAGCCTGTGGAGCCATTATGTCCCACTAAAGGAGGAAGAGACTGAGAAGCTCTGATGAGTTTAGTCTAGAAGCACAGGCCCAAAAAACACACACCCAACCTGAGACCGAATCATAACACCATACACTACTTCGCTTCCCCTCACTCCTTACCACCGCATTAAAATGGCCTATTTACTGCAGTTCCTCCTACCCAGTACATCATGTCCATCTTTTAACAACATAATTAGGACACTACATAATTAGCCCAAGGAAGTTTTATGGCTTTTTTATGGCAATTTTAAATTGACTTCCCCCAGAGATAAGAAGTTGGGTCTTTCAAGGTAAGCTAAGAGCCTCCCACAGCCTTCTAAGAGGCTCAGCTCAACTTGCCTGCTACAGACTGGGTGTAGGCAGTGCACTCTCATCCAAAGCTCTTTACCAGGAAGCTGCGACCTATTTGAGAACTTATTTATTGAAACCAAATACAGTAAAACTGAACCTGCATTAAATAGTTTTGGAATTCAGTCATCATCTTTGTCAGAAATAATTAACTGAGCACTGGAGAGAATTTGCTTGGAGAGAATTATGCAGACACGTGATGCTTAGCTTTGGAAGCTTAGACTAGTTTGGTTATATATGAAAGGGACACACAGGTAAAAATAAGATATTAAGAAAGATGTAGATAGATTTTAAGATAATATATACCTATCTACATACTTTTATATATATGCATATACATTTATGTATTATATATATTTATGTACATACATGTATGCATACATACACAAGTATGTAGTAGGTAGATATTACCCTTGGTTTTACTCACCACATCTTTCTCATCTATATATATGAAGGAGGCAAGGAGAAATAGTGGGGAGGAAGTTAGAGAGAAAGGGAGAAGTTCACCCCAAGTCATATAGGTATGTACGTATATATACTTGTGAATTGATTTTAGGGGTGGATAATAGGGTCGATTTTTATAATAGAGAAGAAATTGGAGGCTTCTTATCTGGGTACCACTCCCATAGTTCCAACTAAAGAACATCTGTGCCTGGGTGTTCCATGATTGCATCCATTTCAACAGATCTGAAGACAGACTTTCCTCTTTTAATTAAATCTCTTTCCCAAAAGAAATCCAATATTTCAAAGTTAGAGGGATTCTTGTGCCAGGTTCATCGGCCTATGCTGATCTTCAGTTCTCAAGTAGTTCATTCCAGCATTGACTCCAAGGCTCTGCTATTTTCTCCAAGTCAAACTGGGCCCAGAGATGGTTCATGGAGATCTTTGCTGGGGGAAGTAGCTGGCCTGAAGACTATGGAGCTCACGTCAACCTCAGAGCTGGTTCCAAGATATTAAAATAAAATTGAAAGCCAACTATACAGTCCAATAGACTTTCCAATACACTGTTATTTGAGGAAAAGGAGTCAAGCCTGAGGCAGTGGGTTCAATTCAGAAAATATAAAACTCAATTTATTTGGCTTGAACTGTGGGACACAGATAGCATGCAGTTGAGTCTCTAATAGCTGGTTCCCTATACAATTTATATAACTTTATTTAAGGATCCAATACCTTGTTAAAAAGTTAAATGAGTTTAGTCTAACAATATCTGAGAGGGAAAATGAGTGTTCTTTCCCCCTGAGGATAACCTGTCAACTTGCTTTGACAGTATTTTTACCTATTTCATCTTCATTAATTATCCCTACATTTTTATCTTCAATCTCTATTTTCAATGATTTCTTTTCTTATTCATATAAAATTGCTCTGAGTTCTTTCTTCTAATTTTGTTGCACCTGCAAGTTAGCATGGATTCTTTCTCCCTTTCAATGCTAAACACTTTCAAATAATGATTGTACCCTTAATGGCTTTGCTTCCCCCCTGCTTTTTTTTTGTCAGTTGGTACAATTTGACTTTGACCCTTACAAGTTTCCTTAAAATGACACTTCAATAATGTTACCATGGGTTTTCCAAATTCTAAATTCAATTATATTCTTAGTTATATTCCTAACTCCTCAGTATATGTATCAACTCTTCATCCACAATGCCCCTCAACACCTGGCTTTAATAATACCACCTCTTCAGTGGTTTCTTCTCTTTTTGACTATAAATATTTTATTCCCTAGGGTGATGTCTAATCCTTAGCCTATATTTGGAATGTTCTTATTCTGAAATAATCTCATTAAATGCCAGAGACTCAGTCTTCACACCCCTCTGTGGACAAAACTTATTTACAATTTAGACTTGACTTTTTCTCTAGTTCCAAGTAAATCCTATATAATAAAGAGGTGATATGCAAATTGACCATCATGCCCTCACACAAGATGTCCGCCCCCATGTGGTCAAAGATGGCCACCCTCATGTGGTCACAAGATGGCCACCACAAGATGGCCGGAAGGGGGGGCAGTTGTGGGAGATCAGGCCTGCAGGGGAGGGCAATTGGGGGTGACCAGGCCTGTAGAGGAGGGCAGTTGGGAGGGACCAGACCTGCAGGGGATTGGCCCTAAACCAGCAGTCAGACATCCCCCAAGGGGTCCCAGATTGGAGAGGGTGCAGGCTGGGCTGAGGGACACACACCCTCAGTGCACGAATTTCGTGCACCAGACCTCTAGTATTTTATATTCCTCTTGGATGTTCCCTAACAATGACCTATGAGCATCTCAGACTCAGTATGCTCAAGATAAAATTCATATCATACTTCTCAAACCAGCTTTAGTTCCATATTAATTATTTCAGTTCAAATGTTACTACCCATTCACACAAACAAGAAATCTTAGTTAAATGCCTCATTCTTGCCACTCAATTTTATGTCCAATTAATACTCAGGCTTTTAAGGTTCTACCTCTGTCAGAATTCTTAAATTGTTTTATTCATTGTGACTATTTTTACAGTGCCCAGTTAACTTTACTTCAAACTGACCTCCTCATCACCAAACTCTCCTCCAAGTCCTTCTCACAACCCATCTCAGGTGCATAGTCAAGGTCATTATTACCATGCATAAATTTCATCAAGAAAATTCTCTGCTCAAAAAACATTTATGACTCCCCATTGTCTTCCTGATGATTAAATTTTCTCCTAAGAATAGACCTTCCATAATTTTGTGCTTCCCACATTTTCTTGTCTTATTGACATTTCACATCCTCATCCCTGAACCAGTCTTATAACCTATTCTTGAATTATGCCTCCATTTCTCAAGTACGCCATGTCCATGTTTCTGATCTTATTTTTCATAGTTTAGTGAGCCTTTATGAAACCTTGCCTAATTAGCCAGGTAAAATAAATATCTTTCCCTTCTGAATACCTTTAGAACTTTTCCAAGAAGTATGTATGGACCTATCTGGCGCAATACCTTACTCACTGCAATATAACTGTAACCTCCATTTTAGATTTTAAACTAGTGAGACATAGCCTTGTTTATGTTAAGGTTTTTTGCAATATGTTTCATAGCCCTCCATACTTGGATATATTCAATAAATGTTTATCTTACTGAATTAAAATCTTATTGTTGCCGAAACCGGTTTGGCTCAATGGATAGAGTGTTGGCCTGCAGACTGAAAGGTCCCAGGTTCGATTCCGGTCAAGGGCATGTACCTGGGTTGCGGGCAGATCCCCAGTAGGGCGTGTGCAGGAGGCAGCTGATCGATGTTTCTCTCTCATCGATGTTTCTAACTCTCTATCCCTCTCCCTTCCTCTCTGTAAAAAAAATCAATAAAATGTATTTTAAAAAGAAGACTGACTGACAGCCAGGCACCAATCAGACTGGCTATCTGTCATTTTAAAAAAAAAATCTTATTGTTAGTTCCTTAAAATATGTATTCGATTTTCTATTGTTTTTATTCGGATGATGCTATCCCCAGTTGAGACTTTAGTCACTGCTCACCTTCTTTTCTACCTTTATGGGCTTTATCTTTCCACCCATTTTCTTTAAGTCTCCACTTGGATTATGTTATCCCCATTTCCAATCCCTACGTGACCTTTCCAGGTCACCTGAATCCTCATCCCCACCTTCCGCAACCCAAACTAACTTCCTACTACCTCATACATTGCACTGGGCATGTGGTACCATTTCCCCCTAAATTCTATATGTGCCATGCTATTTGCACTGTCCTACCTTTACTAGTCCTGTATTTCACCTAGAATATTCAATTTACATGGCATGCAATGTCTAGCTCAAATTTTACCTTTTCACTGAGGCAGTTTTCATTACCATTTTTCTATGCATGGCTATTGTACTTAAAACCAGTATCTGAGGAGATTAATCAATGGTTTTCTCATTGCTATAGATTTATTAGTTTTCTTTCTGCAACTTGACCCTCTGAAGCCAGATGCTATTATGCATATACATCTCTAGCCCTGCCAGCCCTTTTAACACAGTTATTTACATAATGCTTACTGATTGATTAAAATAATCAGGGATAGGGGCTCCATCCCCTAATCAAATGGAACTATATGACACACATAATCTTCCAGGAAATTGCAGGTAGTTAATGGCTTTTAGAAGCTGCCATGCTTTGGGCTGGGATGCTCAAGCCAAGGCCCAAGTGGACACGATGCAGGACCAGAGAAGCAGCCTGCAGAGCCTAACTCAATGAGATGGTTTATTGTGCCAACTCATCTGTTGATCCCATCAAACCTAATTATAATAAGCTCATTCTATTAGCTTCTTAAACCTATTTCAAGAGAGAGTGCATTGTACCCAGTGACCGTCATCGAATAATATAGAGTTATGCTCTTTTTACATTAGGCTCCACTCCAGCCAGTCCAGCAGAAAAACATTTTGCATTAATGTTTTCACAGAAGTGTACAGTTCTCACTTTTTAAAACTTTGTCTCTTTGGTCAATTGTTTTGGGCTACAAAAAATAAAGACAGGTGTGATATTTACCTGCTGATTTTTAAGAGGGATGGGCATAACAACATAAAAGAACATTTATTTCTAGCTGTTAGGGAAGCATCAAGAATCATGATTCTGATTCTATAAAGCTTATTAGCTGAAGGTAATAGAAAAGGAAAGGTGTCAGAATGTTGTAATTGCTGCTTTTATGCTGTTATGTAGAACATTGTGCCTTGGGACTATTTAAAAAGAGTGGGAGATCCAAGATGGTGACAGAGTAGGTGGAAGCTACACTCATTGCTCCCGGGACCAAACTGGTTTTACAACTACAATAAAAAGCCATCAACCTGAATAACCAACTGAAGAGTAGCTGAAAGAGAAATCTTATAACCAAGGAATTACAGAAGAAGCTACATTGAGACTGGTAGGAAGGGCCAAAACGTGGAATGTGCTGGCCTTTCTCCCACAAAACTTGGCTGAGATTCTGGAGGGATATGTCGGCAGCAAAGTTTCCCCCTGAGAAGCATAGGGTCTCAAACCCAAGCTGGGCTCTCAGGGCTAGTGTACCAGGTAACATTTGGCTGTGAAAATCAGTAAGAATTCTGTCCATTGGGGGAGGCAAGAGTCTGCTAGGGACACAGGCACTCTCTTAAAGGGCCAAAACACAAAATCTCATTGACAGCCACTTATCCTGGGTTCTGGCAGAGAGAGGGCAGGGTGGACTAGAGTTGCATGAGGAAAGACTAGGGTTTGTGGCTCTGGGGAGAGAGCTGATGGGACAGCTACCAGGACCCCTGTGTTAAGCCCCTCTCCCACACTGTAGACACCATCTTTCTTGTGTAGATCACTCTCCTCTTTACAGCATCAGCCTGGGGGAATGAAATGGCCCCAACTTCTGGACTCCCTGCGACCCACCCTGTGAAGCTACTGCCTGCTGAGGAGTCTGCTGCCTGGATGGAGGGGAGAGGGCTTGGCAGATCAGGGGTCTCTCTGAATGAATTGTATGGCTTTGGAGTGGGAGGCCATTCACCTCACTTTACTGTGAAGCTGACTGGTGCCTCACACTCACGGGAGATCTCCTATGCCCGCTCTCTGAATTCCAGATGGTTTCACCCTCTCAACACTTGATGGCTCTACCCTGCCCAGGTCTGGGAAGAATCCAGGACAGACTGGGTCGTGTGGCTCTGGGGTGGGGGCCACTCCTCCAACCATCTCCTAAACCAGATGGGCACCTCCACCCATCCCAACTTCCAGTGGTCCTGCCCTGCTGAGATTGGGCTGCTGAGAGAATCTAGGAAGACTAAGTTGTGTGGCTTTAGGACAGAGGACATTTTCCCCTCACACACTCAAGCAGTGTGGAGCCTTCCTTCCAATGGCTAAATGTTGTTTTTTTGGGGCCTGATAAACTCTGATGGCCTCACCATGACAGCTACCTGAGACCCTCCCCACCCCACCACAAAGGTGTGAGAGCACCCCACAGGTGGCAGCTAGATGTGGTATATGCTGGGCATTTAGACCCTGCACTGGCACCAGGATTGAACCTACATAGACCAGATGAACACCTCTTGCCCCTATCTGGTGACTCAGTGAGAACTTTCCTCATGCAACTCCACTACTGCCAGAGGCTCTTTCAGTGACTGAGGTGAGCTGGCAGCCCACAGGCAAAGAAGGCGAAGGAGATCCTGGGGGCCATGGGAGCATTGCTGACAAGCCCAGGGCACAGCGCTAAAAAAGCCACCCTTTCTGTGCAGCTTGATTCTTCCTGCACACACCCAGGCCTGGCAGAGGAAGTCACAAACCGAGGATCATTCTGTAGCTCCAAACAGGTAGCCCAGGGCATGTCACAGGCAGCGTCTGATATGCACCTGCACCAGAGTCCTGCCCAGGAGGCCCCAGGACCTAGTCACCCAGTGGCCAGCTTTAGACAATATATCAGAGCATGACCCATTTCACTTCACAGGTGGCATATCCAAAGAGAGATCTTCTCAGGCACCAGACTATGCTGAGGCGAATTCTGTTCTGTGTGGTCAGCATCTGCACAGCTCCTCGTACACTGTGGTCATGTTCGATCCTCAGAGTAAGCCAGCCTAATGCTCAAACCCACACACAGATGGGCTAAAAGCAATCAAGACTCAAGTACAACAGTTGGGACCAGAAAGGCCACAGAAAGGACATTCCTGGAGCACCCAATGCAGGTCATCAAGGAGACTGTGCCAAGAGGTCCCCCAGAACATGTACTACATAAGGTTACCCTGTGACTGGGAGAAATAGCAGATCTACCCAATACATAGAAAGAAACACCAAGTGGCAGCCAAAAAATGGAGACAAAGAAACATGCCACAAATGAAAGAACAGGAGAAATATTTAGAAAAAGAGCTGAATGATCACACAACTGCACAACTACAGTCTGTGGTGTGAAGTAAAAATATGGCAGCTTTGATCTCATGAAAGAGATGCCCTCAAGTGACAAAGCTGAATCGAAGTATAAGTCACAGATAAAAAGCTAAAGGAAGAGAAGTAGAATATCTCTGTAATGAGAGCAATAGGTAACTGCATAGGACCTTTGTGGGAACTGACAAAGACTGATATGGCTGGATGCAAGAAAGAAAGGAAAATGTGGTGACACATGAGCAGAAGTAGGCAGGGACCAGAGCACACGTGGCCACAATAAAAGGACTAGGCTTCATCCTAAGAGGAGCGGGAAGCAGGAAATGACAAGGACAAATCTTGCTAATAAAGACTATTATGGTTTCTTAGGATATACTGCCAGACGTGGATTCAATGGGTCAAATGGGAGTTCCATTTTTAATTTGTTGAGGAAACCCCATACCATTTATTACAGGGTCTGCACCAGTCTGCATTCTTACCAACAGTGTACAAGAATTCCCTTTTCTCCACATTCTTTTCAACATTGGTCACTTGAGGAGTTATTGATGATAGCCATTCTGACAAGTGTGAGGTGATATTTGACTGTGGTTTTAATTGGTGTTTCTCTGATGATTAGTGACATTGAGCATCTTTTCATGTGTCTGTTGGCCACCTCTATGTCCTCCTTGGTGAACTGTTTACTCAGGTTATTTACCTATTTTTAAAATGGATTGTTTGTTTTACTGGTGTTGAGTTGAGTTCTGTGTTAATTTTTGATATTAGCCCTTTATCAGATGTATCATGGGCATATGTTCTCCCAGTGGGTTGTCTTTTCATTTTGTTGATGGTTACCTTTCCTGTGCAAACATTTTTAGTTTAATTTAGTCCCAATGGTTTATTTTATCTTTTGTTCCCCTTGCCTGAGGAGATATATCAGAAAAACATATTGCTATGAGAAATATCCAAGTTCTTACTGCCTTCATTTTCTTCTAGGATTTTTGTGGCTTAGAGTTTATCATTTAAGTATTTTATCCATTTTTAGTTTATTCTTGTGTATGGTGTGAGAAGGCAGTCTAGTTTCAATTTTTTTTTTTTTGCAGTTTTCTGTCCAAGTTTTTCAACACCATTTATTGAACAGACTATATTTACACCAGTTTATGTCCTTGCTTACTTTGTCAAATATTAACTGATCATAAAGATGTGGGTTTATTTCTGGACTCTCTATTTTGATTCATGGACTTATATTTCTGTTTTACGTAAGTGCCATGCTTTGTGATTACTTTGGCCTTGTAGTATAGTTTGACATCAGGTAGTATGATACCTATTTCTCAAGTTGCTATGACTATTTGGTATCTTTGTAGTTCCATATACATTTCTAGAATATTTGTTCCAGTTCTGTGAAGTACACCATTGGTATCTTCATAGGAATTGTGTTGAATCTATAAATTGCTTTGGGTAGTATGGACATTTTAATGATAATAATTCTTCCAATTATTGAACAGAGGATGTGCTTCCATGTATACATATCTTCTTCAACTTCTTTCTTCAGTGTCTTACAATTTTTGAAGTACAGGTGCTATCATGCTTTTTAAAATTTATTCCAGGGTAATTTATTTATTTTATTTTGATTCCATTTTAAATGGAATTATTTTCTTCTTTTCCCTTTCTGATAGTTAATTATTGGTGTATATAAATGCAACTGATTTCTGGATATTTATTATAGATCCTGCTACTTTACTAAATCCAGTTAGTACTAGCAGTTTTTGGTAGAATCTTTAGGGTTCTCTATATACAGTATACAGTTTCATGCCATTTTCTCTATAAACAGTCTACATGTTGATATCACATATATGTGGTCTAACTGATGGGATCCTGGATGGAGACAGTTTTTCCACCTCTCACGTGAGAGGACCCCTGAGGTCGTTATCTGAGACCCCTGCACCCACTTTAGCAGCTGCTCAGCTCCCTTCACCCATGTGAGCCAGGATGGGTGGAGCCCATCCCCTTTCTCTGGACATTAGTGTTTTATCCCTTTCCCAGGTATTTCATCAGGGCTCTGATGGGTAGTCTCCAAAATTCATCTTTGAACAATTGTCAAGGATCTCTGTGTGGTAACCTCCTTGGATGAGCACTACCAAGTGAGGTGTGCACCCATGGAGCTGTGGCAGGGCCTGCACACTGTTTTCCCAGAGGAGGGCCTTTCCCTTCTCCCCAGGGGGTCTGCTGGGGCCTCTGCTGCCTCACTTTGTCCCCAGGGCTGGTTGCCATCAGACCAGAAGCCTGCCAGTCTGATGGTGACAGTACTCTCCCCCCAGTGCTGATACTGTGTGTGTCCCCATAGGGTTAGTCAGGCAACTCTGAGATATCCTGGAGTGTGCACTGCCTCTGGTTGGAAGTATATGTGTTTGCCACGTCCCAGTAGAAAACACCCTTGCCCAAGAACCTCCTCAGACATTATCAGTGACCTCACTTCTTGACGATGGAGCCCAACAGAACCTGGAACCCTGGTAACCGGGCAGCCACATTCTATAACTGCCCCTCCCATCTCACTGGGATAGAGACATTGGAGAGGACACCATGTTTTCGTGTTGTCTCCCCATGTCCCGAGGCCGATGCCTCAAGAGAGGCAGCGATGAGAGTGTGTTCAGTCATGGCCGCCGCTGGATCAGGACTTGGAGCAGACAACGTCTGTGGCCCTTTTCCTGGCGGAACACCGAGGTAACACAGGCAGGTTTTGTTCGGGCCAGGAACCACTCTGATCCCACCTGAGCAGCCCTATGTCCCCTCCCCCTGTGTTTGGGGGGTGGGGGATGAAGGGGGTGTTCATGTGGGGAGGGTCTGTCCAGAACAGGAAGAGGCTGGGTTCGGGGTCAGGACCAGTCATGTTCACACCCCAGGTCAAGGCTGGCTGGGTGGGCATGGAGTGTGTGGGGAGGGGGGCGGGGGGGACACTCTCTGCCCGAGGTCTATCCTGAGCCCTGGAGGTGAGTCTCATTTCCCCTCGGTGGATGTGTGTGTAGACACAGGTCTGGACCTGATCCAGGAGCAGAAGGTCCAGTGGGCAGAAGCAGCAGAGACTCGGGCCAGGCTTGAGTCCTCCCAGTCAACTCCCAATCACTGTCATTGCAGAACTCAACCCAGGCCAAGGAGAGGCCGCAGCTGGTTAAGGAGGAGCAGCAGCTGGTCCATGATGACCCCCGCCCCACACCCAGCAGGGAGGGGCCGGTGAGCCACACCCTTGAGGGCCACAGCAGGCCTGAAGTGAGTGTGGCCACCTGGGGGTCTGGGGAACCAGGGCCCATGGGGGCAGGGAGAAGGACTCCTCCACCAGAGCTGCCCAGGCCCCACAAGCCTCCAACCTCGAAGCCGCTCAGTCCCAACAGGCGGATGGCCATTTTCAGTTCTGTCCTGCAGTGCTGTGGCTGTGCGAATCGCACCAGGCCAGAAGACCTGGAGCCCAAGGAGGCAGAGCCCAAGGGTGAGAAGGTGGGGTGGTGGGGGTGGAATGGGTGGGGAGGTCCATGTCAGCTTATGGGGAGGGATTGTTGCCAGACACACAGGGAGCACCCCCAAAGCCTGGCCAGGAGCAAAGACTGGCCTCAGACCACCCACCTGTTAGACTTTGGGTGAGGAGGGCATCCTGTGGTGGGTCCTGGGCTCTAGCTGTGTTCTGTGTTTGGGGGGCACAAGGGAATACTGGCACGTGGGTGACCATTTCTCCTCTCACAACTCCAGTGCCAGCCCAGGGGGCAGATGTGGCTCCTCCTGTAACACCTACTACAGTCCATCCTGAGGAGCTGGAGGCAGAGCTGGAGGCCTGTGCACCTCCAGAGCCCGTGACAGCTCCAGCAGCCTTTCCAGCTGCAGCTGTGGAACCGGGGCTGGCCGCCGACAGAACTGAGGCCCCACCAGCGCTGGAAGAAGAACCCTCCCTGGGACCCACGCTGGGTCCTGCCTCAGAGGAGGAGCTGCCTGTGGAGGGGCCAGCACAAGGGCTGCTTGGTGAAAGCACTAATCCTGTCCCAAGGGAAAAACTTGTTTTCCCTCCACTCCTTGATATTTCTGTTTTCTTTTCTGTTCTTATTTTGTTTTTATGTTCTCCATGGCGTTCTTTCTTTTTTGATCTTTTTATTACTTGGGGGTTTTGGGCGAGTTTTGCTTTTATTATTTTCTTTTTTCTGTTTTTGGCCTTCATCATTCCATTGTATAATCCAGTTTAAATAATAAAGTTAATGTTCTTGTTTTAAATGGTGCCATTCCTGATCACGAAATACATTAACGATGCTGAGCAAGCATCACCACTCTCCTCTTAGAGGCAGTGCACATACCAGTACATCTCAGAGATGCCCTACCTCCCCAAAGGGAAGATATACACTGTGAACACTGGGGAGGGAGCACTTTCACCATTAGACTGACAGGCTTCTTGTCTAGTGGGGACCAGTCCTGGGGACAAAGTGAGGCAGCAGAGGCACCAGCAGATTTTCTAGGGAGCAGTGGGGAGTCCCCTCCTCTGGGAGAACAGTGTGCAGGACCTGTCAAAGTTTTACAGGTGCACAACCTCCCCTAGCAGTGCTCACCCTAAGAGGTTACCTCAATGACATTCTGGCACAAATTTTCAAAGTTGAGTTTTTGAGACTACCTATCATGCAATGATGAAATTGCAGGGGATTTGAGAGGGGCTGGGCTCCACCAATCCTGGTCCACATGTTGGAAGGAAGCTGAGCTGCTGCTAAAGTGGGTGCAGGGGTCTCTCTATAGGCTGACAAATAAAGACTTCAGGGTTCCTCTCACATGAATTGAAAAGAAGATAATGAAATAGAATTTGATATACTAAAAGAAAATATTGACTTACCGGAAGAAGTGCCTCTAATGTCTGACAATTTTTCTGATAATCAAGAAGTTCACGTAAAAAACATTAATTTTTTAATTCTTTCTTATTCTTCCTGTTTTGATTTAGTTGGGTTCCAAACCATAGTTCAAACCTAATTTATTCATTGATTTGATTGTCAAAACCTCTTTGTAAAAATATGTATTTCAAAATAGTTTGTGGAATATAAAAGAACACATCCTTTATTTTCTTTATTAACATATTACATGTGTCCATATCCCCCCATTCCCCTCCCCCACCTCCCCACTCATGCCTTAACTCCCCTGGTGTCTGTGTCCATTGGTTAGGCTTATATGCATGCATACAAGTCCTTTGGTTGATCTCTCCCCCCTTATCCCCACCCTCCCCTACCTTCCCTCTGAGACTATTATTTATTGTATATGTTCTTGGTTTCTTTGTCTTAAAGTAACTGGCCATATATGTGTGGGTTTATCTCTGGCTTTCTGTTTCATTGCTTTGTATCTCTTCTTATGACAATACCGACTTTTTTAATTACTATGGCTTTGTAATATATTTTAAAATCAGGAAGTGTCGTGCCTCAAGTTTGTTCTTTCTCAGTATACGTTGGCTATTTTAGGTGCTTTTATGGTTCTGTACAAATTTTGGGACTATTTGTTCTATTTATGTGAAAAATGCTATTAAAAATTTTGATACAGATGGCATTGAACTTGTGTATTGCTTAGGGCAGTATGGACATTTTAACAATATAAAACCTTCCAATCCATGAGGATGGAATATCTTTCATTTATATGTGTCTTTTTTTATTTCATTTGTTATTTACTTGTAGTTTTCAATATACAGGTCTCTACTTCCTTGGCTAAATTTATTCCTAGGTGTTTTATTCTTTCTGATGAAATTACAAATAGGATTTTTCTTGATATCTCTTCCTTATTTTTTATTATTACTGTATAAAATACAACAGATTTAGAATATTCATTTGTATATTCTGCAACTTTACTGAACTTAACTATTAGTTTTAACAATTTTCTGGTGGAGTTTTTAGGGTTTTCTATATATAATATGTCATCTGCAAATTTTGGTGAGAGGTTAAATCTTACTTTAAAAGTTCTTACCAAAATAAAAATTTAAAATGTAATTTAAGCAGCCCTAACTGGTTTGGCTCAGTGGATAGAGCACCGGCCTGCGGACCGAAGAGTCCCAGGTTCGATTCCGGTCAAGGGCATGTACCTTGGTTGCAGGCACATCCCCAGTAGGAGGTGTGCAGGAGGCAGCTGATTGATGTTTCTCTCTCATCGATGTTTCTAACTCTCTATCCCTCTTCCTTCCTCTCTGTAAAAAATCAATAAAATATATTTTTAAAAAATGTAATTTAAGCAGATAAAAATGTATGTATTTTTGTGATACATTTAAGCAAGAATTTCAACCTCTCCAGGGTATATATAAAGACATTTTACTTAGTCACAAAGACTTAGAATATTAAATATGAAAGCATAGATTATAAAAATAAAACCAAACATAAAATAGAAGTGAGCACCAAAGATAGATATTGGTAATTGCAAAGCTTCATAAACTAAGACCTGATTTTAATAATAAAAAAACAAATAAATTAAAAGCAAATATTATTTAAAATAAAAATAGTAATTTTACTCATTAATACTATAAATAAATACATATATATTAATATTATAAATAAACTAGAGGCCTGCTGCACAAAATTCATGCATGGGGGGGATCCCTCAGCCCCTCTAATCTGGGGATCCTCTTGCAATCTGGGACGCTGGCTCCTAATTGCTCACCTCCCTGCCTGCCTGATTGTACCCTAACTGCTCTCCTCTGCTGGCCTGATCGCCCCCTAACTGCTCTCCCCTGCTGGCTTGATCACC
>NW_005871072.1:5483246-5576773 GCF_000147115.1 Myotis lucifugus
AAGGAAGGAAGGAAGGAAGGAAGGAAGGAAGGAAGGAAGGAAGGAAAGAAGGAAGGAAGGAAGGAAGAGAGGGAGGGAGGGAGGGAGGGAGCGAGGGAGGGAGGGAGGGAGGGAAGAAGAAAGCAGGAAGGAAAGAAAAAGTGTTGCTGGCTAGGTATTTCTCTAGAGTAAATAAAACATGGGATTTCTGAGGAATGACTTCTGGAGCAAATCAAATAGACAACACAAGTCTCGGGGTTATAAAATAGTCACATACCTTAAGTTTCCCAAGATAATCTTAAATATTAAGAAAAAATGAAAAGAGTTGCTAACTCAATTAGTTTCCTATGGCAGAAATAGCAAATTAACACAACATTGGTGTCTTAACTAACACAAAAATCTATTCCCTTACAGCTCCTGAGGCCCAAAATTTCAAAGTCTGTATCACTGTGCTGAAATGAATGTGTGAGGTTCTCAGGTAGAATCTTCGTGCTCTGTGGCTGCCGGCATTCCCTTGGTTATGGTCACATTGCTCTAATCTTTGTGTCTGTAACCACATTGTCTCTTTCTAGACTTTTGAACATTTCAAATTTTCTTTTGTCTCCCTCTTAGAAGGATACATGTGATTATATTTAGTACCTAGCTAGATAATCCATGGTAATCTCCCAATTTCCAGGCTCTAAATTTAATCATCTCTGATTAAAATTGTCATAAATTTAATCAAGTCCTTTTTCTCCCATATAAATTAGTATTCAAGGTTCCAGGTATTAGACCATGGTTATTATTTGGTGGCCATTGTTCAATCTGCCACACTGAATTTATTTCAACCTATCACAAAGGCTCTGATATAATGAGAACCTTCTCAAACAGAAAGGTTATATGTGTGTGTGTGTGTGTGTGTGTGTGTGTGTGTGTATGCGCACGTGAGCACACATGTGTGTGTGTAAATTATTATAAGGGGCACTTCCCAGAAGGGGAAAAAGAGTCTTAAGAAAAAACACTGGGTTAATTATATATCCATTTGTACAGAAAGAAACCACCTCTACCTAATGCCATTCAGAAATATTAATTCTAGTTGGAGTATGACACTAAATGTAAAACAATAAATATAATAAATTTTCTGAATGATAAATAAGTATATACTTTTTTTTTTACCTTGGATAGGAAAAACTTTTATATAATAGACCACCAAACCAATAATCCTAAAAAAAAAGATTGACTTGTTGTAGTTCATTCACAGTGGGAAATTCTGCTTATCAGAGAATCTTTTGTGTTTGAAAATAAGCCACAGATGGAAAAATATTTAAAATACACATAACTAACAAGAGTTACATTTTTCGTTTTTCTTAATATATTTTATTGATTTTTTACAGAGAGGAAGGGAGAGGGATAGAGAGTTAGAAACACTGATGAGAAATATGGATCAGCTGCCTCCTGCACACTCCCTACTGGGTATGTGCCTGCAACCAAGATACATGCCCTTGACCGGAATCAAACCTGGCACCCTTGAGTCCACAGGCCGACGGTCAATCCACTGAGCCAAACCAGTCAGGGCAAGAGTTACATTTTTCATATTCAGCATATATAAAGAACTCACAAATGAGTAAGAAAATCAGTCATCCAACCCAATGTATAAATTGCTAAATGATTCAAACAGTAAAAGGGTTAAAGAGAATAAAACGGGGCAGAGGAAACTTATTGTGCTTAGCAGATACCTTGCACAACGCTTGCAGCCTTGAGCTTGGCATAGCCTAGATAACCACTGGACATCTGGCACTTGGAGGAACCAAGGACGGGACCTGCCATGTGCATCAACAGAAACTGCTTGCAGCCAGCAGGAGCTAATAAAAACCTGCCTCTCCCTTCAGTCTCCACTGACTCCTTTCTTCAGACTCAGCCCACCTGTACCCAGGTGCTTGAAGTAAAACTTCTTTTGATGCATTATGGTCTCATGTCATAGGTGTACGACCCTGGCCCACTCCGAACCTTTCAAACAGGCAATTCAAAAAGATGATATAAAAATAAACAGTAAGCTCAACCCATCATGAAAATGTCAAATAAAACAAAGTTAAAAAACACACCTCAGCATGGCTAAACTATAAAGTCCTGAGAACATCAAATGTTGCCAAAGAAATAAAGCGACTAGAACTCTCCTACACTGATTGTGAGAGTAAAAAAAATGTTTAAAAGTTATCAAAAAGCCAAAACCGGTTTGGCTCAGTGGATAGAGCGTCGGCCTGCGGACTGAAAGGTCCCAGGTTCGATTCCGGTCAAGGGCATGTACCTGGGTTGCGGGCACATCCCCAGTGGGAGATGTGCAGGAGGCGGCTGATCGATGTTTCTCTCTCATCGATGTTTCTAACTCTCTATCTCTCTACCTTCCTCTCTGTAAAAAATCAATAAAATATATATATATAAAAAAGTTATCAAAAATTGTTGTTTTCATATATGCTAAAACTCAACATATTCATGCATTGTGACAAGCAGTCCTACCCCTGGGTTTATACCTAAGAGTTGTTATACCAAAGTTATGAAATTGACCCAAACTGGAACTAATCTGAACGCTCACTATATAGAACACAGAGAAATTACTATAGTTTATTAATTCAAAAGACTACTACAAAATAATATAAATGAAAGAAATTCAGCTTTCAGCACAGTGGTCATTGTGAAAGGAGTTAAAGCAGAATTAGGTGGATAGGGTAAGGGGTAGAAGAAGGAGGAATCATGGAGCTAGCTGAAACAAACAAAAAATGTGTTTTGCAGGAAACAGGATGGCAGAAAAACAGGATGAACAGAAGAAAAACAGGGTGTTTCGAAACGAGTATGGTTTTCTTGCAAGTGCAAAACAAAATCTTGCAAAAAGTCCAGGAACCAATCAGAGAGAGTGGCAGAGAGAGACAAAGAGGGGGCCTTGAGCAGATATAAGGGGAAGAGAAGAATGCTTTGGGGGCAACCCATTTGAATGTCCCTCAGAATCGGGAGCCTGTGTTGGTTTGCAATAAACTCCTGTCTTGTTTGAACACCTTTGATCCATGGCTTCGTTCTTTGATACCATGAGACAATCTGCACCCCAGTTCCATTATCAATTGGATCTCAATTGAATTTAAAAAGCAATATACAGCATGATAGAATGTATGATCCATCTGTATACATTTCAAAGCCTGGTAAAACTAGCATATACATATATATATATATATATATAGATAGATAGATAGATAGATAGATATAGATATATAGATATAGATAGATATAGATATAGATATATATAGCACTTCTAAAACATTATTTTATTTTTTAATCTTTATTGTTGGAAGTATTACATATGTCTCCTTTTTTTTTCCCTTCTAGCTGGCCCCTCCCCGCTGCCTTAGGCCTTCACCACCCTATTGTCTATGTCCATGGGTTATACATATACACATTCAAGTTCTTTGGTTGATCTCTTCCCACCTACCCACGGTGACCAGTTACACGTGAATGGAGCTCTGAGATATGAATGATATTTTGTTTATTGATTTAGGTGGTGAAAGCAAGTTTGATTTCGCATGCATCGTTATATTTTCATACATTTTAAAGGATTCCATTTGATCTCATCTAACATTTATGATAATGTGTTTTGTTTTTTTCTGAGAGATTTTCAGGCATTCACATAATAAGATAATATAGACATTCCTATTGTAGCCTGGAAGGTAAAATGCCTTCATATGTATATCCTGAACTTTCTCTATTTCTGCCTGCTTCTTCCTCCACCCTTTTCTTTGTATCTCTCTTTTATACACATACACACACACACACACACACACACACACACACACAGAGTTTTATGTTTATTCCCCTCCAGTAATGGATAATTTCCCCCTATATGTTTGCTTATTGTAAAATGCAAATTATCTTTCAAGATAAGAGTGAAAAGAAACACTTGAGGGAGTATTTATGGTAAAAAAAATCTCAATTTTGCATCAAGGTAATTTATAATCTTAATTAACTTACATTCTTGTAATGTTTCTATTGATTTCAGCTTGGACTCTCAGAAGCATTACACAACAGTATTTCTAATTTATTTGCACATTTACATTTAATAAAAACAATATGCCTCTTACATTACTAGGTAAATAGTCATGCTTGATTTTTATTTCTATGCATTACACTCTTTCAGGTACAAATTGATTAAATGGGCTTGTTTGTTTCAATTATTCTGATATGCACTGAATTGAAGATGTTGTGTTTTTTTTTTACTTCTTGTTTTTCATTACTTTTAAAACCACAAAACATGAAATGGTGAAATGTATTCTTGAGGTGCTATTCAGAATAAATTAGTAATATCATTTTATACTTGTAAGGCACTACAAACAAATGTAAATTCATTTTAACATAGTATAATGCAGTTTAATTATTGTATTTAGGATTAAGAAGAGGATAGAAAAAGGAAATGGCAAACAATTTCAAATGTTAAGTGACACACAAATTTACAGAGGCTTTTAAAAAGCATTATCCTCAACAGAAGGACAGATGTGAGAAGGGAGGGGAATTGAGGGGGGGCTAGGTGAAAATGGGGAAAGAATTAAGCAAAAACAAAAAACTCATAGACACAGACAATAGTATGGTGGGAGAAGGTAAAGAGGATCAAATACATGGTGATAGAAAGACACTGGACTTGGGGTGGTGAACACACAATGCAATATACAGGTGATGTATTATAGAATTGTACACCTGAAACCTATATAATTTTATTAACCAATGTCACCCCAATGCATTTTTTAAAAGAGAGAGAAAATTAAGGCTTTTGTTTTTTTAAATGGGCACCTCCTGTGTATTTGCAGTCATTCTGTTAGGCACTGGGAATATAAGAAACAGACATGTTCTCTGGCTCATTTTGGTTATATTCCACTGGGGACATAAAGAAATAAAAAATAAATTAAAGTAAAGTAAAAACAAACAAACAAACAAAAAACATAATCCTCAGTGCCTCAGTCTCTGAAGTTAATTAACCTACCCTGGGAAAACAAAGATTTCAGAAGCATAAGAAATGCTAGTTTTTATTATAGAATTTTTTATAGGCCAGATTTTTTTATGTTTTTGTTTTTTTGTTTTTGTTTGGGGTTGTTTTTTTTTGCCACTACAAATGTTTGAAGTAAATACCCCTTATCCTTCTTTTATTGAAAAAGCAACCAAGACATTGGAGTATAAATGTTAAGTATGGTAGCACCAAATCTTGAAGCTGGAATTCCAACCTCGGTATATTTTATCCTGAACCCTTTGCAATTATTACAACACATAATTCCTAATTTGTCCAGGTTTCTGTCTTTGTCTGAAAGAAATGAATGAAAGAAATTAAAGGCCACCTACCTGGAGATCCTGGAGCGCTCCAAGACTCTGAAAGCGGGAAACCTGACCAAGGCCACAGGTCCTCAGACTGGAAGGGCAGTGGAGGAGGCAAGGGCAGCCGGCAGAGCCAAAAGTCTCCTTCAAAGTGTCCGCTCTTCACAGCGGGCGCCGCCTTCGCTCACTGCCTTGGGTGCTGAGCTGGCATCGCACACCTCTGTTGGCCCCGGGTGAGGAGGAAAGCCCTGGGCGCTGCTCAGTAGGTGGGGCCCTGGCCCTGCATCCACACAGGCTAAGGGGAGGCCCTGCTTCTAGGCTCAGCTCCACGGGAGTCCTTGGGAGGAGGTCATGGAGAGGACTTGACCTCTGGTTAACAGAGAGGTGGGTGCTAGAGCTGGACCCTGAGGATCCCAGGTTCCTCCCTCCTTTCCTGACCCTGGAATTAAGTTCTGCCCACAGCTGGGGCCATTTTCAAGGACGCAGCCTTGAGAGAGCAACGGGTTGTTGAGACCATCCGGACTGTGTAGGGGATGGACCCCGTTAAGGTCTTTCTATAAACATCGATGACTCTGGCGGCAGGTGGGGAAACCTACTCGTCTTGTAGCGGCCCAAGACAAGCCGGGTAAGAAATCTCCCTTGCTTATTAAACCTGCCACAACCTATCCGGAGTGGTCTGACCCTATCCCTTTTCCCTTTGCTCTCCTTGTAAGGAGGCCAGTTTCCCTCAGTTGTTTCTTGATTAGCAGGGGCCGTGGTCAAGGCAAGAGGGGGCCAGGAGGGATTCCCTCATCTCTCAGCTCACCCAGCGGTCTATGACTGTCGGTAAGCGTTATATTCATAAAAATTAAAAAGCAAACAAAACAAAACGAAATCTTTCAGACTATTGTTTAAAAGAAAATAGGGAAATATATAATCTTTTCACTTCAGAAGTTGACAGAGGCACACTAAATTAGGATTGACAGTAAAGTGTAAATGTTAAAGTTAATGGGTCCCTAAAGAAAAAAACAAGTAAGCCTGGTAAAAGTAAGAATGTGGACTCAGGAGGTCTATTCACGTCTGGGATCTGCCATGTATGAGGCCTATGGCTTGGGGAGAGGTATTTAACTTCCTTAGGAGATGTACTTAATGATAGGGTTGTTAAGAGTATAAAATCAGTTAATATTTGCAACTTAAATTAGTGCCTGCAACAAGATAAGTGCTATATATTGCAGCCATTATTATAATTAGTTTGTTTTCCAAACACATTATAAAGTGAGAGGAAAATAAAGCTTATTCTATTTAGAAAGAAAAAAATAAATCATGAAAAAGTCTGGAAACAGGGGTTTTTTTTGTTGTTGTTTTTGTTTTGTGCTGTTTTATGACCTTGTTATAGGCATAAATTCTAAGTTCTACTTTCTGTATCTATGAGAAAATTGTAACTTCAGAGGGTCTTTAGGATGGTTATGTTTAATAATAAAATAATATAATATATTTAAAAATAAAAGACTTAGAATGTTATTGAATTCTGTTGCTAGTATCAATTTTCTTTAGGTAAAAGGAATTTTTTTTAAAATTGATAAAATCAGTAGTTTTATGCTGTCAGGATGCTATTACATGCTCAATTTTTAGTGTGTTTTTTTCTAATAAAACCTTAATCTGACTGAGAGGTTGAATATAAATATCAGGTGAGGAATATAATTATCATTATTTTATGTAAATTTCAGAAAGCAGCCAAAAAATGATAATCAGTAAACTAATTATATTGGCTGTAACAACAACAAAAAAACTGATAGTGAATTGTCATAAACTTACAGATCAAATAATTAAAATTTGTTCATAGGAAAAAAAAGAAATATGGGAAGGTTTCCTAGTAGGAATGATATAGGTCAGTGGTTCTCAACCTGTGGGTCGCAACCCCTTTGGGGGTCGAATGACCCTTTCACAGGGGTCGCCTAATACCATCAGAAAACACATTGAATATATAATTACATATTGTTTTTGTGATTAATCCCTGTACTTTAATTATGTTCAATTTGTAACAATGAACATACATCCTGCATATCAGATATTTACATTATGATTCATAACAGTAGCAAAATTACAGTTATGAAGTAGCAACGAAAATAATTTTATGGTTGGGGGTCACCACAACATGAGGAACTGTATTAAAGGTTCGCGGCATTAGGAAGGTTGAGAACCACTGATATAGGTTGTTGTGGATAAGGTAGTTACAGTCAGTTTTTATTTTTGGCAGTAGTTATCTTCTAAAAGTTGCTGTGACACTGAGTTAGTGAATATTAAATCATTACTCTTAGGAGAAATACAGGGTTAGATTCCTGTGAGCCCCTGTTCACAGCATTTTCACCAACTAATCAATACATAACCTTGTTGTATGTGTGTTTCTGTTTAAAAATACCTTATTTAGTACATGATTTTACTTATTAACATTGAACTCACTTTCCAACAGCTCTACAATTCATGCCTAAAAGAAGCTTATCTTAGACGTATTTTTTTCTTAAAAGTACAGGACATTTTTGCATTAAGCTCGGGAACCTTTTAAATAGTGAAATCACCAAAAAACAAAACCCCACATGAATGCCCTCCAACGTGGAAATCCCAAGTGGGCTCCAAATGACTTACTATGCTGTTACTTTCCTGTCCTTCCTCTTCGTTTTTGAGGGTTCCACTGTGACTCCTTGCATTCCTTGGTCCTCACATAGGCACCACCTTGCCTGGGCTGACCAGCAGACCCTGAGCGATGGATGAACTGGATGAACGGATAACTCCAACACAATGTTTGCTGTAAAACAGTGGTTCTCAACCTGTGGGTCGCGACCCCTTTGGGGGTCGAACGACCCTTTCACAGGGGTCGCCTAAGACCATCGGAAAACACATATATAATTACATATTGTTTTTGTGATTAATCACTATGCTTTAATTATGTTCAATTTGTAACAATGAAATTAGGGGTCACCGCAACATGAGGAACTGTATTAAAGGGTCACAACATTAGGAAGGTTGAGAACCACTGCTGTAAAAAAGAAAAGCTAAGGGATGGCCTGGCTATAGCAGCCAGGCAGCCTCAATTGCCTGCCTCCTTAGGCTTTTATTGGAATTTTTATCTTTAGATGCAATCAGTAGGGTGAGTAATCTTGGGAGGACACACATGTTTACATTGTCCTCTAGGCAAGGGCATCCAGAGACTAAGCATAAATATTCCAGTAAACATCCAGGGGTCTGCATATGCACACTTGTTTGGAAAAGTCAAGGAATAATTAGGGGCACCACCTTCGACACTCCCCTAAGTCTCCCATGAGTCAGAATTCTGCTAAACAAGGCAGGTGGGCTTCCACACACTTCCCTTTTCTAGGAATATCCTCCTTACAACTTTCCAACCAAGTCTTGTGTGCTCCCCAACACATGAATATGAAAAACATGGCATTAAATGGATCATGGAAAGTGTGGACGAAAGGGGCCACATGCTAACCTGACAAGCTCAGGGAAGGCCTTCATAGCAGTCTTGCAGACTCAGAGACCTAAAGTAACCACAAAAGATGGTCTGAAATTAAACTTTAACCAAAAGCAGTTATGGTGGGTAGTCACCTCCTAGGCCGGTATCTTTACTGACAAGATCAACCTTTACCTTAACTGAGCCTATCTTTTTGCATCTATAATAACATACCCTTTGAAATGTCTAGGTAACTTGTAACTTCCCTTTTTCTGGACCCCTTGGGGTACAACCTAATGTGCTGGGCGCCAAGACAGATACCACAAATTCCTTCATTAGCATGTTAATTGTTCCTGCACCCACCTAAGTATGTGGCCATCATTTTACTTTTTATCCAATCCCAGGGGTTTCCCCCCTCTCCCCCCTCCCAAATCCCCCCTGGCTTTGCTTTCTCCTGCCTCTCTAGTCTATCACCAATGGATTTCATGTAACCCACCTACATCACTTTTCCTTTGATTGCAATGTATAAATACAACTGTAACCCGCCAATCTCCGGAGCATTATCTCAATTCGTTGAGGTTCTGCTTCCCGGCATATGTCGACAGTTTGGCTCAAATAAACTCACAAAAATTCTTTACAGGTTTCAATGGTTTTTTACGTTAACAAAAGGACACATGCATGGTATGAGAATTGAAACAAGACAGAGCATTACCTTGTCCCAACTCAGCTGGGAACACTGCATCAGGTGACTCAAATTTTTCAATACTGGGCATACCTGTGAATGACTGTGAAAGTGCAATAAAAACTGATTTTGTAGTTACAAAGAAATTTTAACAAGTATAATATTTGTAAGTATGGAAACTGCTAATAATGAGATTCAAGTATATTTTTATCATGGTTCTGGTTCTGATATCAAAGATACTGTTTTACTTATTTCTAGCTTTTTTTTTTCAGACACGTAAACATAAAGCTTAGCCAAAAATACTCATTATCCTTATGAGCCATTTCTGCCCAGTCCTTCAGCCTTATGTTTTATGCTGTTTTACTAGGCTGAGCATTGACTCTCATCCAGGAATTTGTTTTGGTTCATTTGTTTAAGGATCACCATTTCAGGATATCGATCTGCTTTCTGTAGGATAACCCACCTGAGCTAGAACTTCAGCGGACCATGCAATGACTTCCCAGAATGCACAGCCTTTTTACAGTTGTTTCATTCAATATACAAAAGAGAGGATTTATATTTTCTCTTGTAAATTTTGTTTTGAGGTGCCCACTGGTTATCGATCCTTACTCTTGCAGGCATGGCTATCACCTCTTGTTTGTTTGGTTTTGTTTCTTGAGAACTTGGTGTGGCTTTCTGCCTGCCCAGGGCCTGCAGGTTGCCAGTTCTTGCATATGCAGGCAGCTCAACCATCAGGTTAGAAGGCCCCAAATATGGCCAGACAGAAATGTGTATTGCACTCCATGTGTGGTTAGGGTCCTACTGAGTGTGTTGACAGCTCTCAGGGTAATTGTCTAAGTCTTTCTTTGTTTTGAGTATCTTAGGAAGTGGCTCTGGATCTATCCTCCCAAGATCTATCCTCCCAAGATCCAGAGAAAAAGAGCTCTAAATGTAGAACATAGATATCTTGTGACTTCTATCTTTGCCAGTAATATGAAACTTTGATAACTTTCCTGTCCTTGTTAATTCTCCACTTGACCAGAAATGCAGAATATCCAGTCAACTAATCCCAAACAACAAACCACTCCTGAGTACACACACTTACACACACACACACACACACAAAAAAAACAAAAAACGGAGAAGTAATATTTAGTTGTCATTTTTTGAAGACTTGTAAAAGAATTTTATTTATAGATTATTCATGCATTTGAAAGTTGATTTTAACCTCTATTATATCCTCAGAACTCTTTTTAAAATATATACATTTTTTATTGATTTCAGAGAGATAGAAACATCAATGATGAGAAAGAATCATTGATTGACTGCCTCCTGTATGCCCCACACTGGGGATGGAGCCTGCAACCCAGGCATGTGCCCTGACCGGGAATCAAACCCTGACCTCCTGGTTCATAGGTCGACACTTTATTACTGAGCCATGCTGGCTGGGCTTCCCAGAACTCTTTTAATCAATAAGGATACAATAGTGAAAAAACCTCACCTACCTCAAAGAGCTTAGAATCTGGACATAGATAATTATATATCTTCTAAGTTAAACTTCAAACATCAATTTTAAATTCCAAATTTTAAATATTCCCAATCATAAGTTTTTAAAAAAATAAATTCTTTTATAGAAAAAGGCAGGCATCTCCATAGATAAATTCAATTTTTGACATAAGAAATATTCTCCCTTTGGTTCCTCAGAGATATTTATATTCTTCAAACTTAAACATCCCTTTTCTTCTCTGTTAGATTCAAAGGGCTTCAATCACATGAAAGGAGTTCTTATATTATATTCATTTGTGAGAATATATATGAGAAAGTTTAAAAATGTTCTTCAGTTCTCAACATTATAATGTGATGGAAATCCACACATATGTCAAGGGGATGTTAGAAGTCACACAAGAGACCAAGAGAACAACAAGCAATCCTTGCTTTTCATGGTGCTAATATGACAAATAGTGATTATCATGATTTAGTTATATAATACCAGTCCCCCAACTACACAGTTAAAGTTTTAGTTACCACAGAATATTAACTGGATAATTTATAACTGGATAAAAAAGTGGAGAATAGTGTGGCAAAGAAACAAAATGTGAAAATGCTGGAAGTAAAATTAGAATCTATTACAAATGGAGATATTGAAGAAATGGCTGAGGTTGGGAATATGGACATGATGTCTATTGAGAGCCTCCTGGTATACAGCCAGAGAAGCTTAATTAAGGCAAACTTATTGATAAAAGTGAGCAAAGTAATTGTGACAAAGATGTCTCAGAAGCCAAAAAGAAAATTAATGTTAGAGAAATTACATAGATATTTTACAATGTTGAAAGTAGGAAGGATAAAATCTTGTATGCTGATCCAAATTTAGAAAGTATGACATTATGCTAATGCATAGAAAAGTTGCTTACACTGAGTGATAAGTTATATGTCAAGAAAAAAGCAAACACTGTTCAAACTTTACTTAAGTTTTATACAAAGAAAAAGGACATCAAGTTGTCAATACTTCTAATGGCTTACATTACAGTGAATTAAAGATGGCCATAAATTACTTGCAGGTCTTTCCATCTGGAAATGAAGTCTATTTCCCATCACTTGCAATCTGGTCTGGAATTATGACTTGTATTTTAAAAAATTACAGTGTAGCCTGGTCGGTGTGGCTCAGTAGTTGAGCATTGACTTATGAACCAGGAGATCACAGTTCATATTCTTGTTCTCATTCTCTCTTTCTGGGGCTGACCAGCAGGCCCTGAGCAATGGATGAATGATTACTCTGACACGTTTGCTATGAAAGAGAGGACTAAGGGACTGCCTGGCTAAAGTAACCAGACAGCCTCGATTGCCTGCCTTGTTAGGCTTTTATTGTAACAGCATTTTGAGATGAATTTTACCTTTTAGATATAATCAGTAGGATAAGTAATCTTGGTAAGGCATATGTGTTTGTAGTGTCCTTCAGGCAAGGACACCTAAAGATTAAGCATAAGGATTCCAGTAAACACCCGGGGGTCTACATGTGCACAGACTTGTTTGGAAAGGTCAAGAAATAATTAGGGGACCACCCTTGGCACTCCCCTAAGTCAGAATTCCAATAAACAGGGTGGGCCACCTTTAGCCCACTTCCCTTTTCTCTGAACGTCCTTCTTACAAACATTCCAACCGAGTCTCCTGTGCTCCCCAATACTGTCTGAGACTTGAATATTGAGCTTTACATTGAAACTCTAGTTTTCCCTGACTGGTTTCTGAAATTAGCTTGAGTTGTTATCTTTGCTTATAATCAAACTAACTGAAACAAATTTTTTCCATCATCTTTTTCAAACCAAAATTTTTTTCAAAGCATAACCTAGAGTACAGTGATAACAAAATATCAGATTTTTTTTTACCATTACTCTTTCTATATAATATTGAGAGAAGTTAACTTGAAACATGGGCAGATAGGACAGGGGTTCAGTGGAAAACAAAGGCAGGTGGAACATAGGCAGGGGCAGAAACGGAAGGTTGAGCAGTCTAACCACAGGAACCAACCAAGCAGAAATAATAAAATGTTTCCGGACTCAGAGCAGGAGGCATGGGAAACCAAGGGAGGGCCTACAGTAAAAAGGTGTAAGAATTTATAGGAACAGAGAAAGTTCAGCATAGGAACAGAGGAAGAACACATAGAAACAGGGAAAGTTCAGGTCTGTGGCTGGGCAAGAACAGTTGAGGAAATCAGTCAGGTGAGGACACAGGTAGACATAGAAGCAGGCTTGTAGCAAATATATACCCCTGGACCACAAGGCTTTACCGGGCAGCCCACTATTGGTCCCCTTGCGGGGAGTCTGAATCTGCTTGTAATAAATTTTCCACACTTTTGCTTAAATCTTCTGGTCCGTGGAGCTCATTCTTTGGCATCATGAGACACAACCCCAGGAAAAACACTTCGGCTCACTGTTCCGGTCATCAATATGGTATATTCTGTTTCACAACAGTCTCAGTTTGTAAAAATATACAGTTTGACTGAAATTCTATTCCTGACACTCATCTTTATTTTTGTCCTTTTCTATAAGCATATAGTAAGTACATCATCATGAAAGTTAAATTAAATAAATTCTCAGTAAAAGTTGATTTACTCAATATTTACATTTTAAGAAAAGCATTAAAATTAACTCTGAGGTAGAAGTGTGTTATAATTATATGTCATCATCCTAGTGGTACAAAGGAGATATATAGTATATTTTGACATTGGAAAGCTCTAGATTTGATTAATTACTAACCCATTCACTTACTGTGTAACATTAGTCATTGAAATTAGAGTCTCAGATTTTTGAACTACTAAGTGCGTAATTATAGGACTTACTCTTCTAGTATTACCACATGAATCTTGTAAAATTTAAATGAAATTATAGATTTAAAGCACTTACCTTAATGCCTAGGCAGTTATGAATAGACACTATATATTAACTGCTTTTATTAAGTAGATAACACATTCTCCTTTACATTTCCATGTCATATGAACAGTGTTATTGAATTGACTTTATTCACAAAATATACATAGAAAAAGTAAGTACCATGAGGTTGAAGCTACAAAATGGAAGTGAACAAAAAAATTACTGACCAATTGTAATTGCCTCATGATCTACTTACTTTATACCCTTGTTGATATTTGAAATTAATTATAGATTCTTTTAGTACTTGTAACTTTTTACTAACTCTATGTTATACCCTGGAAATATGTGATTTGATTTAATAAACACCTCTCCTCACAAATTTTTCTCCAGGGATAAAATGTGACTACTAGACACAGTCATTAATGAGTTGATATTAATTATATAATAAAAGTGTAATATGCTAAGTAGACCGGACATCCTTCCAGATGACCTTCCAGACAAAACTGGCTCTGTGAGAGCCGAGGCGGCTGCCAAGGCAGCCACTGTGGTGGGCAGGGGCCAAGGCAGAGGTGTTTATTAAATCAAACACCCGAATTTCGTTCATCGGGCCTCTAGTGTGTGTGTGTGTGTGTGTGTGTGTGTGTGTGTGTGTGTGTGTATATATTATATATATGATGAAATACTGGTTATGAAAACTATATGACCCCTAAGATTAGTCACTTGTTTTCTTTTTTTAAAATTTTTTTATTGATTTTTTTACTATATATATTTGGTAGTGAGAGAGAAAGGGTGAAACATTGGTGAGAGGGAAGCACCATAGATCCCCTGCCTTCTGCACACCCCCTATTGGAGATTGAGCCCACAACCCAGGCATGTGTCCTGACGGAATCAGTGACTATCTGATTTATGGGTCAACTCTCAACCACTGAGCCATACCAGCAGGGTGTCACTTGTTTGTAAGGAGAGAATTATATTCATAAGTGGAAACTCTCTGAAAAAAAAAAAAGGTTATTTCTATTTAGAGTAGAACAAGTGTTTTCTGATATTAATTTATTCTTGCTATATTTTATTTACATCCATAGAAAAAGACAAGTTTCTCATTCATACATGAACACACATTAATTCAAATTGATTTGGAGGATGACTGCTGCTATACGTATAACAAGATAATTATATCAAAAGTGCTAAATTTTTTAAGGAATACCATTATTTTTAGATAAGTTCTGTTTTGTTATGTACATTTACATTTCTGTTTTTAGTTAATGACTCATATTATTGTGAAACAGAATTCACTTTATTTACTTATTAGAAATACTTCTTAAACATATTATAAAATAAGATGTTTCATAATAAATTCCATACATTTAATATGTCAGCTTAGTCTGTTTAATATTATAGCATTTCTACTTAATAGAATAATGTCTTATTATCTTCATTCTGCAAACAGCAAATATACACAGAAGGATTAAGTAATTTTCCAAAGGCAAAAAGAGGGTCAATGCCAACAATTGGATTAGAGCTAAGTATGTTTTGATTCCCAGAACTGGCTTAAGATGATTAAAAATGTCTCTTTCAGTCTGACTTCAATGATTAGTTAGGAGTTGGATCTTTCAGTTTAAACCTTAAAACCTGAAATTTTCCTCACTTTAAGAAATACTAAGAATTCAGTAAGTATTCAGTAAACCAAATGGGAATTTTGAAAGATCTCAATGGATTTATTTATCTAGGCATTTTGTATTTATATTCTTTCTCTAAATTCCATTTATTTACTCTATCAACCAATCTTATCTTCATCATCAAAATATAGTCTTTGTTTCACTTCACTCTTCTCCATGATACCATCTTCACCCAAGACACCTGTCTCACATATGACCTTGCCACTGCTTTTGCCCCCATTTAACAACCAGAATGGACTTTTTAAGAAATGTGTAAGGTCCTATTGTTTGGGGGCTTGAAATACTCCAGCAATTTCCAGTGCAGTTTGCATACTTTCATTTCAGCATTTTTTCACTTGTGCCCTCTTTATATTGGGCTTCTTCAGATTTTGCTAATGGTTCTATATTAATCCAGTGACACCCAGGAATGCTGTTTATTTAGAGACTTTCATTAATCATTCAATGCCATTAGCATGCTCATACACTTCCATCCTATTTGCCTCATAATTTTTTTCACTATTTGAAATGTTTCCTGTTGATTCCTGTTCTCCGACTCACACAGCAGAGCCAGAAATCAGGAATCATGCCTATTTTTTCCACCCTCACATGTCTCCCATATTCAGATGAGTATCTATAAGATATAAATATCCAAATAAATATTTTTAATGGAAGTAATGATAATCGGAACGGTGAGCCAAGGGGTTTTTCCCGGGTCATGTCTCATGACGCCAAAGAATGAGCTCCTCAGACCAGAAGATTTACGCAAAAGCTTGGAAAATTTATTACAAGCATATTCAGACTCCCCTCACGGGAGTAGGGGGGGTGGCAATAATGGGCTTCCCCCTTGAAGCTCTGTAGTCCAGGGGTATATATTTGCTACAAGCCTGCTTCTATATCTATCCACATCTTCACCTGATTGATTCCCTCAATTGTTCTTGCCCTGCAATGGACCTGAACTTTCTCTGTTTCTATGAGTTCTTTCTCTGTTCCTGTGCTGAACTTGCTCTGTTTCTATGCGTTCGTACACCTTGTTGCTGCAGGCTCTCCCTTGTTTTCCCATGCCTCCTGCTTTGAGTCCAGAAACATTTTATTATTTCTGCTTGGTTAGTTCCTGTGAATAGTCTTGCTCAAACTGCCATGTCTGCCCCTGCCTTTGTTTTCCACTGGACCCTTGCCCTATCTGCCTGCGTTTCAAGTTAACCCTCTCATTAATAGATATAATCTGAGAAAATTAGAAAAATACATATCTTGTCTACAGAGACCTGTTTCCTTCTAAGGGTAATAATCTTACATTTTAACACCCTTGATTATCTATCTTTTAACAAATTAAATGCTCCTTTAGAGAAACTAGGAAGGAGGGGAAAAAAGAAAGAAATTGACACCATAAGGAAAAATAAATTGGCACACCAATCTAAGCTTATTTTTAAACAAAATATCAAATATGATAATTAGGTATATTTAAACAAAGTGAAATAATTTAATTTCTACAACTCTTTTATGGTGCACACATTTATATTCTAAACAGTACTTTTAAACTCTAACAGAGAAAACAAAATTAAGAAAATAAAGTATAAAGAAAGCAGACTTCATTATATATATGAAAGACTGAGTGTTAGGACACTACAATTTTGTGTCAGACAATGGCTACAAAATATGATGATTCAGTCACATTGTAGGAATCACTTTTTTCATCTTTTGTGATTATTTATGAAATTGGTAGATATTATATGTAAACTGTAGTAAAAATTATTTCCGTGGTTGGACAAGATGACTTTTGAGGTGTTTTTTTTTTTCCATCCATGACATTATATAGGTTAACAGTGATTTTGGAACATATTGGTAGTGTTATAGGCAGTTTCGTACTCATTTTGCCTTTGATCCAAGTACACAGTGGAATAATTTTTAAAAATGAAATAATAAAATAACACATTATAACTTGGATGTACCCAGGGAAATTAACTTTATTTCATCTGGAGATTTATTTTTATTTTTATTTTATAAAATAACATTTAAGCAGTGGTATTTATTTTTCAAAGACCACTAAGGGAGCCAGTGACAGGCATTGCAAAGATGTGCAAATAGTAAAAATGTGTTAACGTCTTAAAAATAATTTACTCTGAATTCTCTTATTTTTTTAGAATTTTAGGTGGAAAAACGGTGTACCAAACGTTAGAGGGGTATCTCAATTTCCTTAATCCTAATCAAGCATACTATGTGCTTATAACCAGATGGCTCCACTAGTATCTCAGCTCTTTCTAGATTTTCTTTTCTAGCAATGATTTTCCTGAGGGAAATAAACTTGCTGTTTTGAGTTTCAAGATTGCCTAAATGTAGTAACTGAAAGGAACATGAGCTATTCTGTGAGCCTGCCTTTTTTTCTGGGAGGAGTTTAAGTTGGCTAGGAGTCGCTCACATTTTAGTGCTTCCTATTTCTTATTCGTGTCCTTAATACCCCAGCACCACTGGGACTCTATGCTGTGGAAATGCACCAATGAGTTGTTAGATATCATTTAGAATTTCTCCAGTTAGTGCACAGGCAAATGAATCCAGTGGTCATTCATAAAACTTCCATATGTATTAAGGGACGGGGAGAGGTTGCTGTATAATTTTTAATCTTTTACATTAATCAACATTCATTGAACATCTTACTGTATGTATGAGACAATAAAGCAATAATTAAAAACAAAAGCTAAGATGTGTGCTATGCACTCATTGAATTCATACACAGGAAATATAATTTTCTAATAAGGGATATTAATAAACTGATGATAATTAGAATATTTGAACTTAAGTGCTAGATTCAGAGGAGCTCTAAATAAGACATAAAAACTGCTAACTCATATAAAAAATGTTTCCCAGTAGAAATAAAGCTAATGAAAAACATTTAGTGGAGTTACCCTAACTGGTTTGGCTCAGTGGATAATGCGTCGGCCTGCGGACTCAAGGGTCCCAGGTTCAATTCCGGCCAAGGGCATGTACCTTGGTTGCGGGCACATCCCCAGTAGGGAGTGTGTAGGAGGCAGCTGATCGATGTTTCTCTCTCATCGATGTTTCTAACTCTCTATCCCTCTCCCTTTCTCTCTGTAAAAAAAAAAAAAATCAATAAAATATATTTAAAAAATAAAAGAAAAAAAAACATTTAGTGGTGTAAAACAGCCAGATGTAATAAGAATTCTAACACAGCTTAACATGTAAAAGGCAATAATGGGGACAGTTGTAGCTCCAAAAGTATGATGGAACCAAGTTTTACAGATCTCAAAATAATGTCTCCTGGTTTATTTAATAAATTAAGGTGAACAGCTATCAAATGTTATATAATTTGCAAATGAATATATAGACTTTAAAAAAAATTTATATCTATCAATGTGTTAGGTAGGAAATTAGACATGAGTGGCTGGAGCAGGACCTGCCCTGCGGTCCTGACAGGGGTTGGAACAACGTTGCTTTCAGACCACCTCTTTACAGGCTGCCCAGCAGTCAGCAGATCTCCATCAGGCAGGTTTGGAACCAGCCGGTTCGTGGCCTAAGCTAAGAGGTAAAGGACATGACCTGAATGAGACCTTCCTAGGGCCTTGGACTAATTATAATAAAATTTGCATTGAGGTTTTGGCCTCCCCTGGGGTGGTTTTTTTCTGTATGCATTATGAGTAAGGGCATGCACAGAAGAAATGTAGTTATATAACCCTCTTCGGTCAATCATCCCTGGATGCAGTGAAAGTCTCCGCCTAGAAAATCCCTCATTTAAACCATACAACCCAGGGAGTTCAGGGCCATTGTCTCTGTCAACTGGCCTGCTCCTTGCTTGGAGTGTATCCTCAATAAATCCCACTTTGCTTTACTTTCATTTTCGTTGACCTTAAAATCTTTTCTGGGTTGATGAGAAGAACTGAGTTCAGAGCCGGTAACCCCAATCTCGAGACAATTTTTCATGTGCCTTTTGGGGGAGGGGGGCGGTGATTTGGGCAAGTATTCAAGTTTTTATTGTCCTCTCATAAAATCTACATACAGATATTTAAAGTTTTCTCAATATGTCAGATAACTTTTCTCCTCAAGATGATGATAAGTTTTTAGAACAACTTGCTCCATGCCATGAAATGTATTTGTCAATGATTTTATTGATGAATAAAATGCTAAATAGTTTCCCCAAATACTTGTGTTTTCTTATGGGGAAAGCACTACTGGGAAGACTGACCATAATCAGTCAGTATTTGGTTATTATCTGTATTTATAAAATATTAATTATTCTAGCTAATACTTTTTATTAAAGAAAACTAATACAAGGTGATGAAATATCTAGCTAATACTTTTTATTAAAAAAAACTAGTATAAGGTGATGTAATTTGAAGATATTTAATAATGTTTCTAAGCTCCCAAATCATTACCAAAATGATTACAGTATTCAGCTTTATAACAGAATATTAGTAATAAAATAACTTGTTTGGAACAAATAATTTTCCTAGACTATGAAATCATGTTTCCATAACAAGAAAATTGTCAGCATACTTCTTTCATGAGTAAGTATATAACTAATTGAGATATTAACTTATTTCCCCTTTTATATTATAGAAGAGGATGATATTAAATCTCAGTAATAAACATGTAAGAGAGCAATTTTGATATATCAAGGGTATATGTGAACCACAGAAAGCCTAAGATTTATTTTTACATCAGGAAATACAATGTAATATGATGTGTCTACATAGGCAATCTTAAAATGTCTTAGTTCATCATTACCAAAGTACTCTAAATCCCAAAGTTAGTCTACATAGTTCTTTTTAAAAGTTTCCTCTCGCTTTCCCCATACAATTCTTTAAAAAAATTTAAGTCAACTTTCTAGACTTTTGAATTTCTGTTTATATTTCCAATTGTGTATCAAGTACATTCAGCATAAAAAAAATGATAGTTGCCGATTTGAGATATTAAATTTCTCCACCCGTGAAACTGCAGACAAAATTGATGTTTTGTACTTTCAGTCACAAATGTAACTGTGATTCTTGGGTGCCGAAAGAAGTATAAAGGAAACATTTATTGTATATTATGTCTGCAAGGTATTACTCTAAGCACTTTAACTGTATTTTCTCATTAAAATTTTACAGAAATGCTGTAAACTTGTAATTATATTACTCACTACAGATGATGCAATTATGTTTTAGATGTTAAATAACATATCCAAGCCTGAAATTTAAATTTATTTGATTCTGATCCCAAAGCCTATATTTTCACTCAGAAAACTGTCTGGCTTTTCTTCATTAAAACATTCACAAAAAGAAGACATCTATGAAATTCCCACCAAGAAAAAAAGTAATACTTTGGACATTTAGTAACGAGTTATGAAGTATGGTACCTATTTGCTTTAACAATGGACAGGTTATTTTGATTTTCTGAATTGTATAAGTCATCGCATTCGATTGAATGCCTTATCGATTGAATGACTATCCCATTGATTGTTATCATACTGGTCTTAGAGAGCACATTCTACTGTACCTGGAAACAAGACAGCACAATTATCCTAACTTGTTTTACTTTAAAGAGACAGAGCAGATAATATAATAGGAAACTTTAGCTGAAGATATAGAAGGAAAGTGGGTCCAGTGCAGTCAGAATATTTACACATAAACAAATATACAAAGAATACATATGCATGTGCATATATATATATATGTGTGTATACACATGGATATACATATACATATGTAATATATATATATATATGTGTATATATATGTATATAATACATATATACAAAGTCAACATGTATACATCGTAGTGCAGATCTACTGGGAAAAAAATCCTCTCAGTTTTCATTTATCTGAAAAAGCCTTTATTTTATCTTTATCTTTGAAGGAAATTTTCTCTGGATATAGAATTCTGGGGTAACATTTTTTTTCTTTCAGCATCTAAAAATGTTTATTGTCCTCTAATCTCTTCCTAGTGTGAATTCAGGTTTCATAAATATCCCCCCGAAGAGGAGAAAGAGGGAATGAGGCAGAAATATTATTTAAAATGATGACTATATACTGGAAATACTGATTCTGTTTGCTTGAGTCAAGGAAATATACACACACTAGAGGCTTGATGCATGAAATTTGTGCAAGAGTAGGCCTTCCTTCCCCCGGCTACTGGCACCGCTCTGGCACCTGGACCTGGCTTTGTCCAGAAGGTCATCCGAAAGGAAATCTGGTCTAATTAGCATGCTACGCTTTTATATATATAAGAGGCCCGGTGCACAAAAATTTGTGCACTGGGGGGGGGGGTCCCTCATCCCAGCCTATGCCCTCTCGCAGTCTGGGACCCCTCGGGAGATAACGACCTGCTGGCTTAGGCCTGCTCCCGGGTGGCACAGGGCACGCCCAATCCCTAGGTTCAGTCCCTGGTCAGGATCAGAGCAGGGCCGATTGGGGAGTTGGGGTGCCGCCCCCTGTCATGCACAGAGCAGGGCAGATGGGGAGGTTGCAATGCCACCCTCAGTCACGCTCAGGGTAGGGCCGATTGTGGGGTTGGAGCACTGCCCCCTGTCACACTCAAGGCAGGGTCGATGGGGAGGTTGCGGCGCCACCCCCTGTCATGCACAGAGCAGGGCCGATCAGGGGTTTGGGGCACTGCCCCCTGTCACTCACAGAGCAGGGCCGATCATGGGGTTGGGGCTCCGTACCCTGTCACACACAGAGCAGGGTCAATCAGGGGGTTAGGGAGCTCCCCCCTGTACTCACAGAGCAGGGCCCATCAGGGGGTTAGGGAGCTCCCCCCTGTACTCACAGAGCAGGGCCCATCAGGGGGTTGAGGAGCTCCCCCCTGTCACTCACAGAGCAGGACCGATAGGGGTGTTGGGGCACCGCCCCCTCTCACACACAGAGCAGGGCGGATCAGGAGGTTGGGGCACTGCACCCTGTCATTCTCAGGGCAGGGCCAATGGGGAGGTTATGGCTCTCCCCCGTCACACACAGAGCAAGGCCCGTGGAGGGGGGTTGGGGCACCACCCTCTATCACCCACAGAGCAGGGCCGATCAGGGGGTTGGGGCACCGCCACTGTCACACTCAGGGCAGGGCCGATGGAGAGGTTATGGCTCTACCCTGTCACACACAGAGCAGGGCCGATCAGGGGTTTGGGGCGCAGCACCCTGTAACACACAGAGCAGGGCTGATCAGGGGGTTGGGGTGCCTTCCCCTGTCACGCTGATCCCGGTGCCGGGAGCCTCGCTGCTCCTCTGATCCCGGGGATGGGAGGCATATTACCCTTTCACTATATAGAATAGAGGCCTGGTGCACGGGTGGGGGCTGGCTGGTTTGCCCTGAAGGGTGTCCTGGATCAGGGTGGGGGTCCCCACTGGGGTGCCTGGTCAGTCTGGCTGAGGGGCTGAGGGCCGTTTTCTGGTTGGCGGGTGACTAAAGCTCCCAACCGCTCCTTTTTTCTTTTTTTTTTTAATTCTGGGCCAGCTTTAGCTCTGAGGCCTCGCTGCTGAAAACATTAATACAATGTTGCGGTCTGGCTGGCTGAAGCCCGGCTGAATAAAGCAGGTTTCTAGGGTTTTGTTTAGCTTCTATATTTGTTACATAGTTGCTTAGAGTTGCAGCTGAGAGGCCGGCAAGTTAGTCGGGGAACTTTGGAGTCTGCAGTCACTGGAGCAAGCAAGCCTCCCTGCTCGCTTCAGTGCATGGCTGCCGGCCGCCATCTTGGCTGACAGTTAATTTGTATAAGGATATGCTGATTAGCCAATGGGAAGGGTAGCGGTCGTACGCTAATTACCATGTTTCTCTTTTATATATATATCATTGTTCCACAGATCATATATATATATATATATATATATATATATATATCATTGTTCCACAGATCACCAAGATTCTGTCCATTTTTTTAAAAATATATTTTATTGATATTTTACAGAGAGGAAGGGAAAGGGATAGAGAGCCAGAAACATTGATGAGAGAGAAACACCGATCAGCTGCCTCCTGCACATCCCCCATTGGGGATGTGCCCCCAACCAAGGCACATGCCCCTAACTGGAATCGAACCTGGGACCGTTGAGTTCGCAGGCTGACACTCCATCCACTGAGCCAAACCAGTCAGGGCTTAAAAAGAGTTCTTAGTAGAGAAACAGTAAGACATACTTATACCAAACATAGTACACAACAAACAACTTTATGCCTCAGTTGTACAATCTAAAAGTTAAAGGTCCAAGGAGTGCCATCCTGAACTTGGAATGTATAACCTTCAGAGGTAGCTTCTGGCACAACATTTTGATCTTCCTCTTCCTCTACAGAAAAATATTTCTCAATCAAATTTAGTGACGCTTTGTACACAGACTCATTTTCATGGTTTTGTAGAGCTTCAATTTTGTCCAAACCTCCACATTCTTCAATCATTATACTTATTTTCTCACTTTCACCTAGTTTCTCAGCAGCCTGAAATATATTTGAAATGGCATCCAGAATAACCAGAATAATCTTGGCATCTTTCACAGTTAAGAGGTTCATCAGTGGTTCTATTACGTCACAATGAACGAGGTATACAATTTGTTCAACTGTTCCACCACGTGTATAGTTGGCCACAGCCCATACAGCTTCCTTTTGTGTCTTAAAGTTTGCCTTAGCAAGAACAAAAACAAGGAATGGAACTAATCCATGATTCACAACTTGCTGTATCTGGTCCTGGCTGCCAGCTGTGATGTTTGACATTGTCCATGTAGCTTCCTTCTGAATATTAGCTCTGGAGTTCATTAGTAGGCTGGGAAAGATGGCAAGTGCTCCTGCATCTATTACAACCTGCGTCTGTTCATCTGTCCCAGTGACGATATTTCCTATGGCTCTTAGCACAGGAGTCACAGTTGGCAATTCAGTAGCTCCTAGGAGCTTCACAAGTTGGGGCACAACTCCTGTTTTCACAACCATTTCAATCCGTTCATTTGGACCATGAGTGAGGTAGGAAATGGCCCAGCAGCTATCTGCTAATACTTCTGGATCATCATGATGCAGGAGACGAACTAAAGTAGGAAGAATCTTCTCAACAGCATCTAATGGGGGTACAGGATTCTTGCTGCGACAAAGGTTTAAAAGTGTCCAGGTCAGATTACGTACGTAACCACATGCTAAAGATGACATGTCAGGAACTGCAAGAAGAGCCAACAGTGGGTCAACTGCACCATACTTGATAACCAAGTCTCGGAAAGCTGAACCATCACCTGCAATATTTCCTAGAGCCCATACGGCTTGTTCACGGATGTGAGCATGGGGAGATGCCAACAGAGAAATGAGTGCTGGAATAGCACCTCCATCTACTACAGCCTTGGTTTGTTCCGAAGTCCCGGAAGCAATGTTAGTGAGGGCCAAAACAGAGCCATACTGGATGGGACTACAATCAGTTCTGCCCAAGAAGGACACAAATTTTGGGATCAAACCAGCCCGGATTATGTTGTCTTGGGATGGCTGTTTTTCCATACAAAGCAGTTTCATTGCAGCCTGAGTAGCTTGGAACTGGCTTCCCAAATTGTTGCTATTTATGCCTTTGACAATGTCCTCAACAGACCAATTTGCAGTGCCCTGGTTGTTGCGGTTTTCCTGCAGTGGAGACGTAGCATTATCGGGAAAGGAGCTCACATTTCTCCTTTTCAGCATCTGGTCATCCTTCTTAGCTTTCCTCAGCTCCACATTAACTTCTATTCGGCGCCGCCTCATTTCTGCACTGTCTTTCCCCTTGTTCTTGAATCTGTTAAGGCGGGCAGCTGGCAAATTAGCATTCTCGTTGGTGTACATGGTTATGAGACAAAGGGAGAAGCAACCTCCACACAGTCACTCAGGCTTTCACAGGAGACACGTGAGTGGAGGACCAGCTGCGGTTTGGTTGCTCCAAGAATATCTCCGAGCTCTCAGCCCGGTGTGTTGAAGACCAACCCTAGCAGGTCCAGGGGTTCCCAAAGGTGTGGACGGAGTCAGCAAAGAATGAAGGACACGGAGACCGCGTTCAGTTGATCAGCAGCCTAGCCAGGATCTCCAGCCAAGTTCTGTCCAGGATCTCCAGCCAGGTTCTGTGTTTTATTGTCTTGTTACATCTGTATTTATACCAGTTGATTTTAATCCTATCAATTTCTATTCCAAAGGTTAGGGTGTTTCTTATTCCAGGGAGTAAAGATTATGTAGCTTAAGCGTGATTGTTCTTAGTTAAAGTGACTAACTACCCACCTGGCACTTAGTCAAGGGGTTTTATTCCCTCCCTAATCCCAGGGGAAAATCCCTACCTGGGGAAACAACCCCTCTCAGAGAGGTGACCTTGGTTAAAACACACAGGGCCAAGAAGGGGAGCAAACATACCAAAAAGAGTATGCCATATACGCCAGGTCCCTTGAAACATATGCTGGCTCCCGGCAAATTCCCCCTTTTTTATTTTTTAAATGATAGCACATGTAAATCAGCGGCCACCTCTCGGATTGGGTTGTTTAAGACTTGGAAGAAGACTGACAAGCAATGATAGCGAGCATAGCTATAAACATAGTGGATGGAGTGCACACGGAGCCTTGTTCCTGTAGAAGGTTGCTGGCCTTTTTAGTCAAGGGATTTCAGCTGTCCTCAAGTCGGGGGTTTGATTGTCCTTGTTGATCTGGCTAGCGGGCAGCATCATTGGCGACGGGCTTCCCGGAGCGTCAGCGTGTTGAAGGGCTGGATCATGGGTCCACAAGGGCCGTGCTTGATAGTGGTGTCAGTGTCCGGGGAGGAGTCAGCTGTGCCCTCTGGGTCGGACGATATGGATGATACCAGGGAGGAGGAGGATGAGGAGGAGACGAAGGATGGTGTGACATAAGGTCGGATTAGACGGTCTGGAATCCACACAGGTGAGTCTGCATCCTGTGGAAATATACAAGCATCTCCTCTCCCCCAGGTTAAAAGTACATCAGGTCCCTTCCAGGCTCCTGTAAGTAAGTCTTTCCATTTGACGAAATAAGTGAGTTTCTGCTAAATGAAAGTTTCTTTTGCTGATTTACTCAGAGTCCTCGGACTTGGCTGAGAGAGTAGCTTCCACTTCTTGCTTTTCTACCATCTGTTGGGCCTCAGTTGTTAACTTCTTCAGCTGACCCCATGTTGGCACCTCAGTCCCTTGCATAGCCTTCCTTTTCTTCTTTTTTCCGCTTTTCTGTCATCTGGGCAACTCGAAGTCTTTGGACAGGAGCTTCTCTGGGTCCATTGTGGTGACGCACGTAATGCATTTACTCAATCCAAGGCAGGCATTAAAAAGAAAAACCCCAAATGCTCTCTTGTATCCACTTTAAGAGTAGGATTGGCGCTTTCCGCTATTACCTGAGTCCTGATCTATCACCCCAGGGAGAGCTTGCCAATCCTGCACTTTTCCGGGGTGGAAAGGCTGCAGTGGTGTTAAGGATAAGGCTCCTTGGGCCTACCTTCTCCCATGCCTTTACATTTACCTTTCCGGCACCTTTCCTTCCTCAGAAAAGCATGGACACACTTCTTGTATAAAACATTCCATCTGACTGGGAGTAACCTTAACTCCTCTGCTAGCAAGCATATGTGTTAAAAGATCAATACAGAGTCTTTTTTCTTTAGACTCAATATGGCACATCTTCTTAATCTAAAGATCAATACAGAGTCTTCTTTCTTTGGACTCAGTATGGCACATCTTCTCAATCTAAGGATCAATACAGAGTCTTCTTTCTTGGACTCAGTATGGCACATCTTCTCAATCTAAGTTCTGTACTATCCACCTTCTTACCCTACTTATCCTCTATTGGGGGGTCTGTAGCACCCTGGTGGAGTCCTATCCGTCCCGAGTGTGGAGGTTCTCAATGGCGGGGGGGGCTTACCTAGGGGAATCCTGTTCCAGGGGTTCTCAAAGGTGTGGACGGAGTCGGCGAAGACTATCCACCCTCTTTCTACAGTGGAGTCCTATCCGTCCTGAGTGCGGGGGGGGGGCTTACCTAGGGGTCCCTGTTCGGGCGCCAGATGTTGGGGTCCAACCCCAGCGGGTCCAGGGGTTCCCAAAGGTGTGGACAGAGTCGGCGAAGAAGGAATGACAGGGAGACAGCCTTCAGTTGATCAGCAGCCTAGCCAGGATCTCTAGCCATGATCTCCAGCCAGGTTCTGTTGCCATGTTCTCTCGCTAGGTTCTCCAGCCAGGTTCTATCCAGGTTCACCTGCCATGTTCTGTCTAGGTTCTCCAGCCAAGATCTGTAGCCAGGTTCTGTCCAGGATCTTTTGCCATGTTCTCTCGCTAGGTTCTGTCTAGGTTCTGTGTAGGTTCTCCAGCCAAGTCCTGTCTCTAGGTTCTGTGTAGGATCTCCAGCCAAGTCTTGTCTCTAGGTTCTGTGTAGGATCTCCAGCCAAGTCTTGTCTCTAGGTTCTGTGTAGGATCTCCAGCCAAGTCCTGTCTCTAGGTTCTGTGTCTAGGTTCTGAGTCTAGGTTCTGTGTCCTGTTGTCTTGTTACATCTGTATTTATACCAGTTGATTTTAATCCTGTCAATTTCTATTCCAAAGGTTAGGGCGTTTCTTATTCCAGGGAGTAAAGATTATGTAGCTTAAGCGTGATTGTTCTTAGTTAAAGTGACTAACTACCCACCTGGCACTTAGTCAAGGGGTTTTATTCCCTCCCTAACCCCAGGGGAAAATCCCTACCTGGGGAAACAACCCCTCTCAGAGAGGTGACCTTGGTTAAAACACACAGGGCCAAGAAGGGGAGCAAACATACCAAAAAGAGTATGCCATATACGCCAGGTCCCTTGAAACATTTGCTGTGCAGATGTTTCTTTTCTGCAGCGACTGTGTCAAGCAGCAAGGATGGACTGGCTCCCGGCACTTTGGACATTTAGTAACTAGTTATGAAGTATGGTACCTATTTGCTTTAACAATGGACAGGTTATTTTGATTTTCTGAATTGTACAAGTCATCCCATTCGATTGAATGCCTTATTGATTGAATAACTATCCCATTGATTGTTATCATACTGGTTTTAGAGAGCACATTCTACTGTACCTGGAAACAAGACAGCACAATTACCCTAACTTGTTTTAGTGGCCACAGGTGGTGCATTCCAGCTGACTTAGTGGTCCCGAGACCAGGACAGCACAATTACTCTAAATTGTCCTGACAACTCAGTGGTTGGGAGACCCGAGGGCTCTAGATAATGTGTTTGGGTCTCAGTGATCCAGAGACCCAAAACTGTAATTTAGATAACATGCCTAAGTTTAACCCAGGTTACCCAAGGGCTCTAGATAATGTATTTCTGTCAATTCAGTGACCCTGAGACCCGAAACTGTAATTAACATGCTTAATTCTGCTTCTGTAATCTGCTTTTTTGTGAGCCAGGTGCCTCATTCCAAACCCTGGGATGTAATCAATACCTTTGTGATTTTTGCCTATATAAGTCTGGTTTTGCCACCATCTTATCGCTATGAGATTTGGGAATGGCCCCTCATAGTCCCGGATTGCAATAAATGTGACTCTTTAATTCGACTTCTTGAGGCGTCCTTCTGTGATTCGCGGGGTACATTAGAAGAGATAAGTACCTCATCTCCAGAAAATAGATAACAAAATTTATACCAGGTCCAACATTGAGTCCTGTCCAGGACAGTGCTACTTAGAAAGATTTGTCTGTTCCTGCATAGAAGGGGTAACTTTAAGGATAAAATAACTAGGCAAGTCATAATTCAAGATGTGATATACAAAGCAGGAAACAGGATTCTAAAAATAAGCTTCAGTCTGACTATTGGTTAGTCAGGAGGAAACTAAGAGAGGCAATTGGCCATGACCCCATCTTAAGAATCAAGAATAAGAGTAACACCCAGTTTAAGGAACCAAGAAATTAAACAGGAGAAAGAGCTTAAGGAACAACCAAAAGGCAAAAGAAAGATTAGTTGAGGAAGCCCAAGAAAATTTATTTGAGTTAAATTTAACATATGAAAGAAGGTGCTTTATAGGGATGGAAAGCAATAGTGAAACACATCTCTTGACAAACCTTAAATCAAGTTGATAAGGCCTTCTGTGTCTTGCTAAGAGCTTTTGACTTGTTTCAATTTGACATAGCACCTTACAAGTTACTTATATTTTTTTCTTACAATTCAGTTATTTCAAAATCCCAAATGCATCTTCCTTTTTGTTGGGAATTATAACACACATAGGCACAATTTACATATTATAAAAACATAGCTCAGTAAATAATCAGACCCATGTAACTACCACTCATGTCAACAATTAGTATAAATTAAAAAAAAATTAGAACAATACTAACAATATAAAAACTTCCACTTTACCTTTTGCAATTCTCCAAATTAGCCATAATTCTAACTTAAAAACTATAATCTACATTTTTCTTTAAGAAAATAATTATATCAATGACATAATCCAATATTGAGTTTCTAGTTGTTTTTTTCTCAATATAGTTCATGAACAAAAATATTGAGAAAAGGAAACTAAATGCAAACTATTAGATTATGTTGAGGGCAGCAAGTTTGTTTATTCTCATTGCTGTATTCTTCCATTGCATGGAGATGCTACATATTTTTATATAATATTGATGCATATTTTTATCAGATTTTAGCTATTATAAATAATGGTATTATTCACATCCTTGTACTTGCTTCTATGTGCACATCATGCACATATCTATGTTATATAGCCATTAATTAAAATATTGGGTCAAACGACTTGTGCATATTACATTTATTAGACAATGCCAATTTTCTTATTACAATTGATTCAGCCAATAAACATGTAATTTTCAATTGTTCAGCATATTCACCAAAACTTGGTATGGTCAGTGATCTGAATTTCAGTCATTCTAGTGGATGTGATGTGGTATCTCATTTTACGTTATATGTATGCATGGTGATATAAAAATCATATAAATATGGTAATATTACTCTGAAAGAGGGAGCAGGGGTTATGACATCAAAGGGATAAAAAATGGTTCTTTGGAATTGTTAATGTTCAATACCTTAAGTTGGATGGGGGGTACAAGATACTTAGAATTTTAAATACTATATACATATATTCTCCCTGTCCTCATTTATTGTATCCATATTTGTTATGTAAGAAAATATTTTTAAATAATTGAAGTTAACTATTTTCCATTAAGGCAGAAGCAGTTGGCAATTATCATATAAATGTACACGGTTGGAATGATGTATTCACAAGAGATTCTATCTTGCAATATATAACTAAGCATTCCTATTCAGTGAATATCTCCCTAATGGGTTTCTTATATTTTTAACCTTTGATGATTTATGGAGTGGCAAATACCTCAACTCTGATATAGTCCAGGATCTTAAGTCCATGTCCAGTTTCAGGAACTGGGTACCATGCTGTCACATGAGGCTCATTTACTAGTGTATCTGGTATCTTTGTCACCTTTATATCTTTGATCACCAGGGGTTTTTGCCCAAGTCTTTTCTAGCATGATACTATAGCAAGGAGCTATGAAGGATTAAACCTTCTGGGAAGATATTAACAAATCAACAGCTCACATTGTACTTTTTATGTAGTATGTTTTTGCATGTGTGTTGCATAGTTATTTTAATGTTTGTTTTGCCCCTACTAAACTATTAACTTTTAAAGATTTAGCTTTATATAGTTCTGGGTCATCAAAATGGTTGGCAGGTTGTACTTATTTCTGAATGAGGACATATGTTGAGCACATATTAATCAAATAATATAATACTTGGAGACAATAGGAGTTCACATTTAGCTTACAATAGATACAATAGTTGCATATATAAATATTTATACATCTGTGTATATCAACAACTTAGTTGACATTTTTTTGGAATGTCAGATGAGAGGGCCTAAACAAAACACCATTTAGCAATCAGCATACCTAACTGTTCTATTTTGTTCCTAATATTATTATCCAACAAAAGAAACCAGATATCCTTGGTAAATGTTTGGACTCCCTGTTGACCCACCCTGAGGAGCTCTTGTCCTGCTCATGAGTCAGCTGTCTGGGCTCTGGTGTGGAGGTTTGGGCAGACCAAGGGGTGTCAGTGACTGAGTTGTGTGGATTTGGGGAGGGGACCATTCCTCCCACTTTCTGGGAATCTGACTGGCAAGACCCCCTCAAGGATGATCTGCCAGCCCTACTTCTTAGGCTCCCAGCAGCCCCAAGCTCCCGAGGTACTTCTACCTTGAGGGGGTCTGACCGAATCCAGGACAGACTGAATTGTGTGGCTCTGGGATGGGGACCACCTCCCCACCTGCCCCAAGCCTGACTGGCACATTCCCCTCATGGGAGACCCACTATTACCCTCCTCCCTCCTCCCGGCAGCCCCACCCTACTGAGATCCAGCTCCTGGAAGAATCTGGAACAGAGTTTTGTGGTATATTTATATAATTGAACACTACTCAGCTGTGCAAAAGAAAGAAATGTTACCTTTTCTGACAGCATGGAAGGACCTGGAGAGTGTTATTCTAAGTGAAATAAGCCAATCAGAGGAAAACAAGTTCCATATGATTTCACTTATAAGTGGAATCTAATGAGCAACATAAACTAACAAACAAATAGAAACAGAATCAGAGAGAACAGATTGAGAACTGTCAGAGGAGAGGGAGTTGGGATAGCTGGGTAAAAAATGTGAAGGGATTAAGCAAACAACAAGAACAACAACAAGCCAAAACCGGTTTGGCTCAGTGGATAGAGCGTCGGCCTGAGGACTGAAGGGTCCCAGGTTCGATTCCGGTCAAGGGCATGTACCTTGGTTGCGGGCACATCCCCAGTAGGAGGTGTGCAGGAGGCAGCTGATCGATGTTTCTCTCTCATCGATGTTTCTAACTCTCTATCCCTCTCCCTTCCTCTCTGTCAAAAATCAATAAAAATATATTTAAAAAAAAAGAACAACAACAAAACACACACACACAAAGTCATAGACACAGACAACAGTATTGTGATTACCAGAGGGAAAGTGGGGTGGGGTAGGTAGAAGAGGGGAAATGGGGGAGAAAATGGTGATGGAAGGAGACTTGCTTTGGCCTGGTATTCACAAATTACAATATACTGATGATGTTTTGTAAAATTCTATAACTGAAAACTAATTTTATTAACCAATGTCACACCAATAAATTCAACAAAAATTTAAAAATCACGTCAAAACAAAACTATGCTTTATCTCTGGACTTTTTTATCCCCAAAACATGCTACCACTCTAATAGTGAAAGAAAAATATAAATTCTTTTTGAGATACACTTCAGAATACTTGATCTATGCTATATTCCTCAAGATTTTCAAAAACAAGGATTTTCAAGATCATCAAAAACAAGAATTCTTATAAACCGTCACTGCCAAGAGCTTAAGGAGATATAACAGCAGAAATTAAATAGTATCCTTAAATAGAAAATGATGTTAAGTAAAACTAAATAATCAATAAAGAGTAAATTTAGTTAATACTAAATATTATACTAATTATAATAAGTTGACCATACTAATATAAGGTATTAATAATAGGGGAAACCTTGTGAGTGGATATATGAATGACTGTGTAATCGTCTAAATTTTTCTGTAAATCTAAAACTGTTCTAAAACTTAAAGACTTTCAAAAAATTTACACTTATTGGCAGATATGTGACTTTTTTTGCCAGAAATGCAAGCTAAGGATTTATAGGAGACGTGTTGATATAGATACTGCCCCTTCCCACTTCCCATACAGTTTTCTTCTTCAGACAGCCTGGAATAGATATACCCTGCCTGGAAAAGCAGTAGACACACTGCATGTGAGCATCAGGTGGTGAACATGAAGACAGGTTTGATATTAAAGCTGAGAATGGCTGAGCAGGAAGAATAAACAGAAAATATGCCCATTAAAATTCCATGTATTCACTGTGCAATTCTTAGACTACTACTCTAGACTGTCTGGAAATATATTTTGCACCAAACAAATCCTTAGATATAAAACAGAAATGATGATAATAAATGGCCTTGCCTAAAAAATTTCATTTTAATGACGATTGTATCTTAACATACATTGGAAGATATATTTTCTTCTAGTTCATTTATATAAATTACAAATAATATGCTGTAACACTGATATTTTATATTATAGCACCATCTTTTTCACAAAGACACTTCAATATAGATTATGTTAATGAGTGTACAAACACACAGTTTGGTCAATGGATCATAGTGTTTGCAAAACACACATTTTCTTACATTAATGACTTCAATTATTAAAGCAAAGTCATCAGCAAATAAACAAGATTGGTCATGTAACTACAGACTCAAATACCCTAGTATGCAACTGGATTATGAAAACAAGCAGCTGTACCAACAAGATAGGCAATCAAATAGACAAAGCGTTTCTCTGAATTAATGGAGTATGTGCCACTTGAGAAATTTAAATAAGTGCTGAAATGGTGAAACAAGTTGATTTGGATTATCACATTTATTCAGAATAGACATGATTTAAATGAGATAATTATGCATCTACATCAGAAAATACACTGCTTTGTAGGTAACAGAGCATAAAAATGGATTTAGAAGATGTATAAAAAAGCAAACTAAGTATAATTAAAGTTAGCAAGTAAACAGTTGATATTTAGAAATAATACAAGAGGTAGACAACAAATTAGCTGATATTTTAAATGTTAGTATTATAATATGTTAAAATATGTAATTTTTAGTAAAGGCATAATCCAGTCCACTTCAACTTTATGATTTTCAGTTATATACAAATACACTATAAGCAATTAGCCATAAGTAAAAATAATTAATACATTATGTGACATAATTATTATTTTGCTTGATCTGTTAGCAAATATACATGGTAGAACTTTTAAAATAATAATCATGAAAGAAAGAAAACAGACTCTAAATAATTTTATTATCAATAACTTCAAAAAGGTTTGATATAGATTAGAAAATATACATAGGTAAACCAGATTGTCTTTATTATTTACTTTGCACATAGTTACTTTGTATATTTTGTCATTATTAGTTGTATAATACTTTAAGATTGTTTTAACTTATTCATAAATTTACCTTTTTATTCTTAAAAAATTATTTAATCTTAAATCTACTTTTTTCTGATATAATACAACCATTTCATCCTTATTTTGATTAGTTACCTTTGCATAATTTTCTCCATCCTTTTACTTGCAATACATTTGTTACTTTATCTTTAAAGTTCATTTCTTTTAAGCATCACATAGTTGGGTCTCTTTTTTCCCTACTTAATTTGAGAAACTTTGCCTTCTAATTGGATGTCTATACTATTTACATTTGATTGATAGAGTTAGGCTTATTTTTGTCATGGTGCTATTTATTTGTCTATACTTTTCTATCTCTTCTTCTGTCCCTCTTTCTTCTTTTATTAGCTTCTTTTATTAACACTACTAGAGGCCCAGTGCACGAATTTCTGCACTGGAAGGGTCCCTAGCAGCTGCCAGCTGCTGGCCAGGTACTCCCTCCCTTCCCCAGCCACCTGCTGCCGCTAATGGCCTGGGCCTCCCTCCCTTTCCCCGGCCAGCCCATCCCCTGGTTGAACGCCCAGAAGAACTCTGATAGAGGGGAAAATTTATTTGCATACTATGCTTTTATAATACAGTGGGGCCTTGACTTACGAGTGTCCCGACTAACGAGTTTTTCGAGATACGAGCCGTCTCTCGGCCAATTTTTTGCTTTGAGTTGCGAGCTAAAATTCAGGTTACGAGCCAGCTTCAGATACCCCACCGCTAGTTGGCGCAGCGAACATCAAAGTGAACGCCACAACATTAGCCCAGCATCACGTGTCTCACTCATTCACTTTAAGATTTGACATACGAGTAATTTGAGTTATGAGCTCCGTCACGGAACGAATTAAACTCCTAAGTCAAGGCCCCACTGTATAGGATATTTTTATAATTTTATTTGGGGGGAGTTTTATTACTACAACTGTTAGCTATGTTAATGGTTGTGTTCGGGTACAGAGTATACACCTTTGATTTATTACAGTCTACTGTATGTGACATTATACCATGTGCCATAGAGTATAAAAGTCTTACAATAGTCTACTTTTATTTTTTATGGGCCTTTATTGTTTTACACATTTTAATACACACAAAAATTATTTATGTTTTTAAAATTTGAATGTGTTTAAAAGAGATTTAAGAAAGAGAGTATGTTCTTATATAAGTATACATATAGCTAAAATTTTCAGTATTCCATATTTATTCATATTAATTCATAATTTCTTTGGCCTGAGGAACAGACTTTTATACTTTTGTAATTCAGATGAGTTAAAAATGATTATTTAAGCTTCTGTATATCTTAAAAAATTTTATTACTCTTTAGTTTTCTAAAAATATATTCTGTGTGTATAGAATTCTGGGTTGGCAGATTGATTTTTCTTTATGATACTGTTTACTGTCTTCTCCCATGCATTGTTTCTAATGAAAATCTGCTGTGAAATGTATCTTGGTTCTTCCACATGTAATAAGTCCTTCTACTTGGGTTCTATGAAGATTTTTTCTTTATCATTGGTTTTATACAATTTGCTTTGTGCCTTTTTGTAGTTTACTTTATGTGTTTGTTGTTGGAGGCAGTGAACTCCTGGATCTGTGGATTTACAACTATCTCAAATTTGGAAAATTTTCAAGTTCAAATTTTCAAATATATTTCTGGTTCACTCCCTCCACTGGGGATTCCAATTACCCACACTTAATTTTCTTTAATTTGTCCCATATATCAATAGTGTCCTTTTAAATTTTTTCTTCGCATATTTTAATTTAATACGTTTTTATGGTTGTTTTCTAGGTCACAAATATTATCTTTCAAAATATCTCATCTTTTTTTTTTTTTTGAAAATGTTTATTTGTGCTTCAAAATTTAAGCCCAAGACACACTGAGTTAAGAATTCCACTTTAAGAAATGATTTTCTAGGCGGAGCATCTGCTTCCCACAAAAAAACATACTCATTTCATGTTAATTATCTTCCAGTTACCGTCACTGCAGTCCCGCCAATACGCGAGCAATACCCAGACCCTACGCTGTGGTTTCTGAATGTTCCTAGTTATACCCTAATTTCACTAACTACCCACGATTTTCTGGGATAAACTCATTTTCTCTCGAATTATTTGGCTATTTTTGAAGATGAAGTCCACAGAGCTCTGAAATGATTCTCCTTTGAGGGTGGGGGGAACACTTTACAGGCATTAATATTAGCAGCAGAGGCTGCGCAGACCCAGCCGGCACCACTGGGAGGTCAGTCACAACAGGGGAGGAAGCCTTTCACTGGCTTTGGGCAAAGCAGTTCAGTCCTCTGCCTCACACTGCAGACATTGCTGCTGAGAGGCTTCTTCTGGAGGGTCCTTTGGGCTCCGAGACCAAGGCTGGACTCCCCCACTTATAGACATTTCATCACGAAGATCCTTACACTCAACATCGTAAGATGATGGTTTTCATGTGACTTTTCTCAAAGTCCACAGCCAACACCTTCAACTCATTTCGGGGCTCCATTCATTACTTTCAAGCCTCAACCTGCAGGTCCGCTTCTCTTTCTGCAGATGCGAAAGGCAGGCCATTCATTGCCAAAGACGCCAGGACTTCCAGCCAAACCACCAGGCCTTGGAATCTTAATCCCATCTGGTGTACTTTTCATTCATTCATTTTGTTTCCCATCGCTTAAAGTTTCATTTGGATCCTTCTTTTACATCTTTCATGCCTCTACTAACAAACAAATGGTGCATACTTATGAAAACTGTTTTAATATCCCTGCCTGCTTATTCTAACTTCTCTGTCACCTCTATATTAGTTTGGATTGACTGATGTCTTTCATCCCTGGATTGAATATTTCTGCTCTTTTGCATCTCTGGTGTTTTTTTTTTTGTTTCTTTGTTTTTTAATTAGAAGTAAGATATTGTGAATTTTACATTTTTGAGTGCTACATATTTTTTATTCAAATAAATATTTCTGAGCTTTGTTCTGGTAAGCATATCCGTTGCTTGTAAACAGTAATTTATCTGCTTTAGGTTCTTGCTTTGTTAGGGGCCCAAGAGCTTTGTTTAATATATTGTTAATTATTCCTCATTAGTTATGAAAGATTCTTCTGAGGATTCTACTCAATTATTCATAAATTACCAGGTTTTCTCATATAGAACATTGACTATTGTACATATGTGTATGTGGCAGTTACTCTTTTTTAAAATTTTATTTACTTATTTTAATGTTTTTATTTTATTTTTATTGTTGACACAGGCATCTCTCATTTCCCCTCTATGCCCCACTCCACCCAGACCCAGCCCTTCCCTCCCTCTGGCCCTCACCATGTTGTTTGTGCCCAGGAGCTATGCATATGTGTTCTTTGGTAATTCCTTCACCTTCTCTCAACTAGTCTGCCCCACACACCTCCCCTCTGACAGCTGTCAGTCTGTACCATGTATCTATACCTCTGGTTCTCTTTTGTTCATCAATTTATTTTGTTCATTAGATTCCACATATAAGTGAGATCATATGGTATTTGTCTTTGACTGGCTTATTTCATTTTAGCATAAAAATCTCTAGATCCATCCAAGCTGTCACAAAAGGTGAGAATTCCTTCCGTTTTATAGCTGCCTAGTATTCCATTGTGTAAATATACCAAAGCTCTTTTATCCACTTATTTACTGATGGGCACTTGGGCTGTTTGCATATCTTGGCTATTGTAAATAGCACTGCTATGAAAATAGGGGTGATGTATAGTTTCTGATTGGAGTTTGGGGATTCTTAGGATATATCCCCAGAAGTGGGATTGCTGGGTCACATGGAAGTTCCATGTTTAATTTTTTGAGGAAACTCCATGCTGTTTTCCACAGTGGCTGCACCCACCAACAGTTTTTCTCCCCATTCTCGCCAGTACTTGTTATTTGTTGATTTACTGATGGTAGCTATTCTGGCAGGTGTGAGGTAATGCCTCATTGTAGTTTTAATTCCATCTCTCTGATGATTAATGACATTGAGAATGTTCTCATATGCGTATTGGCTATTTGTATGTCCTATTTGTATATTCAGGTCTTTTGTCCATTTTTCAATTGTATTGTCTTCCTGGTGTTTAGTTGTATAAATTCTTTATATATTTTGGAAATTATCACCTTGGCAGATCTGATATTGGCAAATATGTTCTCCCATAAAGTGTGTTCTCTTTTCATTTTGTTGGTGGCTTCTTTTGCTATGAAGAAGCTCTTATCTTTTTGAGTGGTGGCTTCCCAATCTTGGAGAGTTTCCTTTCATACTAGAGGCCCGATGCATAAAATTCATGCAAGGGCCTTAGCCCCCGCCCCTGCCCCCCCTCCCCGCCCCAACCACCCTCCCCCCACCTGCTGCGGCCGGGGACTTCTGCCACCACTGTCAAAGCCCCCGCCTGCTGCAGCTTTGTCAGGAAGGAAGGACGTCCAAAGGATGTCCAGTCTAATTAGCATATTATGCTTTTATTATTATAGATGTGTGCCATGTATTATTTTCCTGGACACTTATGGGGAATCCTCTGAAAATCTCTGCACTCCACTCTCTGTTCTTCTTTCTACTATTTGGTTCTCTGTCCTATGCACCTTATCTATCTATCTTTATATTCTCAGCCCTATCCCCCAACAACTTAGAGATTTATTCTGTATTCATTGAGGTTTCTTCTCAGTGTTTCAGTCTGGAAACTCTCTCAAGGCAGTAAGCAGGGATATTCATAAGGATCAACATTTTTGCTTCCTGTCACTTATGGATTATCATCCTTTATTTTTCCTGAGACAGTGTGTAGTAGAAAACCATTATTTTATTTCCTTTGCCCATTTTTTCTATTGCTTTTTATAGGAAAGAAGTTATTGTTCCTGTTCCTTGGCCAGAAACAGAGTTCCATGTAGCACCGTATTCACATTGGTACATCAATGTGTTGTACCACCCTACTTAAAATTCATTGGAATAAGAAAAAGATGTATTAATAGGGCAGCCATTAATAATGTCATAGAGTGGTAGTCAATGAACATGCAGGAATACACAGTAGTTGAGATGAATGAATGCTAAAACAGGCTAAAAAGATGAAGGAGACATGAAGTGTAGCTTAGCAAACAAATCAATGCCACTCTACTAATTCTACTTGGGTGTTTCAATCCTGAGCAAGTTATTTAACTTATCTAAGCTTTAGTTTCTTGAAGTGTAAAATTGGGATGAAAATAATGTTCACCTCATGGAGTTCTTCAGGAGTTATATGCGTTAACATGAAAAATGTCTTGCACATTGCATTGATTCAATACACTGAAGTTCCCATTTATTCTCCATTAAGATTATCACAGCATGTGGGGAGAAATATTATTCAAGACATTTTTGCTGAAGGGAGAACTTAAATTGAACTTACTCACCCTTGAGTGTAAATTCTCAACAGAAAATTACAAAAGTATAATTTAAGGAGTGGATAAAGAATAAGGAAAATATAACCGCATTTCAAGCTTTACCTTGCAGAAACAAGGGGGCCCTGGCTCTCACCATGTAAAGTTTTTATGAATGCTTGAGGGATTTGGAGCGCCATAGTGGTGGTTCAAAAACTTACTTGGCTGCCTATTTCAGTTAGATAATTTCAACCAATGTTGACCTTTTCTCTTTAAATGTTCCAGTTTGGGTAGAATCCAGCTAGTCACCTTCACTGTCCTTATATTTCTCATTCCCATTATGCTACTTAGTTTGCTAACTCTTCCTTTCAATAGACTGCCAGTCTACCAATTTGAGTAGATGGCTGGTTCCAGAATCCTTTGAAGTTCTCCTCCCTGCAATCATTCTGTCTAAAAAAGATTATGTTCTTTATGTTTTAGTGCAGATTATATATGGTGTATGGCTAAGGACACTGTAATTAAAACAAAATGATAATTATCTAATTGAGAATGTCCAAGTGAAGTAACACCAAAATGCACAGAATTCTCTCTCAATAATTTACTTTAGAGGCAAAGATGATTGTACTATGAAAAGAATTCCTACAGGGAGAGAGCTTGTTTTGTGAGCCTTGTTTTGTAAGCCTTGGTAGCTTAGACTTGTACCACATGAATAACTTGGTTATCACTAAATTCCTTCATAGTGTTTACATTTTCCTGGTGAATTCAAATGTGGGTTGAGAGAGCTAATGTAAATACTGATCAGTATTATTTTTCCAGTTGCTTTCCTCCAGATATTCCCCTTCTTGAGGGCACACACCTATTGTTTTTGTTCCCGTTGGTTTGGGTCCTACATGGAAATCCCTTTTATAATCCTGTCATGGAAAGTCAAAGAATCTAATATTTACATGGGCCACTAACAATGGTACTTGCATCTCAAGAGAGATGTATTACCTTAGATCTCAGAATGGCATGCTCTATGGAAAAGAGCACTAGCTGGAGCTTAATCTCTCACACAGAGCACACAATGCCATGGGCTGCCAGCAATTTGCCATCGATGTGGTGAATTGCTGCTACACACTTGAATTGGCCCATTTTAGAAGTGAGCTATTTTATCACAGAATAACAGTTTCTGATCAGATAAAGCAATCTTGTATATAATATGTCATTGGAACAGTGTTTTTAAAAACAAAACAAAAAAGTAGTGAATGGGACCAGTTGGTATGCAATATGTGAGCTGTTATTTGTCTTTTAAATGTGCTGCTTTTTCCCCCCTCAAAAGTGGCTCTGGGTTGGAAGCAAAATTTTCATTTCACAAATAACATTTTTCGTATTCACATTATTACTTTGGGTACAGAAGAAACCAACTGCAGTATGGAAAAGTCATCTCAGAGAAATACAATTTTCCCTTCAGCAAAGTGAAATGCCTTCACGAAGGCCAAGTAACAAGGAGTAGTTGTCACTCAAAGGGCAGCAGAAGAAAGACCTTGAATTAAAAATTGCAGGACAGATTAACTTTGATCGGCTATGCTATGACCTTAGACACATAACTACACAGACATTGCAACTGCATAGCTGGAGCAGAAAGGGGACCTAAAGGCAGAGATTGTTTTACCAGAGTATCTAGGCTCAGTTTTCCAGATTAGGAGTTAGTCAGCTTGCTGTCTTTCAAGATATGGACTATGCTGCCCCTGAGTCAATTCTGCCTTACAAATCTGGCGTGAGTGCGTATCTTTTGCAAAACAGAAATTAAATCCTGAAACATGGCTACAGTGGAATCTTATGAGGAAAAACAAAACACATTTTAGCCTTCAATTCTCTGCAAGTCAAGCAAAGTAACAAAGGAAATAGAGGCAGAGTGACAAGGCACAAGATATACGAGAATATTTTAATTGCAATGTTGCTCATTCACCTTTGGTCTAAAGAAAAACACAATACAGTATTTTCAAAGATTCTGGCACTCTCCCGAGTATTACAAGAGAGTGTCTTAGGGAAAAGTCAGAGATTAGCAAATGAATCAACACAATAAATACACTCCACTATTTTCTATGTGTTTTTTTTTTTTCTAAATTAGTTCTCAATATCACACCAAAGAGTTTCCAGCATCTCAGCTTCATTTATTGTACAAAAGCTTTGAGAATTCTGATTTCAGACCACCAAGTGAATGAACCATAAGAATCTCTCTTGGTAGCAAGAGCACCCACCTTAAACTGTAAACTCTAACAAGTTTATCTATAGTGCTCTATTCACTGGCTATAAAATTACATTCTAGCTCCCATGGCCTAACACCATCAGAATCTATTCCAAAACATCCAAAATATGCAAAACCATTCACAATTTTATTTGAATTTCCCCTACTACTGAATATGCAGGGATTTGAGTCTCTTTATAAATTTGGGAAGCTGTGCGACTGAAGGGTTTGATACTGGAGAATGAGAAGATATTCTTTCCCTGGGGAAGTCTGCCTTAGGATCATTAAGCAAGGCTGGTACATATTGCCTCATCCTGTGGGAAAAAGGTGATACATCTTCTGGGAGGGAGAGTTAGAGGGACTGGGGCATGGGAGTCACCTAACTCATCTAACTCCCCCATATGCTCTCATTTCAATTCCCAGGCTACCACTCTTTCCCTAGAAAGTGCTTTAGTTTTCATTTTTACACATTGACACATCTGAGAATTCAAAGGACATAATTGGACAACTTGGAAGTTTAACCTTTGAATTCTGGGTAACTCAGCTCTTTAGAAACTAAGATCTAGTATCTATATCCAGTCAGAAAAAGTTACCAATGATCTGACCATACTTGGAACAAAAAGTTTGTGACTTTGCATTTCTTTCTTTATTTAAAGTTTCTAGTTATTAGACAGAGCCAACACACACTAAAGTGTGATATTCTTCATGTCCCTCATACTGTTCTTTGGCAGAATCTGCTCAGTTTCCTAAGACCTTATGTTTGAGAGGCAAGTACAAAAAGGCATTAATTTAAGTCTTTTTTGCCCATCATGCCAAACCCTATTGAACTCATCCTTTATGCTAGAGAGATTCATAAACCCATCAAATTCACAAAGATATATCAGAATCTCATTTCACGAGGGTCTCTTGCCTGAAGTAATCCACTTCTGGTGCTAATTTCTATCAGTGAAAGTTCATGGTTATACAAGCCATTATAGTTTGTTTAATCTGGATCAATTTTTTGTTACAAGATATACTGCAGCTAATAGAATGTTGAAAGGAGTTTGGAGTCAGGTCAGGTAATGACAACAGTAACATTTTGGGGTGTTAATATTACAGGGTGCGATCAGTCATGAACTATAGATGAAGCCTGAGAGCACACATACTGCCACTCACCTGAGGAAAAATAGAATAATAAAATAATTAATAGACTGAGGTTTCTTTTATACAAATATCTTTAGACAACGTGATAAAATTAAAGATGGAATATAAATAGTTTGCAACTTCTAATGAGTTAATGGATCTAGGCAATGCAATCAATGGTTGATACAGCAGAGAGTGATATTCAGACATGTACCTCCTATTGGAATTATACACTATCACTCCTATCAAACAAAATTCAAATGGAATCTGACTAAGCCTCTTGATCTAACTTCCAGTTTATCTCTAAGTATGAAATGGGACCAAACAATATGTGAAAAAGCATCACAAGGTTATAATCAGCAAAATTCAGATCATGAAGAACTTAATATGACAAAGAATCTAATTTATTCAACAAAAATAACAAGAACCACAGGAAAAAAGAAAGACGGAGCAGGCAGAACCTAAGTATTGAGAGAGAATTAAGATGCACATCAATCAATTGTAATATATGGACCTGATTTGGATCCCAGTGTAAGCAAATAGAAAAATCCAGCCAATCAAATAACAGAATATTTTTAAGACAATTGGATAAATGTAAATGTTAACTGGGTATTCTGTGAGATTAAGAGATGGTTAATTAATGTTGACATAATCGTATTTTTCCTTTTAAAAATCTCTAGCTTTTAGAAACATATAATAAAATACAGAAGAAATGACATGTTGCTTTAAATTGGTTTGAAATAATGCAGGAGTAAGGAGACATGGGCATACTAAAACAACTCTGGCCATGTAATGATTGTTAACGCTGAGTGGTGGGTAGTCCTCCCTCTATTTTTGTATAGGTTGAAATGATTTCATAATATTAGTTTTTAAACCTAAAAATGAGAGAGAACTAAATGAATTGTGTCTGTTTTTTTTTAGTGAATCACCTGAACTTGAAGACTTGCTAGAGAAATAGAGAAAAAAGACCTGCAAAATGTCTAACACTTGCATGCACCTTTGGTGGCTAAATCTTCCCAATTATTTATTCAGTGACCACATGATACAATGAGGTGGGTTTCTACTTCTCTCTTCTTGCCTCACCACCCTGTTCCCAAAAACAGCTATTTGGAGTTGCCCAAGCCAGCTGAAGCATTATCTTTTCTTTTTTCTTTCTTTTATTTATTGTTGACATTGTTACAGATGCCCCTCATATCCCCCTTCCTTTGCCCCCTCCTCCCAACCTCTCCTCTCCCCTCCACAGCCCTTCACCACACTATTGTCTGTGTCCTTGTGCTATGCATATATGTTTTCTTATTTTTGTGATATTTAATATTTCTATTGTTGACACTATTAAAGATGTCCCCCATTTCCCACCCCCCTTTTGCCAATTTTTTGTTTGTTTATTTTTAAGAAAAGCAGTACCTACACATATGTTGTCATCCACAGAGTGGTACCTCCAGATTTTTTTTTTTTAATATATTTTATTGATTTTTTACAGAGAGGAAGGAAGAGAGATAGAGAGTTAGAAACATCGATGAGAGAGAAACATCGACCAGCTGCCTCCTGCACATCTCCCACTGGGGATGTGCCCGCAACCCAGGCACATGCCCTTGACCGGAATCGAACCCGGAACCTTTCAGTCCGCAGGCCAACGCTCTATCCACTGAGCCAAACCGGTTTTGGCTCCAGATTTTTTTTTTTATAGAAGAGAGTTAGGAGCAGTTATCTACTTAGAAGTGTAAGTGAGTGTGTGAGTGCCTTGGTGATGCTCAGAGTTTTATGTTGTTCTTTCCCCTATATTACTTCAAAACCACCAGAGGCCTATTATGAACAACTAAAAACTGAACAAATTTATCTTTTACACATCACTATTTAGGAAACTTAATTTTTAATACAGGAAAATAGTCATTGGATATTACAAAATGCTCTGTCACAAAGAACATAAAATTTAAGTTTCTTATAAAATTGAAAAGTTCCATTTAATTGTGTATTAATTATTTGTATACAACTTGCTAGAAAATTTAAAATTTATGCATAATCCTACGTTTTAATTGATCTATACCTATATCTAAAAATTTATCCATATCTCTAAATCATCTATATCTAGAAAGAGAATATTTTACATTATTCCTCTATTGTAAATGTTAGCTTATAAATAGAACTGTAGGAAGCAATTACAGTAGTTTCAATTAAAATATCCAAATCGCTTAGCAAGATAATAAAGTCTACAGAGATCAAAATACATAACCATAAAACATGTATGTGTATTTTATTATTTAAATACTAAATTACTTCATTGCCATGTTGCTGATTTCCTGTCCATGGCTGTAATTAATCTCCTAATGATTACCAAAGAGAGACACATTTTGATGTCAAAAAAATGAGAATAATAGCTTCCATGAATTTTGCGAAAACCAATTTAACAAATTGGTCCTTAACATCTTGGATAACTTCCAACATGTATAAATAAATGAATTCCAGTAATGAAGCATTTCCTTTGTAGACTAAATTTATACATGAGAATTCTCTAGAAAGAAATCTTATCTATTTCACAGTGGGAGTGATTATAAAGTTAAATATATAGCATTGTTTAAATGGAATTGTGAAGAATGAGGTTAACATAAGACTAAAAAAAAAAAAAGGTCAAGGGCATATATGATAATGTGAGATCATTTTTAAACATAGGCTACTTAACTCCCAGAAGCCACTTTAAATAGAAATGCTTAACGGTCCTTAAATATCACATTTACATTGTGTTATATTGTTACATGCTTTACTGTAAAATCATTTTCATATTAATATATAACAGAAGAAAAAATGTTATATAGTGTTTTTCATAGAGTACTTAAAGATACATACAGAATGACATCAAAAGAGAGTTATATAAACTGTTCATTATAACGATTACATTCTTGGTCTTGCTGGAGTCCGGTGATTTTAGCAATTATTTGTTATTAACTAATATGGGCCATAGAGCAATCCAGCCTCAACTCTCTTATGCTTGACACACACACATTGAATTGCCATACTCAAATACGTTCTATTTTGTATACCTGTCATTCCTTATGTACCCTTGAACTTGATACTTCTTCCTTTCCCTTGCATGCACTTCTTCCCTCCTTCTCTCTTCCCCTGAATAAACTGGCAAATAGCTACTCCATTTTTCAGATTCAATCCTAGACATCACACGTCTTCCCCTCTCCACCAAGAAAGAATTGATGATAACCTGCCTTGGGTTATCACTCGGCAACAATGCAGGTTTACTTTGACATGTGTAAAAACGTTATCAAACTGATATTCAATACATCTACCTCTTCATCCCAACCATGGTTATTTCTTCCCAGGCTGTCAGTATCCAGTCAAATGACTGACTGCTGAATGCATGCTGTGGTTTACCTAGGACTGTCAGTTAGACTATTGCATCCTTAATAATAGGTTATATTTTTCAGCGTCAAGTATCTAGACCCATTAATTTGATTAGTCTTATGTGGTTTAGGGATAGTTTAAGATATACTAGTACATTCAGAGACTTGGATTTTATCTGTCTGTCTAATCTTGAGGACTTATAAAATAGATAATGTTGAAATATCACATCCTATGGAGAAGCTCTAGCAAGCACAATAGTTTGCATAAAAAGGAAAGAAGTGTGTAGGCATCATGGAGAAAGAAAACAAGTATGAAAGAGAATACATATGTGGATAATAGAGTAAAATATTAAAAATGAATTTCATAGGAGATCCAGAAGTAGAAAACCTATGTACTGCTAGAATGATGAACATTTAAAGAAATAATCTAGTTTAAATTTAATAAAAATAATTAAGATTTCAGATGATGTATATTTTGGTATATTAGTTTATTCAATATTATCCCTTCTAGACTCTGTGCTTGGTGAGAAGCAGGGATTATGTTTGGCTTATTCAGAATGTTCTTTCACCTACAATATAATTGGAACCATAAGAAATTCTCAATGATATTAGATGAAAAAACTAGATCAATTGCTTTGTCCTGAGCAGTATTTAAAAAAATATATAAAAAATCCGCATAAAAGCATATTGATGAAACTAAAGAACATAAAATACAATAAATATTGGAAGCAACTAAGAAATCATAGATTATTTACACAGCAGAAACAGCAACATAATTATAAGCAGCAGCAGGAGAAGGGGATGAGCAGCAACAGAAATGTTTTTTAAGTGAGAAGGTACACTAATAACCAGTGTCAACAGGTGGTTTTGTCGATAATAGAAAGTCAGCATTCAACGATGTTATTTCCTTTTCCTTTCTCAAGGACTACTTTCTTTTTTGAGTTTCATAGGTTTTATTTCTCCCAATTTTTAATACATATGATCTGAGTGTGTATGTGTTTGTGTGTATATGTGCATATGTGTGTGTGTGTGAATGAGAGCATGCATACTTGTGTGTATTATCATAAGTTATGTGGTTATTTTTTGGATAAGAACATAGAGCAAATTCAAAAGCACGGTGTTCTTGGTGGAAGGTAAGAAGGCCAAAGTGTATTCAAAACTCTTAATATTTTATTCTATTGAAAAGATATTAAGTGAATTATATTAATATATAATCTCTGAAATCTGAATAGAAAGATGTGGCTCATAATATTGTCATTAGTCTTTATACTATTTAATAATTAAAAATGAAACCCAAATAATTATGTTTTGTGATGCTGTCATATGTTCCTAAGACCTGAAATTAATGTTGCCTAAGCCAATTATGTATAAATTAACAAGAACTCACAACTTTCAGTGCACACTAACCACTATGTATTACTGAAAATATACGTTATTTTAAGTTACCCTTCATTATTATTTCTATAGTTTTTCACATACTTATTGTGACACTAGTCTTCTGAGAGTGAAAACTAATTTACACTACTTTAAAAAGATCAATATCATATGATTTCACTCATATCTAGAATATAAACACAAAACAAGAACAAACTCATAGAGGCAGACAACAGATCAGCAGTTACCAATGGAGAATGGAGCAGGAGGGAGGACAAAATGAATAAAGAGGGCAGGGCGATCAACAATATGGTGACATGGTGATTAATGAAAACTAGAATTTTGGTGGTGAGCACAATGTAGGATGTACAAATTGCATACCTGAAACTTATAAATGTCTAAACTTAGAAATATCCAAAATATTACTTCTATTAACTTTCATTAGGAACTGCTTTTAAATTAATTTTAAGTATGAATATTGGCATTTATTTGAGTTTAGAAATAATTATCATTAAATTGAAATATTTATTTCTTCAATTTATATTTGAGCAAAACAGAGTAAGTTTTCATTGTAAATTTATTCCAGGTTCCTAACACGTATACATTTTTATTCCTGGTGGTTATTTTTATGAGCATCACAAATTTCATTTTTTATCATTTTCAAGTGAGACCTTGCTGAATTCTGTCTATGGAAGATTTTATTCCAGCATCGAGTCATATTAAAAAACATGAAAAGGTTTAAGTTGGCAGGAAACACATGAAATCAGCAAAGTTGAAGGAACATAGTAGCATTGGGGGAATTTGAGGAAATGCTGCTTATCCAGCATCACTACTGTGGCTGCCTAGAGGCTAGTATAATGAGGCCACAATTCATATCGCATAAAGTAGTTTTGTAATTACCTTCAAATGACCAAATGCTATGGATTTCTAAGGAGAGCTGCATATTTCCAGTAATGAACCAATTTGCAATTGACTGGAATTTTTATTTAAGGCATTTGTTGAGCAAATGATATTTAAATATATGTTACTTTAATACTATATCCATACTGGTATACAGAGTTGAATCTTAGGAGCCTATTTCAGAATATAGAGCAGTGATAAAAAGATATTAAAAATAAAACCTGTTAATCTTTAAAAACCTGCTTTGCTTAAAGTAAAAGTCCTATATCTAAAATCTAGAAATATGACAAATAACTAAGTTTTAGATTATACCATAAGAATTTTATTTAGTTAAGTATACAGTGGGAGGTGTGCAGGAGGCAGCTGATCGATGTTTCTCTCTCATCGATGTTTCTAGCTCTCTATCTCTCTCCCTTCCTCTCTGTAAAAAATCAATAAAATATATTTAAAAAAAATAAAATAAAAAAAAAAATAAAACAATAAAACCCGTTAATCTTTAAAAACCTGCTTTGCTTAAAGTAAAAGTCCTATATCTAAAATCTAGAAATATGACAAATAACTAAGTTTTAGATTATACCATAAGAAGGTTAATTAGTAAAGTTAGAAAATATTTTACTTCAAAATAAAATATTCTTTAATTTCTATATGGTGAGGAAATACTCCCTTTAACTGATTTTGCTTCAGTCAAATTCTTTGCTATCGAAACTGATTCAAAAAATAACAAGCTTCTTTATTTCATACTAAGGGGCCCAGTGCACGAACTCATGCACCTTGAAAAGGAACTGTGGGATGTGAGGTTGCGATGGCACAGGGGCAGGTCTCGGCCCATCCTCCATACCCCCGCCTGGCCCCTCCCACCGCAGCCCCCAGTCCCCTCTCTGCCAGCAGCCCCGCTCCACCACTGCCACTCCCACGAGCTGGCAATGCTGGCCCTGCTCGCACCTGCTGACAGCATGGAGCGATTGGGGCCAGCGCCAGCAGCAGGTACAAGTGGGGCTGGTGCTGTCAGTGGGTGTGAGTGGTAGCTGCTGCCCCAATCACCCCTCAGGAGCAGCGGGAGGTGGAGAAGTCCTCAGGGGCGATCGGGGCCAGCAGCCACTGCTCACACACCCACTGATGGTGACAGGTGATCAGGGCAGGCACCAGGCACCGGCAGCAGGTGTGAGTGGGGCTGGCGCTGGCAGCAGGTGCAAGCGCCAGGGGGGACCACGGCGCACGGGAGCAAAGAATTTTCAGTAACCACCAGAGGCTCACCCTGATGACAGAGACTGGTGCCCTGCCTTGGTCTGGCGCCCCGGCTCACCTGCTCCACCATCCCACCACAGCTGATGCCCGCCATGTTCTGCGCGCATCCCCTGGTTGTCAGCGCACATCATAGCGACTGATTGTTCAGTTGTTTGGTTGTTCTGCTGTTCAGTCTATTTGCATATTAGGGTTTTATATATACTGTATATAGATTTTTTAAATTAATTGGGGTGATTGGTTAATAAGATTATACAGGTTTCAAGTGTGCATTTCTATTATATAAGGTGTACCGGTTAATAATGTGGATTTTTTCAATAGATGGAGTGACATATGTTGATATATATGTGATTTGATATGTATGCTATTTTGTTGTATTGACAGGCAAACTCCTGGAGTGCCAATCAAGGTGCATCCTGTCCTTTGTTCTCAAAATGTATTTCCTTTTCTGAGCAATGGACCCATCTAGTCCCCAAGGCCTCTCTTTTTACAGCTGTTTTACTTCTTGTAGCACATGCTCCAGTTTCGCAGGGAAGGGTCTATAAGAAAACCTCTTATCCACAGTTAATCATGTGACTAATCATCAAATAACTGTAATCCTATTCTTTTTTAAAATATATATATTTTTTATTGATTTTTTTTTTTTACAGAGAGGAAGGGAGAGGGATAGAGAGTTAGAAACATCGATGAGAGAGAAACATCGGTCAGCTGCCTCCTGCACACTCCCCACTGGGGATGTGCCCGCAACCAAGGTACATGCCCTTGACCGGAATTGAACCTGGGACCCTTGAGTCCTCAGGCCAATGCTCTATCCACTGAGCCAAACCAGTTAGGGCTGTAATCCTATTCTTATTAAGCGTCCTCTCCCCTATCACTTTGTCCAGGAGTTTAAATATTCAGGTTCAGAGCCCTTGCAGTGGACGAGCCTATTCTGGACACTGAGTTGCTCCCGGTGTGACTGGCAGGTAAGCATCTTCCCACATCACCCAGACCTTACTAGGCATGCATCCAAACTGCCTTTGTCCAGTCCCTTCTCCCATCCATCAGCAGGGAGCGGACTTGCAGAATGTTAAGTTACAGCTTTCTAGCAAAGCTGTATAAATGGCATGCCTATATTATCTAGTCTGTTCTTTACTCCTTTCCTGTTAAATAATAACCAGGTTATCGCAATGGTTATCACCATGAATGAAGAAGACTCCATAAAGTTACTTTACTAGAGATGCAATTTTTTGCCATGAATTTCTTGAGTTTCAGGTCTTGATTGGGTTATGTAGGAATAATATATGGAAAGTATAGACTTGTTGACTCCAGTACATAGTAGACGAATTATTACTGTTCACTATACTGTTCAATCTTTCTTTTGTTCTCCCATTTTTTTTTTCATCCTTACAATTTCTTTTTTTTTTTAATATTTTATTGATTTTTTACAGAGAGAAAGGGAGAGAGATAGAGAGTCAGAAACATCCATGAGAGAGAACCGTCAATCAGCTGCCTCCTGCACATCTCCCACTGGGGATGTGCCCGCAGCCCAGGTACATGCCCTTGACCGGAATCGAACCTGGGACTTTTCAGTCCGCAGGCTGACGCGCTATCCACTGAGCCAAACCGGTTTCGGGGACAATTTCTTATTTCTTTTGTCAAAGCAAACATTTCCCCAAGCAATGAAGACTTTATTTTATGTTGTTGCAATAGGGCAGAGAAGCCAGAATTGATTCTGAGCTCAACTTCAGAAAAAAAAAAAAAAGGTTGGAGAATTTTTAAGAGCTGGGTTGCAGGGATTTTAAGCCATTTGTGTTGGTCATTGTCTTGATCCAAATGAAAAGTAAACTCAAAAGGCAGTTTTTTAACTTGGAACAAGGCTGTCAAGTAAATTAATCTTCACACCCCCACCACCCACTCCCCACACAGAGTGGGAGAAGGGATCATTATTAACTTTGAGTGTTACATTTCAAAGGGATGGCTCCCAGGTGCTTTAGAAAGACAATCCTGCATTGTAAAAGGCTTTTAAAAAGATTTACATCTCAAAGGGACAAAGAATTTACAATTATGTTTTCTAAAATGCTAAGAAATGGAAGGTCATCCCACTAGGGGCTAGGAAGAAGCATGTCTCAAATTTAGTCTGAGGGGAATAGTAAGGTTATCTTTGATACCATTTAACAAGCTGTGACCAATAAAACATGAAAAAGTCAGTGTGTGACTGTCTTTCCTTGTCACTATCATAGCTGAAGCTATCAGTGACATTCAGTGGTATTATTACTTAGGGGTGCCTCATATAGCCTTGGACTTTGAGCAATTATGTAGAAAACAGCTTAACCATTGACCTGAATTGGACATGGGGAATGAACCAAATATATATTTATCTTAATCAATTAATATTTTTGTATTCTTTGAAACTCTGACATGATCCGGCATTGCCTAATACAGACAGTGGTTTTAGGAGAGGAGTGCATCACAACAAACCGACAATGTGTGGCACAAGCTTATCAGTTGGGAGTGGAGGAAACAATTAGCAGAGGCTGGAGCCATGTCACTGCTAAGCAATAGCAGAATATTTGATGACACTATGTGTCTGGAAAATCAAGATTGCATGTCCAATTATTTTGTAGCTCTAGGGGAAGAGGTCAAAAACAGGATTTTAGTATTTTGGGTTGTTATTGATTGAATTTTATCTAGTGTTACCAGAAAGAGATAAAATAAGGAAATAATTTGATTTTTGAAAAGCAGGAATGAAAGGCCGTAAAAACATTCTGGAACTTCGGGTCTTGATGCTGTGAATAGACTCAAACCGTAGGATATAATTGATAAAGGTTTTGAGAGGCAGCTTCCTATCCTATCAAAACTCAGCATTTAGGCAAAGATAAAAATAGAATATAGCCTTCACATTTATTCAGAAAATTCTCTGAGGACTCAAGTACCTACTGGCAATGATCAAATTAAGGATAGAGAGGACAGTAAAACCTCAAAATTGAACTAACTGATTTAGAGAAAATCAGGTTATCACTTTTCCCCCCAACACCCAAATTTCAACTTACCAGATTCAAATTGGAAAGTAGAGTTTAGAATTGAAAAGGAATTTTTGTACTGGAACCCGGAGTCTTTGTCCGCCGGAATCGAAGAATGAATTCACGGACTGAAAGTGGTATAGCAAAGGTGGAGATTTATTGAAGAACAAGTACAGACTCCCACATGGGGAGAGGGAAAGAGTCCCACAGAATGCACTCCCATATAGGGAGGGGGGAAGGGTCCCACTGAGTTCCTTTTCCCTGTGGCTTATAAAGGCTGCAGATCCTGGTGCCTTGATACCCCTCTGATTGGTCACTCTTCCCTTAGACTGGTTACTATAGTAACTCCTGGGCTCAAAGGTTGAGTCTCACATGGGACATGTGAGGTTCTCCCCGCTTCTTCCTTATTGTTTTCCCATTCCCTTTGGGCTTTCTTCCTCTCTTTCTGGATGAAGGGCTTCCTTTTCTTTATTTTGTAAATATAGACCTTTTGCTGTTCCCAGCTCCTTCATTCTATGGAAATGTACTTGGTGCAGCTTTTCAGCTTCTCTATTCTATGGAAATACGTCTTTTGCTGTTCTGCAGCCTTAAGCTTCCTCCATGGTCCCCTTAATTTACAAAATTTCTAAAATTTTCTAAACCTGTCCTATTTTACCCCCAAAATTCCTGTTTCAGAATTATATACATAATCAGATTTATCCGATATGAAAATTATATCTTAATAAGTAATCTAGGTATGAATATTTGCTAGTGATTGGGGTTGGTTTTCTGAGCAGGATGCAAGGGTGATTTCTTTCCCAGGTCCTTGTCCAGATGGATTCAAAGAATGAAGCCACGGACAAAAGGTGGTAGATGAAAAGGGTGGAAATTTGTTGGAAGCAAATACATAATCCCACATAGGGAGGGAGTACAAGGTGGTAGCCCCCAAAGCCCCTTTTGCTAAGGTTTATAAATGCTGTAGTTCTTTCTTTCTTGTTACTCCCTTCTGATTGGTCACTCTTTTGCAGAATATCAGCTTCAAACCCCACTGGTGTCCCCTCCTCCTCTACCCCTTATCTTGTAACATTTCTCTATCTCCTGTGAAAATCTGTTTTCTTCTTTCTCCCATTTTTCAACATTTCTCTAACCTCTGTGAAAGTTTGTTTCCTTTTATCCCCATACCTTGTGGCATTTCCCTATCTTCTGTGAATGGGTCTCTTTCTCTCCCCTTATCCTGTGGCATGTTTTTTTTTCTTTCTTTTTCTCTGTGAATGTATGCCATCTGGCAGCTCCAAGCTCTCACTATGCATTCCTCCCCCATGGACCCTCTTTATTCCTAAAACTCCCTAAACCTGCCTATTTTATGCCAAAAACTCTTTTCAGTAGAATATGCAATGGGCCAATATCAAATAGATAAAACTTTTACTCTGCTTTCAGAGAGTAATGTGGGGAGCCAATATAGGGCTAAGCCTTGGACTGACCTGTTAGCAAAATCACAAACAGGTTTTCCGAGTCTTCAACAACCCAATCCTAGAGGTGGCTGCTGATTTACACACGCTGTCATTTAAAAAATAAAAATGGGGGAATTTGCCGGAAGCCGGTCCACCTTTGCTGCTTGACACAGTCGCTGCAGGAAAGACACATCTGCACAGTTTATGTTTCAAGGGACCTGGCGTATATGACATATGTATGCTCCCCCTCTTGGTGCCATGTGTTTTAAACAGGACCACCTCCCCAAGAAAGGTTGTTTCCCCAGGTGATGATTTTTCCCTGGAGTTAACAGGACTAAGGAAGAGAATAAATCAGTGAAACTCCCTAGTGTTACAGAAATACCATGTACTACTTACGAAGAACTAGGACTAAGACTGTTGGCAATAAATTTGGGACTTGTTGGGCCCACATCTCCAGGGATCTGCCCACCAGGGAAAGCACCAAAGCCTATACCCCTGGAGATCCACCGACACAGGGAAGGCAAGCAGCGAGGCTGGGAGGACATAACCTTTACTGGGTAGGATAATCTCCTTCAGTCACTTCCATGTAGCCTATCAGTAGAGCAGTAACCTTGAAATAGCCTTTGTAATGGAACACAGAGATTAGCCTAGACAACATTAAAATCAATAGAACTAGATAGAGACAGGATTTTTGGCAAAGGTCAGATATGAAACAAGGAACTGTAGAACGTTACCCAAAACATACCATGATGTAATTATAGAGGCATGCTTATAGGATCAAATAGTATAAATATAGATTTAACAGGACAATAAAGAGAGAACCTGGCTATGATGATCAACTGAACGCTGTCTCCACGTCATTCTTTCTTCGCTGACTCTGTCCACACCTTTGGGAACCCCTGGACCTGCTGGGGCTGGACCCCAGCAGAGTTACATTGCTAAAGCAGGTACAAACCTATAATAACAATAATTTTAAAAAAATGCTGTTAGTATCTTAGGCTTTTGCACCTTCCCTCAAATTCCTTTCATTGGACAGGAGTTTAAAAAGTTGAACAAGTCCACAATAGGCACATTATCTCCAGGGAAGCTATGAAGAATAAGGAAAAAGAAGCATTTCCCTGAGTGAAGAGCCAGGGCCACAGTAAACAATGTGTCATGAAACTAATCCTATGGAGCAGAATCAAGATCGAATTGAGATGAGTTGGAGATAGGAGAGGCAGTTAGGGTAGGGTCCATGGGAAAGGAATGCATACATGAGGGATGGACCCAGCTCCAAATTACCACAATATTTATCTTACAAGCACTGAGGGCAACAGAATGTTACAATAGAAAAAGAAGAAGAAGGGGGTGCACTGAGTAGGCTTTGAAACTTTGAGAAACTGATACTAGGCAGAGAAAAGGGGGAAATTGGCCAACTGGGAAAAAACATGAGGGGACATAAAATAAAGAAGGGTTCAATTAGAAAGTGGCATGAACAGACAAAGCAGCTGCCAGCATTTATAAACCCTTAGACAAAGACTCACTCATGGGTGTTACCCCTTTGGGGATCCCTCCCCACCTGGGAGTTTGTATATGCTTGCAATAAATTTCTACACTTTTGCATGAAGTCCTTTTGTCTATGAATTTTATTCTTCAAAATTCATTGGACAAGAACCTGGATAAGAAGTCCAGCTTGCCATTTGGGGTATCATAAGGAATGACTATTCACCAACACTTGATTGTACAGCCTGCTCACAATGCCCATTCAGCGGTGTTTCAGAAATACTGCAGCCTTTTGACTGTTGAGGATCTTTCTTTGCTTCTTTTATGATAGGAGAATTTATTGCAGATATTATTTTATTGTTAAATATTGAAAGTTTGTGGAGGGAAGGCAATTTTTTTCCTCTAGTTCATAGTTTTTCAGACTAAGTGGCACAGCCAGACCTGTTGTTGAAATGATTATAGCATGTAGACATTCAGGAATTTGAGCTAGATACAGGGATGATATGGGGTTTTTAGGTTACTTCTTTTAGGTATGCTTGATTGTATGTTATATGTAAATGAAAAAAATGTATAGAAACATAATAAACAAAGGAGTATTTGACAAGAAAAACATGAATAAAAAAATTAATGTTTGCCAAATAATCTCTCTGAAATTCTACATTAACCAGTTCTTTTGCATTTGAATGCAGATCTGTCATATGGCAAGTAGGACCAATGAAATATGAGGCAAAGTGGTTGTATGCTACTCTAAAGCTTTATTGACCCCCTGACCAAGTATATTCTGAAGTCACATATGGAGATAGTATCAAAATTATTCCACCTATCTAGTCACTGGGGACTTCATGGGATAAAGAACAGACCACAGTTCCTTCCTTCATTAGACAAGCAATTTAGGAGAGAAATGAATATTTAATCCACTGAAAGCTTAGGGGTGAGTTTTTCCACACATAGGTTATCAAGTATAGTGCGTGTTTGATTGGCTGAAAAGGCACATTTGAAAGGTAAAACTCTGGGAAATATTGAAAGATAAGTCATCTGAAAAAAATCTATTACCCTAACATAAATAAATGTGTCTCGATATTTTCCTGAGAGTCTGTGTCTGTTTTTATTTTATAAATAAGTTTTCACATTGCTATATACACTAATAAAAAGAAAGATGCAAATTAACCATCACTTCACCACTCCCACAAACCACGCCCACCAGCCAATCAGGAGCAAGTATGCGAATTAACACAACTAAGATGGCGGCGACCACGGAGCTGGAGTGAGCAGGAGGCTTGGGTTGCCCCTGGCGATGGAGGAAGCCAAGCTTTCCGCCTGCCCTGGCCAGCCCTGGGCTCTGCTCAAGGCTACAAAGTTTCAATTATAGAAGATAAATAAATCCCAGATACCTGCTTCCAGCCGGCAGTGGCCTCCACTCAAGCGATTTATGATGAAAATTTTTTTCAGTTTTTTTCTTTTTTGACAACATATTGATATACTTATTGATCATAATGTTTAATCAGGTCCCAATAATCTGAAATAGAATTCTTTTGGCCCCTCCTCTGTCTATTTCTGTCTCTGGCTGTCTCTCTTTACACACAGACACGCATTGTCTTCTCTTTATCCTCCATTCTTTTCTTTTTCTCTTTCCTTCCTTTTAATTTCTTTTTTCCTTCCTTCTTTCCTTCCTTTCTTCTTTATCTTCTCTATTTTTTTCATCTTTGAATGCAAGTAGTCTTTATTCTTTTTTCATATATTTCATTTTATTTTAAAATGTTTATATTGTCCTAGCTGGTGGATAGAGTGTCAGCCTGCAGATGGAAGGGTCCCAGGTTTGATTCTGGTCAAGGGCACATGCCAGGATGCAGGCTGATCCCCAGTGGGGGGAATGTAGGAGGCAGCCAATCAATGATTCTCTATCATCATCATTGTTGTTTCAATTTCTCACTCTTCTCCCTTCCTCTCTGAAATCAATAAAAAATATAAAAAATGTTGGCTACAATATATGTTTTGATTTATTTCATAAAGAGAGGAAGGGAAAGGGAGAGAGAAAAAACTTAAATGTGAGAGAGAAACATTGATCGGCTGCCACCTTCATGCCCCCTACTGGGGATCAAGCCACAACTCTGGCATATGCTGTGACTGGGAATCGAACCAGCGACCTTTTGATGCGTGGGACAATGCTTAACCAAAGGAGTGAGGTCTCCATATATTTTATGGAGATATATAAATGTATATATAGATGAAAGTATGTGCATATTGCTAGATTCTACGTATTCTAACCCTACTCTAATCCTGATTAATATTATAGATAAGTTTCTAAAAAGGAAGGCCAGGCATATATTTTCTAAAATGTCCCCAATTGTATATTCTTAACTATAACAAAAAGCATTCGTGTTTTTTTTTTGTTTTGTCTAATCTATGTGTTGCTAGTGTTTCTTTCAAAACAGGTTTGGGTTCAGAAAATTGTTTTAGGAAAGCAATCACATGTATCAGAAGTAGGGAACCTAGCAAAATGAAATAGGCCTTTAAGAGCCAGGTAATCAAATAGTAAGCTATTGGAATAGTACTGCTCTCAGTTACCAGGACTCAAGCTTGCAAAACAACCTCTCAGGAGCTTATGTGAAAATAATTCCAGAAGTGTCCCCTGGATAATTTGTTTCTCATCCTCCATTAGTCAAGAATTATTCAGAGACAAATAATGTGGTACATAATATTTATAAGAGTAAAATAGGTAAAATGTCTTTCTCATTAGTGTTTTAAAATTATCTCATGGGAAAATTGGAAGTAGTGTGTATGGCTGTGATATAAATGTTGTAAACAAGATGAATAGTGTTTTAAGTTGAAAAAATGTAGTCAATGAAAATTTTATTTTTTCAAAATATTTTGGTAATATTCTACCTAAGTAGAGAAATTATTGCATGGGGCTGTACCTTTATAAAATGTTATTTAATGTGCTAAAATGAGATTTAGCACTGTTAATGACCATAGATTTGGGGAAAGAAAAGAGTAATTTTTGTTTATTTGTTTTTATTAATTAAATTAACTTCCTTATAATTGTCCCTTGACAGATTTATTGGGTTAGAATTGTAACTAAATCAAAATGGACTGGATCACAGATTCAGTGTAAGTCAATCTAATCTGACATTACTATAAATAATTGTTTGCTTTGATATTAAAAGCAGATATTTTATAATTATGATTCTTAATGTTGTGCAATAATTTGAATTAAAAGAGTAATTGGAGATTATGCTTATTGCATTCTACCATCCATGAAATGATGCAAACATGAGTATGCACATTTCCCAGGTGCCTAAAATGAAATCCATGTGGCTAAATATTTACTGGAGAGATTTGTAACAGAAAATGTTACCTAGTTGAATATGATTAAGACTACTTAATGAATATAATTTATATAATTTTTACAAACCATATAATACTATGAAGCCCAGGTAGTTTCTTTCACAGACCTACGTATTCTCTAAAACAGGAAATATTAATATTCTGAATTAGCAATCGAAATATATAAAGAGCCAGGGTCTATAACATCCACAACAACCAAAGGCTCGACCAAATGCCCAGGCTGCACTTGCAGCAGGCTCTGGTGGGTGGGGACTTGTGGCAGTGGGTCCGGGTCCGGGGGAGGTGGGGCCAGCACTCACACTCACTCACAACCGCACACATGCACAGACACACACAGTGCCCACCAGCTCACAGTCTTTTCTCCGTTTCTTTCCCTCCCTCCCAGCTCACTCTCAGAGCCTCTCTCAGAATGAGGCCCCAGGGCGGGCAGAGGGTGGAGCTGCCCCCAGTGGCCCCGCCCCCTCCCAGCTGGGAAAGAGGAAGAGGGAGAAAGGGGGCAGGGAGGTCTAGAGGACTGCTGAGAAAAACAAAGAGAGACAGAGACTGGGAGAGACTGGGATGGAGAGATGGAAACAAAACAGTGTTATGCCCAGATTTCAGGATCCCCAAGAAACCACACCAGGGAGCCAGCCGTGTCCAATGCAAATGCATAAGAGTCTTTATTCAAGCCTGGGCTTGGCTCCCCCAGTCTCCTTACCGAAGCAGCGGTGAGACGAGAGAGAGACCGAGCTTTGTGGGTAGAGGGGTTTTATAGGGGGTTGGAGTAAGGGGAGGAGAGAGGACTGTGGGCCCTGCCGATTGGCCAGGTGCAAGTTGGTGTCTTGTTACACAGGATGTGGTCATCTATGGCGCGCACTTCCCTTGATTATCATTGGTTAGTTTAAAGAAATCCTAGGTGTGGCTAGCAGAGGTTTGGGCTTCCGGGAAGAAGCTCCTTGCTGAGCACATGGCTGCTGCCCAAAATGGAGGATTCGGGGCAAGATGGAGGGCATAGCCCTCACCCTTTCACAGACTGGGCCTGAAGAGGCCTGGATGGAAGGGAGGCCTGTGGGGGCCAAGAACTGAAATGTTTCACCAACCCCTCCCCAACTCACGTGTGGTGCTCAGAAATGAGAGGGGGAGCCAAAGCCACAGGCAGGGATGGAGAAGGGTACCCTCCCCTCTGAAGACTCCCAGTATCTTCAAACTGCCTCCCAAAGGTGTTCCAAGTCCCTCTTCCTCTCTGCACCGCGGGGGCAGTGAGTCCTGGATTGCCACGGCGCCCACGGCACAGGCCTCTCTCTGGGGGCACCAGGAGAGACAGTGCCCAAACTCACACTCACTCACAACCATATAAGCACAGACACACACAGCGCCCACCAGATCACAGCCTTTTCTCCCTTTCTTTCCCACCCTCCCAGCTCACTCTCGGAGCCTCTCTCAGAATGAGGTTCCAGGGCAAACAGAGGGTGGAGCCCCCTCCCAGGCAGGAAAGAGGAAGAAGGAGAGAGGGAGGCAGGGAGGCCTGGAGGACTGCTGAGAAAAACTAAGAGAGACAGAGTCTGGGAGAGACTGGGATGGAGAGATGAAAACAAAATAGCAATATGAAAATATTTCCTCTAATGCCCTTTTAATGTTCACAAATTTCGTGCACCGGGCCACTAGTTTTAAATAAGAACCTCATTTCAGATAACAACTATGTTTGTGAAATTATTTAAGATGAACTACAGCCATTGAGGATATTTAAAGATGAGAGTTGTATGGTGAGAGGACAATGTACAATATTAACAAAGTCACCTTACATTCACTTAGTTGTTAGAATTTTGTGAAGAGTATACAATAGGGGGAAAAAACGTTTGTTTGAGATGTATTTAAAACAATTTGCATATATTTAACTTACATTAGGAATATGAAAGCAAGACACATATGTAATAGTTTATTTTAAATAAACATATTACCTCCACTTTTAGAGTCCTAGATCCAAATACTTATTCAAATATTTCTTGTACAACATACAACCTTTAAATTAACAGACTTAGACATGATGTAGAGTCAGAATATACTCTTTGCATTGAATATCATAATTTAAGATGTAGCCCACCAATGCAGAGATAACCTGACAGTCTAGATATGGGCAAGAGTAAGAAATTGATGCCCACTATTAGTGACAATTTAATTATTTCCTGGAATTTTCACTAATTTATATTGAAAAAAATGAAAATTTCCATTATCAGTGGTTGACATAATTATCCACCTTTAAGATTTAGCAATATTTAATTGAAAAGCTATTATACCTAGAAGTAAGATTCACTAATTCACTAAAGTGCCCACTTATCAATATTTATATGTTATTTATATTTTATGTGTCAGTTTAAATATCATTTTCCAGTGGAATTATAAATAAGCTCTTTCATCATTTTCACATCTTCTACTTTTCCTTCAAAGTTGTATCAACATGGTAATATTATAAGTATGTAAGTTTTATAAAATTTATAAATTTAATAATTCAAACCAAATACTAAAGGAATTTTTAAAATTTGACTAAGTATTTCTAAAATTCACTTGGAAGAATAAATCAGTAGAAATAATTTAAAATATTTCTGTAAAGAAAAATGAGAAGTAAATAATTATACTAAAATGAGTTAAATATATTCCCACTTTAACTACTTAAAATAGTGTGTTGCTGGCTCAAGAATAGAAATAAATATAACAAATTAATTATATATATAAGTGAGCAAATAAATGAGAAAAGAACACTGGCTTTGGATTTCAAAAATGACTGTGGAAAGCATTATGGAGTCACCTTAAAAAATTAAAATCGAACTGCCTTATGATCCTGCAATTCCACTTCTGGGAATTTATCTGAAGATACCCAAAACACTAATGTGAAAGAATATATGCACCCCCTATGTTCATTCCAGTGTTATTTATATTAGCCAACATTTAGAAACAGCCTAAATGCCCATCAGTACACAAGTAGATTTAAAAAAAAAAAGCTACAATACATTTACACAATGGAATTCTATTTGGCTGTAAAAAATAAAATTTTACCCTTTGCTAAAAAAGTAGTTGTTTTTCTTTAATAACATACATACATGATGTCCCATGCTTATTAATTAAAAACAAAATAATTTTAAATGAGGTGTCAAATTGAAAACACAACATAGTTTTGTCACTTATTCAAAAATCCAAATTGATATTAAACCCACTTAAGTCAGTCTCTGTGTTATTTCCCCCCTCAACTTCTCACTATTTTGTGTCTTTTGTCCACTTATCATTATCAAACTAGAGGCCTGGTGCACTAAATTTGTGAACATGTAGGGTCTCTAGGTCTGGCAGGGAATCAGGGCTGATTGGGGCTTTCTGGCTGCTAGAAGGGTCTTCCTTCCGGCTGCTGGCTGGGGTCTTCCTTTGTTCCGTGCTGCCCCCTGGTGGTCAGCACATGTCATAGCGAGCAATCAGTCTCCCGGTCGAACTCCTGTGTGGACAATTTGCATATTAGGCTTTTATATTTAGAGATTACCTACAATAGTAGTATGAGTATCACTGGTGTGTAGGCAGGCAATGATTATTTGAAGGCAATGGCAGGTGAAAAGTCAGGGCAGATAGTCAATTTTTGTCCATATTTTACGCACACACACACTCACCATGACAATCCTGCCACCAGCTACTATCCAGATCAAAACCTCTGTCACTACTCATCTAAAACATACACATACATCTGTAAAAGCAATTCTTCTTCTCCCCAGAAATTTCATACCATTTTCTACACATTTTCTCCTACAATATTCATAGTACATTAATCTGGAGGGGGGAAAAAAGCTAGTACTTTATGCATTTTCAGAACCTTGGTAAAAAAAAAATGTTTTTGTCATATCTGAAGTGGGTTTTTGAAAACATACTTCCCAGGGGATCACAAAGCTCTTTCAACTTATTTATCCCCAACAAATGAGTGGGGCCTTAAAGATCATTTTAAGACAGGGTGATACAATTTTGTACAGGCTTGAAGATGTTTTGAAAACCAAAACCTCTTAAAAACGTAATGTACTTCCCAAGACAGCCTTTAAGTAGCTCCACCTTTATATGCCATTGGAAGGACATACCACCCACCTTTTTTTGCCTTATTTTCTAATATTAAAATTTTGTATAATTTTCTTTCTGATGTACCTTTGCACACTCCCCTCTAGTAAGAAAGAAATATGGTAAATTATACAGTAGCTCTCAAAGCCTTTTAATTGGAAACAAATGCCAGAATTAACAAATGCCATTTTTGATCACATTTAATTGGAAAAAGTAAGTCCCATGGCCACACCTAACTACAAACATGATAGAAACATTGCATTTTTATTATGTGCCTGAAAATTAGATCGGCAGAAGTAGTAATGATAACAACATACATTAGAAATCAGCATTAAGCTGATTTAAGGTGAAGTGATTGGAATTGATCCTGGCACTTAGCACACTCAATATATGTGTCATTGTTTTTTTTGTAGAATTCTATATTTCTTTAATTTTCTATTTTATTTGTCTTTTTAAGAAGCCATCTTTTTTGTTTTTGGCTTTGATTCTCTATATTTTACTTAACCCTCTCACTTTTTCTTCCTAGCTTTATTGAGTTATGATTAACAAATAAAACACATTATTAAGTTGTACAATTTGATTATTTAATATACATTGTGAGATAATTACCACAATCAAATTAATTAACATATCCATTATCTCACACAGTTATCTTTTTAATGTGGTAAACTGTGTGAGATAATGGATATGTTAATTAATTAAGGTCACATAAGATATACTTTCTTAGAAAATTTCAATTATATCATACAATATTATTAACAACTAGAGGCCGATGCACGCAAATTCATGCAAGAGTAGGCCTTCCTTTCCCCGGCTGCCGGCACCGGCTTCCCTCTGGCACCTGGGACCCGGGCTACCGGCAATGGCTTTCCTCCGGCACCCGGGACCCAGGCTGGCTTCCCCCCAGCCCCGCCTGGCTTCATCAAGAAGGACATCCAGAATGATGTCCGGAAGACATCTGGTCTAATTAGCATATTACCCTTTTATTATTATAGATAGTCATATTGTTGTACATTAGATTACCAGAACGTATTTTGCATAACTGTAACTTTATACCTCTTGAACAACATCTTCTATTCCCCCCCCCCGCCCCCTGCCCCCTGCAGTCCCAGACAGCCTCCTCTTTAATCTCTGCTTCTATGAGTTTGACTATTTGAGATTCCATATATGTTAGATCATGCAGTATTTGTCTTTGTGCATCTGGCTCATTACACTTAGCAAAATTTCACTTCCAATTTCATTCATATTGTTGCAAAACGCATACCTTTTTAAAAAATAAGTTTTGAGATATAATTGACCTAGAAAGTATTGGTTTTAGGTGTGAAACATAATAAGTGTAGATGTCTCCTTGAGATCTTGATTTCATTTCTTTTGGATATATACCCAGAAGTGGGCTTGCTGTCTCACCAGGTACTATTATTTTTAACTTTTTGAGGAACCCCTATAGTTCTCTATAATGCCTATGCCAATTTATATTTTCATCAACACAGTACAGGGTTCCTTTTTCTTTACATCCTCACCATCATTTATCTTTTGTCTTTTTGATAATAGCCATTCTAATAGATGTGAGGTGATATCTCATTGTGATTGTGATTTGCATTTCCTGATCTTTAGTGAAGTTGAACATCTTTTCAAGTTAACTGTTTCTTTGTTGATTTTCTGTCTGGGTGATCTATCCATTATTGTAAGCGAGGTATTAAAATCCCCTACTATTACTGTATTGCTGTCAATTTCTGCCTTAGTTCTATCAATATTTGTTTTACGTATTTAGGTGCTGTTATGTTGGAGTGTATCTATAATAATAAAAGCATAATATGCTAATTAGACCAGACGTCCTTCCGGACAACCTTCCGGATGACGCCGAGGCTGCGAGGGAAGCCCGGGTCCCAGGTCCCTGGAAGCCAGTGCCAGCAGCCGGGGGAAGGAAGGCCTACTCTTGCATGAATTTCGTGCATCGGGCCTCTAGTATATTTATAATTGTTATATCTTCCTGTTGAATTGACTCTTTACCATTCATTATATAATAGCTTCTTTGCCTTCAGAGACAGTTTAAAACATATAGTCTATTTCACTTCATGTAAATACAGCTGTCCCATGATAGCTTTTCACAGACTCACAAAGTTGCTAATGGGAACTTAAAGTTTAAGCCAGTGGTCTATGCTTAGGGCCTCAAAGAACTAGTAGTTATTTTGCTTGGGTTGAAATACTATTACTATAGCTAGTACACATTTTCTGACTTCTCATATCACCATCAAATTGGGTAGTCATATATGTGAGGGGAGTTGAATTCACATTCTCCTATTCTTTACTAGTTCTGATTCTTCTCACTCTATCTAAGGATATTAAGTGAAGAATGGTGTTTGTTTTTAAGAACTTACAATTATTAATTAGGTCCATACATAGATTAATAGCTTTGTCTTTACTTATGAAGTAGTAGGTGACTTGAGAATGTTCAGAGAGATTGAGATTGTAAATTTGAAGATAATTTCAGGCAATCACTATAAGATCTCTTCCTCACCAAGTTGATTTGGGTTAAAACCAACTTAAGAGGTGTTTTGCAATGCAATTAATTATGTTGACCAGGAGATTTTGGGTTTATTTGACAAGTGATACCATAAAATAGTGACTAGATTTCTAAATGAGAAATTTGAAATTTAAAAATAGTATCATTAGAGATAATTATGAAACTAGCAGAAGGATTAAAATATATCACAAGTACAAATTGAAAAAAAATGTATTTTTCTCACTATGGGTCAAGTTTCATATATTTTTGTTTAAAATCTTATATCTTAGTAAATATTCCTATCTTCCTGTTTTATCAGGAAAGTTTTTAAATGCCATATTGCTTTGACATTTCTCTCACAACCTCAAACAGCACCTGAATAAATAAAACCTTATCTTTATAAAAGTGTACTGTTTCTAATGAGGATATAAATTTGAGACTTGAAATATCATGTACTATCTAATATCTTTTTGCAAGTACTGACATAGAAATATAGATAAAGAGAGATAAAGAAATAGTATTGGTATAAATGAATATAAAGGAGAGAGAGAGAGAGAGAGAGAGAGAGAAAGAGAGAGAGAGAGAGAGCTCTCCAGAAAACTAACAGCTAAAAATATATAGATATTTGATTTTTTTAAAATGAAGAATATTTACGTTTGATAATTTTTGGCAATTATACTCATGTTTATTTTTTACTTAGGGTTCATTTTATTTATAAACAATATGTTCAAGTTTCTCTTTAATCAATCATTACAAAATGCAGATAATATGAGCTGTATCAAGAAAAGGATAAGAATCCCTTTGGTGGACCAAGAATGATTTCAAACCTTCTCTCTATCCAAAAAAGTGATCACTTAATATATAGTTTGGATATTTGTTGAACAATCTGGAAATTATGTTTATAATTTCTACTTTATAGCATATATTTGTAGTATTTAAGCATGTACTAAAATGCAGATTAAAAATTAACATTGAAATATTAGTTCAAATATATTCTAAACCATGTCATTGAAGTAATAATGAAAAGGCTAATAGAGATACTGGTACATTTTACTATATGCCATTTTGACATTTTGTATATATCATTTATAATAAACAGAAAGAGAAATCATAAAATTAGTTTAGGAGTCAGCAAACTCCAGTCTGCAGGCCAAATCCAGCCCATTGTTTGTTTAATATTCTACCTATGAACTTAGAATGTTTACACTTTTAAATGTTATTGAAAAAAATAAAAGAAGGGACCATAACTCCCTACTACTTAAAGTGTGAGCTGTCTATACCTACTTTCCCATAGTAAGTACAACCTGGAAATGGGGGAAAAGCATTACTTCACAGTGTAGAAAGCTGACAAACACTACCGCAGTTCAGTGATGAGGTCAACATTAACAACACAAATCATGTTGACAGTGTGTACCTTGATATGGTGTGATGAACATGGTTCCCTACCTCTGTGATCTTCTATCTTCAAACCCATAACCCTAGTCTAAGAATGAGAAAAATATTAGATAAAATTCACTAGCAGAGCACACTTCAAAATACCTAAAAACTTATAAAGTCATGAAAAACAAGGAATGATTGAGAAATTGTCTTGGGCACAAGCATGTCAAACTCAAAAGCTAACACAGGCCAAATAAATGAAGCATGCGGCCTGTGGGCCGCGAGTTTGACATGCTTGCGAGGAACCTAATAAGACGTGACAAGTAAATATGATGTGGAATACTGAGTGGGATATGGAAAAGAAAAAGGACATTAGGGAATGATTAAGAACATGTAAATTAACCATGAACTTTAGATAATGATAATGTGCCAGTATTGGTTCATTGATTATAACAAATGTACCATAATGACTTAAGTTGTTAAGAATAGGGAAAATTGTGCTGAAGGTACAAGGGAACTCTTTACTATCTGCTCAATTCTTCTGTAAATCGAAAACAATTCTAAAAAATGACAGATAATAACAGTAGAAGAAGATGTACTATAGAATTGTATACCTAAAACTCATATAATTGTATTAACTAATTTACCCCAATAAATTTAATAAAAATATTTACCTAACACAAAGGAAAGAAGGCAAAGTGGTAAACCAGATTTCAAACTGCTAAAAGGACAACTTCTTAACTCTGTGGCTTTAAGATGTACTCTTTTTAGGAACCTTATGTTCACCATGTTTTTGGACATAGATAACAATATTTACTACATAAGAATGTTGTGATGAATACATGAATGTAGGTATATAACCTCAAGGGTGTCTTAAGACACAGCAAAAATCAAACTTGTTAATTTTATTACATTGTAAGGATAATTACTCATAAGAATGTTGTGATGAATACATGAATGTAGGTATATAACCTCAAGGGTGTCTTAAGACACAGCAAAAATCAAACTTGTTAATTTTATTACATTGTAAGGATAATTACTCATATTTTTATAAATCTTCAATCTAGATTAAATATACTTAATCTTATAATAGATGGATAATATTTGTTGAAATAAGTTTAATTGAGCAATGCTTTGACAGAAATAGTATTATATGTGATCTCATTTTTTTGTGTATAAGAAGTTAATGCTGTAATAACTTGTATGTTTAAAGAACTGTAAATTGTAAATATATTCTTTAAAACATGAAATAATGTTATTCACATATCATTTGGTTTGCTGACATTTACTTCCAAAAGAGCACTTGGATTTGCCTATTTCATTTTAGGTTTTATGAAATAGCTATAGAACAGGAAAAAGAAAGCTTTCTAGCTGTCATTCAAACCATCCTCAAAGATTAATTTAGGAATCATGGTATGTCTGAGAAATTTTTTTCTTTAATAGCTTTGCATGTGTATTTTAAATAAAAGTATTTGACAAGGCAAAAAAATCTCAAAAATGTTACAGATTTGCTCCTAAAATGTAACAAAAGTGTTTTTTTAAAACAGTCAGTAATGTTTTTAAATAGTTTCTGTTTTAAAGTTACATTTCTTAACTTTTGTATTACCTTCTCAGGAATGTAACGCAACATGATATTTAATGTATTACTTTTTTCTTTAATAAACTGAAATTATACCCTCTACATTAAAGGTAGTTTGAAAAACTAAATAAATGAATACAATTTTTATAATATACTGTTTATATATTATTATTATTTAAAGGCATTAATAGTCATACAGTTATATTGCACATTTATTTATGAATTTGATCATTAAAATAAGTAGTTGTTTTTCTTTAATCATATTGAGAAACTGATATTCTTGAATTGAATTATATTAAAATATAGTAATAGATTTCTCTAGCACACTATATTCTGTTACTCATTAGCCTTTTATACTTTGAAAGAGAAAAAAACATATATATGTAATTGAAATAATTTTGTGGAAATAAAATAATTCCATTTAACTTAATAATTCTAAAAAACATAAAATATCACTTTATTGAGTTTTGTGTTTGGGCGTTTATTGAAAAGTTAAATTTTTATATCTTATTAAGTGTTAAAAGTGTATAAAATGTAGAGAAATATATTGTGTTGTTTCTTTTTTAATTTAATCAAGAAAATAAAACAGAAAATGCAGTGCATCATTAATTATGCAGTCTGCTCTTCTATATCATGCATATTTACCCAACACAAAGGAAAGAAGGCAAAGTGGTAAAAATGCTTTACTGAAGGAGTCCTGAGACCTAGGATATAGATGCATTTTTTACCACCTTGTCATTATACCTCCTCATATTTCCCAAAGCAACCAGTATATTTAAAGACCTATATGTCATTGGCCATTCAAATCCATATTAAAACTTTTAAAAAATTATTTACACAAGTTATGCCACTCATTTATGGCAAAACACAAGTAGCAAATCCAGAACCCATAACCAAGATGCCATTCAGTAAGTGAATGGATAAATGAACCATTGTACATTCCAATAAGGAAATTCATGCCAAACAGAAATGAGTTATAAAGTCATGTAAAGACATGGAGAAACTTAAATGCACATTACTAAGTGATATAAGCTACTCTAAAAAGCTTCCTTTCTATAAACATGCATGACATTCTGGAAAAGACAAAACTATGCAGACAGTACAAGATGGATAAGATGGGTGGCTGAAAGAGGAAGGGGGATGAATAGAAGAGCACAGAGGACATTCACATTTGTGAAAATACTTAGTATGATGCCAAATGATGCATTTATATCATTATACCTTTGTCCAAACTCATAGAATATACACTACCAAGAGGGAACTGTAATGTAAACTATGGACTTGGATGATAATGATGAATCAGTCCAGGTCCATCAGTTGTAACACATGTATGGCTGTGGTGAGGGATGTTGGCAATGGGGGAGGCTCTGCATGTGTGGAAGTAGGGGGTACATAGAATATTCCCTGTACATTCCCCTCAACTTTCCCATGAAATTAAAACTGTCCTAAAAAATAAACTCTTAAACTCAAAGACTCCTGGATAATTTTGAACCTTAGTATAACACCTAACTTTCAACAGAAGTTCATTCTTGTTTTGAAAACCAATGCAAAAGATTGATGAAATATGTTTAAAATAAATAAAATTAGAAAATTTCATAAAATAATCAAAGCTAATATTTATTACTAGAGTAATATATTTTCAATAGCTTTCATAGGATCTTAATCAGATTATTTTAAATAGGGAAGGTATGATTACATTATTCATCACCTAAAATGGTAAAGGTAGAATATATTTTTGAAGGACATTGTCTACAATAGCCAATTATTATTTAGAAAATATTTTATGGAATTAATGCTGCAAAATACCATAACAATCTAAAGTGTCTACTTGTCAATACGTACACCATAAGATTTATGATTATTTTCTTGATTAGATTTGCTTTATTTTTATACCTGCTAACTTCACTTCCTAAGTTCCCATCAACACCTCAATTCATGCTAATAAAACATCCACCTCTATATGCTTCTAAAATTACTCTTGTTAAGAAGAATACAATGACCATCACTTTCAGACTTCCACTATCAGTACATCCATTTTTTTTTCAATTAAGTCTCTTAGTAGTTTTTGTTCAAGTAGAAATTTTTTTTTTAATTTTCAAATTCTTTTACTAGTGACTGCTCTGTTGTGTCACTGAAATGTAATTTTCAAATTGGTTTCATTCAAATTATCCACAATGAATACTTAAAAGTTTAGAGTAGAAGAACCCAGTCAACTCATGTACACAACAAATATTACTGGCTATTAGATATTTATTAAGATGTTTGAGTATTATATGACATCTGTTAACTTACTGATTCTTATCCCGGGAACTTTCAATACACTGTGCAACAGAGATTATTTTTTTTGTAATAATCATGCTTTTTACATAGTAAGTAGTTAAAAATAATTATTGAATTGAATAGGTTAGGCTAGTAAATCATATGATTCAGCCCCTTAGTACCATTTCATACTAGATTTTATTTACAGAATAGTATTTTATTTAGCACAAAATTTTGCAAAATTTTTTATTCTCTTTTGTTGTATAGAAGCTTTGATGAACTATGGATACACCATTTTTATTTAATATATAAGTATATCATACCATATTATCCTATTTTCTAGATATGTATTTGGAGCATTAGTTTAGGTGATATAGCTACCACAAACTAAAATCTTGTTTTTGTAAAAGCTATTTCATCATTGATAATAAAGGATATCCAAAATAAATACAGAAACAGTAGAGATCAATATCTGAATTTTATATTGTTCTCTATAAAAGACAGTTATCTTACCAGACTTTCTTGCGTCATATTAAAACCAAATTAAATGAAAATTAAATGATTCTGAAATTCCTAGTGTTCGACTCACTCAGTGCCATATCCTACATACACCAAAACCTATTTGGAAAAATGTTAGAAAACTACTGGGGAACAAATATAAGAGTAATAAAAATGTAAATTTTAATACTATATTTCTGGTCATATTTAATTTTACCCTTTATAGTAGATATTTCACTAATTTGATCTGCTCACATCAAATCATGGTGAATAAAATTTCAATTGTGTATATTTAAATTTTTTTAAGTGAAACTGGATACAATTTCATTCCAGCTCTGAATAATACAGTTGAATGTGAATTTATGTTCTGAAGTTTCTGATGGAAAATTTTTTTTTAAATATATTCTATTGATTTTCCACAGAGAGGAAGGGAGAGAGACAGAGAGCCAGAAACATCGATGAGAGAGAAACATTGATCAGCCGCCCCCTGCACATCTCCCACTGGGGACGTGCCCGCAACCAAGGTATATGCCCTTGACCGGAATCGAACCTGGGACCCTCCAGTCCGCAGGCCAACGCTCTATCCACTGAGCCAAACTGGCTTCGGCTCTGATGGAAAAATTTTTAAGCAGGTTACAATAATTCAATTTTTTTCCCCACAAGTTACTGCTAAATGTCACTCAAGAATATTTAAAAAAAATTTTTTTTCATCCTCAAAAGTAAAATTTTGAAGTTAAAAAATGATAATATATATATCATTTCTGTCTAAACTATTTATTCTAAATTTGAGAAAGTCATTGCACAGTGAGGGAATAAGCCATGTTCTTAAACACATAGCTCTTGGAGATGTGAAATTGGGAAATAATTTTCTAATTTAACTAAGTTTTAATGTGTATTGCTTTGCACCAAGGAAGAGGAATTTGTGAGTAGAGATGAATCTTTTAAATGGAAGGTTAAATAAACTTTTCCAGAAAGAAATTGAGACTTAGAGATTATTTCATCTTATTTTTCCTCTAGTCCAAGGAGTTTGTCACTAGATCATTTAATTATTAGAGACTAGTAGCCTGGTGCACGAAATCCATGCACATTAAAAGGGAATTAATTGCCCTAACCGGTTTGGCTCAGTGGATAGAGCATCGGCCTGCGGACTCAAGGGTCCCGGGTTCAATTCTGGTCAAGGGCATGTACCTTGGTTGAGGGTACCTCCCCAGTGGGGAGTGTGCAGAAGGCAGCTGATTGATGTTTCTCTCTCATCGATGTTTCTAACTCTCTATTCCTCTCCCTTCTTCACTGTAAAAAATCAGTAAAATATATTTTTTTAAAAAATGGAATTAATTAGCAGAGATATTTTAACATTGCTATTTGCCCTTTCTCTATAATAGAAATGTGAGAGATGAAAGGAAATTAGTAAAATGTATATGAAAATAATATATAAATTTATTAATAAATAAACAGTAACAAAAGAATATAACAACAGAGGCATGATATAAAAACGACAAAAACATGATATGAAAACAACAAAAACATGATATAAAAATAACAGTGATGCAAACAATGACTGATAAAGTGATTAAACTTATTCTAATATCTCCCTGCACACCACATTAAGAGTGAAAACACTTTCAGAGTGCTTGACTAATTTCCCTTGTGATGAAGTACTTAGAACTTTAACTGTAACATCACATGCTCTTCAAACTCGAGAGAAAGCAACATATAACTGACCATGTGCAAAACGGATTCAGGTAGGAACATGCCTACTCTGTCTAGAGTTTGTCCTTGCGATTTATTAATAGTTATCACAAATGCTGGCATTACGGGAAACTGTCGTCGAATCAATTTAAATGGGAGGCCAGTGTCAGATGGGGACAAATTAATTCTTGGAATCAGGACAGCCTCTCCCTCTGCAGATCCTGTTAATACTTCAGCTTCGATCATGTTAGGTCGTAATCTTTTTTAAAAAAAATATATTTTATTGATTTTTTTACAGGGAGGAAGGGAGAGAGATAAAGAGTTAGAAACATTGATGAGAGAGGAGCATCGATCAGCTGCCTCCTGCACACTCCCACCGGAGATGTGCCCACAACCAAGGTACATGCCCTTGACTGGATTCGAACCTGTGACCCTTCAGTCCCCAGGCCGACGCTCTATCCAGTGAGCCAAACCGGCCAGGGCACGGTCGTAATCTTTTGATAACAAATCTGGTACTATTATAAAGACCCCATTTACTATTGAGATTTCTCAATAGCATGATGATTGCACCCACTTTCAATTTTAATTTATGACATGGCATTCCCAAAGGAGTAATACTATTCAGAAATTCGATGGGGAAATTTTCCTTTGTTTCTTTGTTATGGGGTGGGGCCACAACATTAGTAACAAAGAAACAGAATTAATACTTTATTGTGGGGAGCCGCTACAGTGTTTTGGACAGGTTCAAGCCTTGGGCTGATGAGAGGGCACAGTCCTCTCATTGCCACGTGCAAGTCCCAGCTTGGAGGGCAGGGTCCTCCCAGCACAATTATAGCCAACAGCTGTAGTTGTAAGCTTGAACCTATGGTCTGAACATGTGGCCCCACGTGCCTGAGTGATGTGGGCTTGATAGAGTTCAGGTGCATGTAGTTGAGTAGGATTGAAACCCAGGAGAATGTTTGTAAACATCTTGGTCACGCCCTTACTTTTCCTCCTAGCATCTACTATAAAATAAAGGCATGGCTGTGGGCGTGGCCACTGTCTCTCCATCATAGAAGCAGTGTCCCACCGAGACCCAGCTTTCATTCTCTTGTCTGTCTTTTCTAAGCCTTTCAGCTGCCCCACTCAGGTTCACCCCATGCTAGTGCGGCACACTTTAGAAAGATCTGCCTCCACGCTCCCAGGGCGGGTTCCTGCCTCAAACCCCGCCCTTACAGGAAACAGCTCTGGGAAACAGCTTGGGGGAGGGCGCAGCTGTTGCCAAGACAACCCCTGTAGGACTGACTTCCTTCTACTGGGTTGCAACTGTTCCTCTGTATGTGACAAATACCACTCATGGTTTTTATATAAGTAGATGGTGCAGAGCTCATTGCCTCAAAGGAGTTACTTGGTGAAGCTGCAAAGATACTGCTATAATTATTTTCAGAAAGTTTTAAAGAGTGTCCTAAAGATCATTTAACTCCCTATCCACTTGGTGATGAAAAAGAACTTTGAATATAATATGGGGGTAGCATTTCAGAATTGAGAGATGCTGAGAATGCTAACAAGTACACTTTAAGAACAGCCAACAGAGCTGGATTCAAAATCAATAGAATCCTAAGAACATACACTAATAGGTTAAAAAGGCAGTTTACAAAGTCATTCATAGGAATATGTTAAAAGTTTGTTTTTCCCCAATCTTTATGCCATGTAGAGGAAAATAATGATGAGTACGTGAGAATTTAATTCCTTGTACTATTTATTTCTTTGTACTACTAATGATTCATTCCAAATAAGTTGAGAGTTTTAAGTATAGCTGATATTACTATAGATACTAGGTAAACAATGGTAAATAAAACAGCCTACCCTCAGTTATTTCAAATACATAGAGAAATGTACAATTAAAAGTCAATTTATTATAACAAATTTAAATTAAAGAAAGATAGGTTAAAAATGCAGAATAAAGAGAGATAATTCTTTGGGCGATATTTTAAAAAGCAATATGAATTTTCTATGTTAATTTTCCATAATGAGGCAGTAGAATTCCAGTGACAGTGACCTAAATTTATATTTACAGGCGGCTGATAGAGAGCCTGGGGAATTTAGTCAATTTCCTGGATAGACTCTGACATTTTAACCTTAACTTGTTACTTAGGGAGAGTATTAGTAGACCTTGGCCATCCTGAATGTTGGGGTGGCCTGACAATACGTATACTGATTTTAGGATAGTGACTGAAAGTTCTTTTTTTATATGTTAGAAAAACTTGGATGTAAAAGATGTTATAATCTGTGACTATAAAATACTTTGTATAGTTAGGAATTAAACAAGTGGTGGACTTATAGAAATAAACTCTTTAGGCTTTCCTGTGACTTCCTTAGCCCCTTTCTCATGCTGTTTCCAATTCAAATGCACTGCCATTTTGCAACATCATGTTTTGTTTTTGTTTTTTCACTTCATTGTCCAGTAAGTCCCCACACTGACCATGAGTTATGGGTCTCTGATTCGTTCTCATTGGTTTGTTGCCAGATAGCCAAGTCAAGCACTGTCCTTGAGGCCTGTTGCAGAGATTACCACAGATGTCTCATTCTAGTGCCAAGTATTATATTGTGCTTGTGTGTGTGTTTTGCAATGCAATTATTATTTTGTAAAATGTATAAAATAATATATATTTTGATCACAGGTAAAAATTAGTCTGTTCTGTAAATGCCCCACACTGTTGTGCCTAGAATACAAATAAGGCTTTATTCAAATAATGAGATCACAGAAAAAATATTTTATTGCTTAAAGATCTCTTATTTTCTCCACTTTTCTCATTTATCTGTAATCTCACTTCCATAATTTAAATAAAGTACTGGTATTTGTGGATTTTCACACTTTATTCCTACTTTTTTCCAAAAGGGGAATATATCTTACTTTAGATTCCTTCTTTATCTCTTAAGTTCAAAATAAGAAACTGTTCGTTATTAAGGAGATTTATTATTTATTACTCTGTATGTCAAAGTGGAATCATTGTCAAATGGGTCAGACTGTGATGTTAACAATTATCTGTGTAAATGGTTTCTTAATAGAATCTCAACAGCCCTGACCAGTTTGGCTCAGTGGCTAGAGCATCAGCCTGTGGACTGAAGAGTCCCAGGTTCGATTTAGGTCAAGGGCATGTACCTTGGTTGTGGGCACATCCCAAGTAGGGGGCGTTCAGGAGGCAGCTGATTGATGTTTCTCTCTGATTGATGTTTCTAACTCTCTATCCCTCTCCCTTCCTCTCTGTAAAAAATCAATAAAATATATTTTTTAAAAAAAGAATCTCAACAATCTAGCCCAAGGGGTCCCAGATTGGAGAGGGTGCAGGCTGGGCTGAGGGACACCCCCCCACCCGTGCACAAATTTTGTGCACTGGGCCTCTAGTATATATATATAAAAGCCTAATATGCAAAGTGTCCCCATAGGAGTTTGACTGGGAAACCAGGAGTTCAATTGCTCACTATGACATGTGCTGACAACCAGGGGGTGGCGCAGAATGAAGTAAAGCCCTGGCTGACAGCCAGAAGGTCTAGATCATCCCTGATTGCCAGCCAGTCCTAGTGACCCTACCCGTGCATGAATTTATTTCATGCACTGAGCCTCTAGTATAACATAAAAAGATGTAGGCTTTGGGATAAATCATTTTTAAGTGATTATTGAAAACTAGAGGCCCGGTGCACAAAAATTTGTGCACTCGGGGGAGACGGGGGGGGGGGGGTTTCCTCAGCCCGGCCTGTGCCCTCTCGCAGTCTGGGACCCCTCAGGAGATAACGACCTGCTGGCTTAGGCCTGCTCCTGGGTGGCAGAGGGCAGGCCCAATCCCTAGGTGCAGCCCCTGGTTGGGCTCAGAGCAGGGCTGATTGGGGAGTTGGGGCACCACCCCCTGTCATGCACAGAGCAGGGCAGATTGGGAGGTTGCAATGCCACCCTCAGTCATGCTCAGGGTGGGGCCGATTGGGGGGTTGGGCACCGCCCCCTGTCACACTCAAGGCAGGGTCGATGGGGAGGTTGCGGCGCCACCCCCTGTCACGCACAGAGCAGGGCCCATCAGGGGAGTTGGGGCTCCATACCCTGTCATGCACAGAGCAGGGCCAATCAGGGGGTTGGGGTGCTGCCCCCTGTCATGCACAGAGTAGGGCCGATAGGGGAGTTAAGCACCGCCCCCTGTCACACACAGAGCAGGGTGGATCAGGGGGTTGGGGTGCTGCCACTGTCACACTCAGGGCAGGGCCAATGGGGAGGTTATGGCTCTACCCCGTCACACACAGAGCAGGGCCCGTGGGGGCGGGGGGGTTGGGGCGCCACCCTCTATCACCCACAGAGCAGGGCCGATCAGGGGGTTGGGGCGCCACCACTGTCACACTCAGGGCAGGGCTGATGGGGAGGTTATGGCTCTACCCTGTCACACACAGAGCAGGGCCCGAGGGGGGGGGGGTTGGGGCGCCGCACCCCGTCACACACAGAGCAGGGCCGATCAGGGGATTGGGACGCTGCACCCTGTCACACACAGAGCTGCAGGGCGATCAGGGGGTTTGGGCGCTGCCCCCTGTCACGCTGATCCCGGTGCTGGGAGGCATATTACCCTTTTACTATATAGGATAGAGGCCTGGGGGCCGGCTGGTTTGTCCTGAAGGGTGTCCTGGATCAGGGTGGGGGTCCCCACTGGGGTGCCTGGCCAGTCTGGGTGAGGGGCTGAGGGCTGCTTTCAGGCTGGCAGTTGTTGACTGAAGCTACCAACCGCTCCTTTTTTTCCTCTTTTTTTTATTTTATTCTGGGCCAGCTTTAGCTCTAGCTCTAGCTCTGAGGCTGCCGCTGCTGAAAGAAGGTATCTGGTTTGTTTCAGTTCTATAATCAAAACAATGTATAACTCCAGCTCTGAGATCCCGGCCTTCTTTCTGGGGTTTTGTTTAGCTTCTATATTTGTTAGAATGTTTCAAACTGCCAGCTCAGAGGCCGGCAAGTCAGGCGGGGAATGTTGGAGTCTGCAGTCACTGAAGCAAGCAAGCCTCATGTTCGCTTCCAGCTGCCTGGCTGCCGGCCGCCATCTTGGCTGACAGTTAATTTGCATAAGGATATGCTGATTAGCCAATGGGAAGGGTAGCGGTCGTACGCTAATTACCATGTTTCTCTTTTATTAGTGTAGATGACCTTTAGGGGAAAATGGAGGGGAAAATTCTCAGAGAGAATTTTAATAGTTTAATAGTTTTTCTTGATTATATTTATATACTCAAGAAAAAATATATAAAGAATTTTGGGTAACTGAGTTTTGATAAGATAATAATTTTAATCTCTCTAAATAGCCACATGGACAAATGGAATTTTAATACTCATTTACAAGGGAAAAGGTAACCAACCATTATCAGAGTTAAAGCACAAGCTTCCTGTGATACGCTCTAATACGTATCTATGAAACTTTGATACACCAGGCTAAAGATTGAGTCATGTAGACTTCATGACAGGAAGGCATTAAACTGCATAAAATTTATATCAATAATAGCAGGCAGTTTATGGGGGAAGGTATAATTTAAATTGTTTAAAAAGCATCAAAACTGATCAAAAAAATATATATATATAACTACACTGGAATTTTGCTCTACTTAGCTCATCAGATATGACTAATATCTGAGAAGAAAATTTTTAAATATTATCATTTCATGCACTATTAGCATTTTAATTTTAATAATTTGTTATGATGTCATTATTGAAATGTGGAGTCTCACCTAATTTTAATGACTGAAGTTACTTCTTTCATGTAATTGTTTATGATATTTAATTTTATACTAATGCGCAGCCTCAGGTTCCCTGTCCTGGCCCAGCACCATGCAGCGTCAGATCCCTGCTGATCGCTCATTACGGCTTGTTACAGGAACCCTGCCTGTGCTGTGGGCACAGCCATCTTGTGTCAGCGTGATGGAGTGAGGGTCAATTTGCATATTACCTTTTTATTATATAGGATGCAAAATAAAATAATTGACAGTAATACAAAAGATGATAGAGAGGAATTTAAAGTGTATATGAAATAGTATAATAAAAGTTTATAATTTATAAATTATTTGAAAGTTGAATATGATGATTAATAAATTATAAACTTAAATTTTTGCCCTGGCCAGGTAGCTCAGTTAGTTAGACCATAATCCTGATATGCCAAGATTGCGAGTTTGATCCCTGGTCAGGGCACATACAAGAATCAACCAATAAATGCATAAGTGGAACAACAAAAATTGAAAAATTGATGTTTCTCTCTCTCTCTCCCATTCTACTCTCTAAAATCAATAATCAAAATTAAAAATAAGGCCACAAGAGTATTATGTTAAGTGAAATAAGCCAGTCAGAGAAAGATCAGTATCACATGATCTCACTCATATGTGGAATTGAGACAGAAAAAAAGTTAGGTAGGTAGGTGTAGGACCATGGGAGGAAGAAGTAAAAACAGGAACTTAGCTAGGTGGAGTTACTAGTAAACCCCAACTGGGGTGGGAAGGAAGGGTGTGCGCAAGAGGCATGAACCTTAACATGCATGGATATTACCAAGATAGACAACGTTTAGATAACCAACCACAAGGCAGTGAGGCAAGCATATATACTAAAAATGTTCATGCTCCCTTCCCTTCTCCCCTGGCACAGCGCACAATGCATATCTGATGTTCCTGTTATGGGGGAGCACATCCCTGCACTGATGTGTCTTATGGCCATGTGGGCCTCCACCCATGGACTAATGGACTTTAATTAGCTTGGATGCTGAACAATTCCTGACTGTAACATGAAAAGAAAGCTGGACACTGGGCTGCTTCTGGAACCCCAGCTGCAACTTTTCCAGAACTGACTTCTCCCAATAGATTTTAGTTCCATTCATCTGTTTTTTTCCATGACTTCATTCTTAGATTTTCATGAGATAAGAACTCAGACTCAGAACACCCACATTTTTTTTTTTTGGTTTCTGCATCTATGAACAGAATAAACAGCTGAATAAAATAGATCCAGAGACATAGAAGTATGAAACAGACTGAAGGATTTCAGAGGGAAGGCAGGGGTGAGGGGAGGTAGGGAGAGATTAATATACAGGATATTTATATACATATTTGCATAGCCCATGAATACAGACAATAGTGTGGTGAAGCCTAGGAGGGGTGGGTGAGGAGAGGAAGTGGTCAATGGGAAAAAACAACAATCTGTAATTCTTTCAACAATAAAGATTTTTTTAAAAAGCCACAAATTATTCAATATATATATGTATACATATACATACACACACATACTAGAGGCCCGGTGAACGGATTCATGAACCGGTGGGGTTCCTCAGCCTGGCCTGCAGGGATAGGGGGAAACCAGCTCTCTGACATCCCCTGAGGGGTCCCAGATTGTGAGAGGGCACAGGCCAGGCCAAGGTACCCCACTGGTGCACGATCAGGGCCAGGGAGAGACTGCAGGAAGGCTCCAGGGCATGTCCGGCCCATATCACCCAGTCCCATTGGCCAGACCACAGCAGCAAGCTAACCTACTGGTCAGAGCATCTGCCCCCTGGTGGTCAGTGCACGTCATAGCGACTGGTTGAACAGTAGGACACTTAGCATATTAGGCTTTTATTATATAGGATATATGTGTGTACACGTGTGTGTGTGTGTGTGTGTGTGTGTGTGTGTAAGCATAACTAATTAGTAATAATGGGAGTAAAGTGGATTCCTCAAAAAGTGCACAATGAAAGAGGAACAAGGATGATGAAGAAATAGAAAATAATAGCCATAAAATAGTTTTAAATTGAGCCATATGAGTAATCACAGTAAATGTAAATAATATAAATACTCTAAGCAAAGCTTGCCAAATTAGGAAAAAAATGCTACTTATAATTGAAATATACACTTAGGTTTTAAAAATCATTTGTAAGAATGAATTTAAAGTATAAGAATTTTAAATATATACACCTACATTAGAATTTCAAAAATACTAACAGAGCTAAATCAAAAAATATGTAAATTCACAAATATTTGGAACTTCAACATTTCTCTTTTAATGATTTTAAAAACAAGAAGACAAAAAATCTCTAAGGTTATAGAAAACCTAAAAAAAGCATTATTAACCAGCTTAGCCTAATTGCCAGTTATACAACACTCCATCAAATAACAGCAGAATTTCAAGTGTCTTTGAAATATTCAACAATATAGGTCATATTCTGAACCAAAAAAGAAATGCTAACAAACTTAAAATAATGTAAATTAATCCCTGTATATTGTTTGGCAACAATAAAACTAAATAAAAATGGGTATCAGAAAGGTATCTGGAAAATTCCCAAATATTTGGAAATTATTTTCAACCAACTATTGGACAAAGTAATTAAAAAATCATATATTAATCTAATTTATTAGAAAATAAGACAGGTTTCAAACTGAAAATTTAAGTTGGCACTTTAAAACATTAACAAAATTGGCTGAACATCTGCAGAAAGATGTGATAAAAATAGAAATCACAACACCAATAGCTTATTTTCCAAAAAGATCAAGAAAAAATGGTAAAAGAAAAATTGATAAAATATCAAGGAAAATGATTAAGGAAATTTTAGAAATAAAAGATAGAAGAGACCTATCATTAATATCAGGAATAAAATACAGACATCATACAGATCTCACATATATTAGAGGCATAAAAAGTAATATGCCAATATGATTGACCTTCTTTTTGAAATGGTCAGGTTATTTGAAAGACACAAACTACTAGAACTCACTCATGAAAAAGAAAGATAAATTGGAATATATCTCTGTCTTTTAAATAAGTTGAATCCATAGTTGAAACCTTCCAAGAAAGAAAACTTTATAGTCAAATATTTTAACTTATAAACTCTACAAAATATTTAAAGAAGACAATATCAATTCTCCAAGAATGCTTCCAAGAAATAGAAGAGGGCCCATTTATCATTATGTATTATGAGGCCAGAGTTACCCTGACACCAAAACCTAACAAAGGTATTAAAACAATTTAAAATTCCAGACCACTGTTTTTATGATCATAAATAAAGAAATATCTTTGAAACTAGAGGCCCAGTGCACAAAATTCATACATGGGTAGGGTCCCTAGGCCTGGCTGGTTATCAGGGCCAATCGGGGCCTTCCCTCCCCTGCTGCCAGCTGCCAGCCATTCGTGAGTCCCCTGGTGGTCAGTGCACTTCATAGCAAGCAGTCAAATTCCCGAACTCCTTGGATTCAATTTTGCATATTAGCCTTTTATTATATAGGATATTAGCAAAACACTTTTAGCAGTAAAGTAAAATATAATCCAAACTGAACAAGAGAAATTTATACTAGGAATGAAAATTTGGGTCAACATTAAAAAAACAACCACTGTATTTCACAATATCAACAGAGAAAACAAATGCTCATTTCAATAGATTCAGAAAAAGCATTTGATAGAATTCAGTGTACAGTCATGACAAAAACCCTAAGAACTAAGGAATAGAAGTATACTCATACTGATAAGGGCATATAAAGTAGTGAAAAGAGGGAGATAAAATGTCATGTTGTCCCTTCCTTACCAAATTGTAAGAAAATACTAGTTATTGATCCTTCTCTCCCAGGTAGCTATTGCCTTATTGTTTGTCTCATTTTTCTGTCCTGAGAACTTGGCTTATGAACCCTTAAGTTGGCAGCCCCCAAAATACAGCTAGACAGAAATTTGGGTTGCACTCAATGCGACTAAAGTCTTACCAACTATTGCCAGCTCTCAGGAAAATTGTCTAAGCCTTTCTTTCTTTTGGTTATCTTTGGAAGTGGCTCTGAATCTTAGGAGGACATTCATTGTTTTACCATGTTTGGAGAATCCTCTTGTGTCCATGAGGTTGTTCAATACAGTCAAGAATATCTACTATTTTTCCAAGCTGAAACCTGATAAGATATTAAAAATTATTTTGTTTACTGAGGTACGACTGACATAAAACATTATATTAGTTTAATGTGTACAACATCATGGTTAATATTCATATATTGCCAAATGATCATCAAAATAAGTTTGGTTAATAACAGCTGTCAACATATATAGTTACAATTTTATTTGTGATTGTATGTTTAAGATTTACTCTCTTAGCAACTTTCAAATATGCAATGCAGTATTATTAACTATAGCAACTTTCAAATATGCAATGCAGTATTATTAACTATAGACACCATGTTGTGCATTACATAAACATAACATATATTTTATAATTAAGGGTTATACCGTTTGACCATTTCACTCATTTTGCTGATTCCTCACCTATCACCGCTGGTAACCACCAATGTGTTTGTATCTTTGAGGTTGGTGAATTTATATTTCTTTGTTTTTTAGATTTCACATAAAATTTGACCATATGGTAATTGTCTTTCTCTGTCTGACTTATTTTACGTATCATAATATCCTCATACTTACACTCAGGTTCTCACAAATGGAAAGACTTTATTCTTTATTATCGCTGAATAATATAAATTTTTAAAAATCTGTTCATCCAAGACAGACATTTAGGTTGTTTCCATACCTAGGCTATTATAAATAATGTTACAATTAAAATGTGGGTGCAGATATCTTTTTGAGTTAGCGCTTTCATTTTCTTTGGATAAATACCAAAAGTGGAGATGCTGGATAATGTGGCAGCTCTAATTTTAAATTTTTGAGGAACTGCCATGTTTTTTTTGCACAAGAGTTCACTTTTCTTCAATCCTCACCAAAACCAGAGGGAGAGGGAAGGCTTCAGCAACACATGTGAGAAATATTGCTTTCCTATCAAATGAATTCCCATCAGATTTTTTTGGACATTTTTAATACTTTTTGCCATTTATAGACAGTTATTGCATTATTCTAGTGCTTTTTACTTTTTAAAAATAAATTTATTTGGGTGATATTGGGGTTAATAGGATCATATAGTTTTCAAGTGTAGATTTCTATAATCCAAGATTTGTATATTGCACAGTGTGCCCACCACTGAAAGTCAAATCATCTTCCTTGATTGTGTAAATACATTAGGCCCACTTCACTGCCCCCAGACCCTCATGCTTCTGCCAACCCGCACTACTGTTTGTGTCCATGAGTTACAATTTTATATACCATAATAGAGGCCCAGTGCACGAAATTCATGCACAGGGGGCAGGGGGTGGGGGTGGTGTCTCAGCCCGGCCTGCACCCTCTCGCAATCCAGGACCGCTGGCTCCTAACCTCTCGCCTGCCTGCCTCATCGCCCCTAACTGCCTCTGCCTCAGTCCCTGCTGCCAAAGCTTTGTCCGGAAGGATGTCCGGAATGACGTCTGGAAGGTCATTTGGCTGTCCGGTCTAACTAGCATATTAGGCTTTTATTATTATTGATATTAGTGAAATCATATGGTTCTTTGCTTTTTCTCCCTGACTTATTTTACTTAGCATGATATTCTCCAGGTTCATCCATGTTGCTGCAAGTGGTGTATTTCATCTTTTCTTATGGCTGAATAATATTCTATTGTGTAAATGTACCACATCTTCTTTATCCAGTCCTCTATCACAGGACACTTTAGTTATCTTCATGTCTTGGCCACCATGAATAACATTGCAATGAACACAGGGGTGCATATAACTTTGTGAATACATATCTTTGAGTTTTTTGTATATACACCCAAGAGAGGGATTGCTAGGTCATATGATAGTTCTATTCTTAAAAATTAGGAATCACCAGACTGTTTCCATAGTAGCTGTACCAGTCTACATCTACATTCCTACCAGCAATGACAGAGGGTTTCCTTTGTTCCACAACCTCTCCAACACTAATTATTACTTGTCTTGCTGTTAATAGCCATTCTAACAGGTGTAAGGCGGTATCTCAATGTAGTTTTGATTTGCATTGTCCTAATTGCTAGTGAGATTGGCCATCTTTTCATATATCTGCTGGTAGTTTGTATATCTTCTTGGGAGAGGTGTCTGTTCAAGTCCTCTGCCCATTTTTTAATTGGGTGCTTGTTTGTTTGGTATTGAGTTTTATGAGTTCTTTATATAGTTTGGATATTAATGCTTTGTCAGAGCTATTGTTTGCAAATATCATCTCCCATTTGCTTGGCTTAGCTTCAGAGAGATAAGGACTCTGACAAGCACTCAAAAATATTGGTTTCTGCTCACAAGAACATTGTAACTATGGTGACCATTACCTTGTTTACCTCTGGCTATAAAATAAAGGCTCAGCTTGCCTCTGGATCTCTCTCTGTGGCTTCAGCCAAGCACAGGAAGATCCACCTAGACTAAAAAAACAAACAAACAAAAGAATATTGGTTTCTGATAGCTTTAAGATCATAAAACTGAACTGGTTAAGAATTTCCAGAACTAATGAAAAAACTGGATTCAGATAGAATAAGAATTAATAATATGGGATTGAATGAACTGATGAGAATTATTACAAATTTAGTTAGAACATTTTTTAAAAATATTACTGGTTCCTTAATGTTTTATTTTCCAGATTTAAGAAAACCTTTTTTCTCGTTCCTCTTAAGCTATCTATGACTTGTGGTAACTTTGTAAAGTATAACTCTGTAAGCAAAATTTAAACATTTTCTTCCTACCTGACCCATCTTGAATTCAGAAACTTATGGACTATTCTTATTTTCATGGCACTAGAGTTATTTGCATTAAGTTTAATAAGCATCTGTTCTCTTTATGATAGGACATAAACATTGGTTATATAACCACGACTTTGATTAGAATGTCATATTTGAGAAAATGCATAAAATTATATATGACCAGATAGCTTTAAGGAACTAAGTAAGATTGACTTTATGTAGCCAATAAAAGCCCTTGGAAAAAATAGCCTGGAACCTTATCTATAGGGTTCCCAGTAGCCTTTTAAGTTGAACACAGAAGGTCACTTCCTGGCAGAACCAGGAATCTCAGGATCTACTGGGATCCTCAAGAAAGGAAGAATTTACCTAATCCCATAAGTAATCCAGGTGAAGTCTGATGGTGAATTCTTGGCTTGGCTTCTTAGCCTGGAAATGCTTTTGAAAGTCTAATTTAAAATTCATCTAATACAGTTAAGAAAAACAGGATTTGAAAAAGTCTAAACCATCAATCACTATTCTTGCTGTATTTATGTAAATAATCAAGACAAGTTTAATGAGACTAAACTTATTTTGCAAACAAATTAGTCTTACTCTGATTATCGTTTATAGAAACGAGGGTAATTATAGAGAAAAATTATATTTCAGTAGAAAATTATAATAAATCTGCATGGTTTGCAGATTCTAGTCCTGTTTGTTGTCTTTGAGGTTTTGTTATATATATGAACCAAACTGGATCCTGAACCCTTCTGGATTCCTCATTATCTGGTTACACCTCTCCAAACTAGAATTTACAATTTTCTCCCACCCTTCTGATTTGGAATCACTAAGATCAAAGACTGCCCTTGAATCTTCCTAGAAGGGGCTATACTAGGTCCTCCTCATTAACCAGATGGCAGCCAAACCTTAGAAACTTGAACCTTTAGTCCCCATTCCCCAGTTAAAAGGGATTCGTTCAGTATCTTGCAACTGAACAACAGTTGGAGATCTAAAATTAAGATTAACCAGGAAGTGACCTGCACCAGAAGCAGGTGGCGTCTATGGTGGGTAGTGCAGGATCCCAGGATCCCAGGATCCCAGATCAAGAAATATTTATTCCTTTTGCCTTTTTTCTACTAACTTTTTCTCTCTTTTAATGCATGGGAAGACAATGCTCCTTAACTCTTGTATCAGATGGTCTCACTGTGCTTGGAAAAACATAAACAAGTTGGACAACAAGATGAAGAAAAAAAACACATTTCTTTAATGGATCTGAAAATATGACTGTCTATAATAATAAAAGTGTAATATGCTAATTAGACCAGACAACTGAACGACCTTCCAGACATCCATCTGGAAGGACCTTCCGGATGAAGCTGGGGCTGCAAGGGCCAAGGCAAGCCGCTGCTGCTGCGAGAATCGAGCCCCTTGCACGAATTTTGTGCATCAGGCCTCCAGTAAGTTTCATAATGAGACAAGAGCATCCTAACTCTGGTGATGACTAAGAGTGGCATTAATACCAAATTTTTGATCAGTCTCTCACATATGAGAGGGTGACCAAAAGGGGAATAGTTAAATTAATTAAACAAAGAGTCAATTAGGCTAATATGTCTCTAATGCTATGAAAACCTACATAAGCAAACCAAAATCTAAGCCTGTAAATGCCTCAAGATCAAGAAATCCAAACACTAAGGAACACCAATCACAAACAGCCAACTAGACCAGTGATGGCGAACTTTTTCAGCGCGGCGTGTCAGCATTTTGAAAAACCCTAACTTAACTCTGGTGCCGTGTCACATATAGAAATATTTTGATATTTGAAACCATAGTAAAACAAAGGTTTATATTTTTGATATGTATTTTATATATTTAAATGCCATTTAACAAAGAAAAATCAACCAAAATAATGACTTCGCCTGTCACCTCTGATACGTGTGTCATAGGTTCGCCATCACTGAACTAGACTATGTATTAGCCTATCATTAGCTTCCATATTTTATTGTAGTAACTATGTATGGGACCAGGTGAATACTTGAAATATTGGGGGGGTGTCACTCTGTAAAGTACATTGTTGTCTATTATGCTGTCCATCTGAAACTAATACAGAATAATATTGAAAGTAAATTGTAATTGAAAAAATAAGTTAAAAATAATTACATTATTTGCTTCTTCCTTTTCTCTATAAAAGTCTCTGTCTGAGATCTGGTTGATAGAGAGCTTCTAACTACTTTGGGTTAAGTGCAGCCTGATGCAAATAAATTTTGCTCAAATAAATTCTTAAAATTAAAAATATAAGTAAGTAAATGGGGAGAAGGGCAATATCTGTAATTCTTTCAAAAATAAAAAAATAAAAAGAAAATATATAAATAAGTAAAAAATATTTATACAAAAACACAAAGATGTATAATCATCAAAATAACTTTTTAAAAGTATAGCAAACTTGTTCTTTATTTTAGGCTTACTACAATAATCAAGTTGGACGATGCATAGACACATAGATCAGTGGAACAGAATACAAGAATCCAAAAAAGAAATACACATATGCTTAATTTAATTTTCTGTAATAGTTGTAAGATAATTCAATTTTGAAAATAGTATTTCAACAAATTATGCTATAAGAGTTATACATTCAAATGCAAAAATAAAGAATCTTTGCATTATATGGACAAATTAACCTGAAGTAGGTAATAAACGTACATATAAAACTAAGACTATAAAACTTCTTGAAAAAATAAAGGAAAACAACCTGCTTCTGTGGGTAAGTCAAGGTTGTCTTACATGAGGCATACATAGGTCAAGGGAAAAAGGAAAGAAGACATAAATGACCAACAATGAAGAATGAATGAGGTGGCACTATACTGACTCCATGGACACAAATAATAGTACATGCATATATTTCTTTTTTTCTGTGAAAACCTAGAAGCAATAAAAACCCCAGAGGCAATAGGCAAACATGGTACCAAGATCTTGGTTTCAAATACAATTTCTCAATAAAAAATATCAGTGTGGTCCTTGGAAAATGGCTAATACTAGGACTGGTGCAGGGAATACATGTGAGTAGGGAACATAGTTACATAGTTCAGTAACTTAAAGGAATAGTCTCTCTCTCCCACTCTCTTTCACACACACACGCACATGCACACACACACACACACACACACTCTTCATAATGGAGGTATGTCAAAGAAGCAGAGGAGGCTACTGAAAGAGCTCAAATTTTTAAGCCAAAAAAATCAATTTAAAATATTGGATTATAACCAATAATATACATAATCCCACACTTACATAACTAGATAATATAATAAATAAATGAGGGAAAAGATAGAGGTCCTGTGCATAAGAATTTCAAATATGTGGATACTCTGTCCTTAAGGGACTATCTTTATTGTTCACCTAATGACTTCCTTCCAAAGGGTGCAGTATGGAAATATAGAGGAAAAAGTAACTTTACAGTGGAGGAACCTGACAAATGTGATCAAGCCATGTGATCATATTAACAGTGACAAGCCATGTAGACAGTACATGTTTTTCATGTGATTTGATGAAAATAGCACTTTGTCTTTGTGGACTTTCTTCTCCAAACCTATAAATCTTCTTATATTTGCTCTAGTTTTGCTCCTTTCATGATACATATGGGATCATATGTATGTATTCTTTACAGACTGGCCTCTTTTACTTAGCAATATGAATTTAAGGTTCATGCATATCTTTTAATGGCTTTAGGACAAATCTACTTTCATTGCTAGATAATATTTAATTGTATCGATGTACCTGTTTGTTAATCTATTCACCTGTTTATGGATATTTTGGTTGCTTCTAGTTTTTGATAAGCATGAATAAGACCGTTTAAACACCTATGTGCAGTTTTTGCATGCACATAGGTTTTAAATCAGTTGGCTAAACGCCTAGAAGTGTGATTACTTGGTGTGATCTTCCTTTCTAATCTACACCTTCAGGAATTTGTCATGCTCAATGCACAAGAAAAGCAATTGTTTGATTTTAGAAGCAAGGTAGTTGTATAGAGAAAATGATTTTGTACCTTGCATTTTATAAGTGATGCTTATTTTTTGTAACTAGTAAGAAATGCCTGTGTTTTTTCCTTAACATTGAGAAAAACCATCTTTTTGCAGTGATTCATTTTGTTAAACATTATCTTATGATTTAAAAATTATTTTAAAGTGTATTAGTAATATCTTTCCATGTTTTTTTATATTCAGTGTATAATCTCTTTTGATTTAATTTTTCTCTTAATATTGCATAAACTATGCCTTAAAAAATTCTAATATAGTGTTCTTGAAAGTGTGTTACTTTGCTCCTCCATCCTAAATCCATTGTATTTAATTCAGAATACTGCTTTTAATATCAGGGCTATCCTTTATTCTTCTATCTGGTTTGATTTCCTAATTCTTACATTCCATATATTAACCATTCTCATTTAACTTCCACATTTTAATTAAGCTTAACTTCAAGTGACATTCCTAAGGAAACACAGGGTGTCTAAAAATTATTTGTTTAGAGTTTACATGTGATTCATAGTTTGGCTGAAAGCAGGATTCTAAATTCAAAACAATTGTCTAACTGAATTTTAAGATATTACTTTATTGCTGTTTAGGCCTCTACATTAATTATGAGAAGCCCAATGTTGATATCATGTTTGTTATTTAAGTTTCCTTTCTCCAAGTATCTTGAAGTCTTTGATGATATAAAATTACCCAAAGTTATGTAGTACTATGAGTGCATGGTCATGCTATCTCAACATGTGTATTTTTTAAATCCTTTTGTTGGGAACTTTAGCTGTTCAATCTGAGGAAGAGATCGCCTAAGAAACATTAAAAAGCTGGAGGGTTTTATTGTTTACTGAATTTTTAAGATTTTTCAGGTAGATCTGACTCCCTTACTCAACCATACCTGTTGCATAAATGGATCTTTGTTCCTCATAGCTAAGGATACATGTGTTCCATTTCTATTAGCTCCTGCATAAGTTCCCAGAGGCGTGAATGAAAGCTCTCTGCCTGTCATATTTTCGCATTTAACACCAGCCTTGACAGCAAAGTAAAGCCCCCAAAATAGTTAAGAACTTTCCATTTTATAATTTAAAAACTCGATTTGAGCAAAATTTACTGCTCAATATTTTTTTCATTGTTTTTCAGTTTAGGACTTTTAGAACAAAGATATATTATTCATGAATGATTAAATGTGTTAAAGACTGTGAAAAGTATGTTGTTCTCTATGTAAGTATTCAATGTGTCATTGACATTATGCTAGTGCCCCAAAGTATGACTAGTATTGGCTTTGTATTTTTACAAAATTATCATCATTATTTAATAAATTCCTTGAAGGGTATAACCATTAGTTTTAATATGTTTGCATATATATATATATATATATATATATATATATATATATATTCATTGATTGCAGAGAGGCAGGGACAAGGAGAGATAGATAGAAACATGGATGAGAGAAAGAATCATTGATCATCTGCCTCCCGCATGCCCCATACTGGGGATTGAGCTTACAACAGGGGCATGTACCCTGACTGGGAATCAAACCCAGGACCTCTTGGTTCATAGGTCGACACTCAATCCACTGAGCCATTCCAGTTGGGCTTTGCTCACTTTTAATTGTGAAGAGATTTTTAAAGACCAGGGATGATGATAATTAGAATTGTTAGGAAAATAGCCCTCATTTATGGTTAAATTGCAAGAATCACATGATTCATGACCTATCCTTTATCCATTAAGAATGTGAATATCATGGCACATAACATATAAAATTTAGAACCAGAAAGGGAATTTAATTAGACCTGAGTATGTTTCCAATATATTTTGTAGTAGTGATGATTAAATATTGTTAAGTGTATTTAGTAAAAATTGTACTGTTTCTATTACTTAATTTATGGCTGCAAATCATTTTAAGAGTGAGTTTCTTTTCTTTTCTTCTTCCATTGACCATTTCTCTATCCAATCCCCATCATCTAGTATCATAGTCTTTTTATTCCATTGTCTAAGAAGCGGTTCTCAACCTATAGGTTGCGACCCCTTTGGCGGTCAAACGACCGACCCTTTCACAGGGGTCGCCTAAGACCATCCTGCATATCAGATATTTACATTATGATTCATAACAGTAGCAACATTACAGTTATGAAGTAGCAACGGAAATAATTTTATGGTTGGGTCACAACATGAGGAACTGTATTTAAAGGGCCAGAAGGTTGAGAACCACTGGAAGGGGCAGTGCATGGGAAGACAAGAAGCAGAAATTGCCTCCATGACATCCTAATTAACATTCTCAGATTCTACCTGAGATAGAAGAGAGAAGTAAGAATATAAAACTGAAAAATCAGCTATCAAAAATCTGAAAAGAAAGGATTAACTTTAAAAAGGTTTCTACTAGTTGAGAAAAAGACAGCGTTCTCTGGGACTCAGAGTCGTGCAAACTACTTGCATTGCATAGCAGCACCGAAATGAGATGACAAGGCCCTAAGAAGAGAATGGCAGTAGGATCCAGTTCAGTAAATGACATCCTGAGTGTCAGCCATTCGAAGCTTGAGAAAAAAAATTCAGTGTTTCAAACATTATATAACCAGTGGAAATTTGCTAATCCCCGAAGAGGACAGAAATAATGGAATCTAGGGGTGACTGAACATAAGGAACATCCCCATCCTACCAGCCCCCATTCATTATTGAACACTGTGATAGCGTTACATCCTTAACTATACACTAGTGTGATGAGAAAACCGCCATATTGAGTTGTAGTTTTGGAAATTTACAGTACAACACCTTGGACCATTTAGATAAAAACGTGATCTTAGTAGTCCCGCTGAGGTATCTTTGCTTTTCTTGGGGGGAACTTTAAAATAACCATTCATAGTTGAGCCCTGGAAAAGTTACTGACTTCCACCCCAACACCTGATCAGTAGTAAGTGCTTGCTATTCTGCTTCCTCTTTCCTGTTCGTTCCTGGCCTGGGACAGAGGACTGCCCATCATCCAGCTCATTGCACCCCCTCCAACCCACAGCCTCACCGGCTTCTGGGATGTGTGAGTAATAAACATTGTGATTTCAGTTTTTTTGTGTGTGAGTGTTCTGAAATTGTGATTTCAATCAAAATGACCCAGGGGTTTTTACTTCACCAAAGTGGGATCTCAGATACTGAGGGAGTTACTTGCCAACCCAGTGTGGGCGGCTTATGCCTCCTCATTCAGCAGGTCACAATCTGCATGACCTTACTCTAATAAACCTGCTACAGGGCCCTGACACTTCTGCCTTTTCATAAGTTATGTCTCTGAATGCTAATTGCAAAGCGGGAGAGAATTGTATGTTGTGCATAGTATTATTTTATGTATAATTCATTTCACAATTCTAGCAGCATCCTGTGGCAAAAATGCAAATTCAAGTACTTTTGCCCACTTAAATTTAGTGGAAAGGGTATACATAAGATTTTGAGTCCGAAGACCTCATCTCAAATCCTGCCTTTGTTGCTATTAATATCAATGCCTTATATATCATTTCTCATTTCAGAACTGCTTTCTGTACTTGTAAAATTATAATAATTCCAAATTTTCTTACTTGTTTTAAGAATTGAGTGCCCTGGCCAGGTACCTCAGTTAGTTGGGGCATCATCCCATATACCAAAAAAGTTTCAAGTTCCATTATGGTCAGGGCACATACCTAGGTTGCGGGTTCCATCTCAGGTTGGGTGTGCATGTGAGGATTAAAAAAAAAAAAAAGAATCAAATGATTTTGTGAATAATTTATAAATTTTGTTACGTTGTGATAAATGATCAAGAAGCAGAGAATTTTAATAATTAAAGATGTTGTTTTGAGAAAACATTTTTCTTTCACGTCATTAGGCAAATAAACTATATTAAAGATGTATATGATTTATGAGAATATTTATACTATATAGTATATGCTATTAAAAAAATT
>NW_005871072.1:5576873-5635179 GCF_000147115.1 Myotis lucifugus
CAGTACTTATTTAAATATATTTATAATTCAAAAAATTAATTTAGCATGTTGTATTTCATTGATATAATGATTCACAGAATATTTTAAGGAGAAAGTTCAAAAGAGTAAAGTTGCAAAAAACCTGTTCTCATTACATGAGAAGTTTAAGTAACCCCACAAGGATGCAGTGTACAAGAAACATTTTATACCAGTTGACAAATTTATTGAATTGTGGTATTATGCATATTAATATTAAAAACCTCAAAATTAAAAAGAAATAAAAAATTATAAGTAGTGTTATTAAGAAATTATATTGTGATCTATACCTTTGGTGTATGATTAGAACTTAAGGTTTTTACATAAAACTACATCTAAATATATTTGATATAATGTTTTAATCAAATAAGATTTTTACAAATGATTAGTTAAATGAAGAGTGATTTAAAAATATAGATATTATGCGGTACATGCTCCACTATTTTATACAATGTCAGAAGTATACCTTGAATAAAGCAGTTTTCTTGAGTCATCATTTCTATTTGTTTCTGGAATAGAACTTTTTCTCTTAATTCAGCACTCAGCAGTACTGTGAACATATTGATCTGTAATCAACTGCTGACACAGTTATTTGGCTTAAGCCATATATTTCCTGAACTGAAAACACAGCTTTATGACAACCATATATAAAACAGTTTCTAGTGCACAGAAAAACTCATTGCAAACGCTTTATCTAAGTGACAATTTTATCTGCAGTTTTCTTTCTTCAATTTGTTCAGTAAACAGTGTGTATGTTAGTCACCATAAAAATAGCTTATTACTATAAATCATCTTCTAAGACAAAATTAAGTTTGCATTTCCTCATTTATAATAAGGATTTTATTTATTTTTTTCAATCTTTAATTTCTTTATTGATTAAGGTATTACATATGTGTAATAAGGATTTTAATAAATTTAAAAATCATATAATAGCACATATTCAATATAGTTTGATTGTGGAGGATTAGCATTTTGAGTATTAATTTATCAGCAGTATCTAAAGCTGATGTGGCATTTTTTCACATATCAGGGATTCATTTACTTAATTATTGTACACATTGTTGCAGTTCAAATACTTTATTATGCATTAGATGTGTGGAGTCAATTATTCTTCAATATTTTAGCATACCACTAAGCAAGTATAATGAAAAATTATTAACATGTATAATTGTGGTAGTTTTAAGGGATTATACTTTACATATACATGTCTTTCATAATGTGGTTATTTCCCAAGGCTTTGAATTAGGTAGCTAAAAAGCATACAGACAGTCCTCAAATTACGTCGGACTCGATGTACGTTGTTTCATGGTTATGTCACCATCTCCCATTTATTTATAAAAAAAAAATTTCCGTCATTTCAACATATGTACATAATACAATGAAAAAAAAATGAATAAAGTGGAAACCATTAAAGAGAGGGGGAAAGGCCCAGAGATTAGAGGAAGAGGATTTTAAATGTCTAATTAGATTGTGGGAAAAAGTAGATAAAGAATTGGGAGGAGGTGATATTCCAAAAAAATAATGTGTGTTTATTCCAGAATTGTTAAAACACAAATCAGGAAGTGCAAAGAATTCAAAACAGGATTAAACTAAGAAAAACTCCCTAATTCTGCTTATGGATATTTTAAAAGTTATATCATTAAATTACATTGAACTACATTTGATTTAGTTAGGGGGATGTGGTAGTCCAAGGGTAAACAACGTAAAAGTGAAAACATATCTCATAGGCTGATTTTTTAAGAAAACCACATGCAATTGTTGTGTGATCCTCATCAAAATGCATCAGTGAAATGCATGGCATGTCTGCGGTCTCCCTTTAACCAAACGGTTGGGAAAAGGGAAACAGGGCATATCTGCTCTTTCTCCTTTTAACACAGCAGGCATGCAAAATGGAAACCTTTGGAATTACTAAAACCCATTCAAGTTGCTCATTTAAAAAAAAATAGGATGCCAGTTGGGGTGGGGAGGAGTGTCAATTGGGATATTTCAGTTAAATAATTGGCCAGAACTAATTATACAAAAGGCTATATACACCTTACTGGCTGAGCCTCTGGGAAAAGCCTGTGACTGTCACTCACCATCCATTGCGTGATTTGATGCAGTTTCAAGTGCATTGGAAAGGGATTTGTTTGCTTGTTACTGAGTGTTCATTAAAACCTCCTCTATTACAGACTATAATATACTGTGAGCTGAAATAAGCCTCATGTCTTGGGTTATGACAAATGTGCCAATGTGGGCATTTCCCTCATTAAGTGGAAACAATGTATTAGAGAACGAGAACAAATGACATTGCTTACCAGTGGAGTATTCGAGACTACTTGAACTGGTAGCTGCTGCCGAATTTTTTGGCTGGGCCAACAGTAGATCCCCCTTAGGAATTACTTAATTCCATAGTCAAAGTGGCCCCTTTCCATGATCAGTTATTGGAAGATGCCAATCAACATGGTTTACAGAACGGTAGATCAAAGGTACTTGGTGTAAAAAGCAATTGCATTGCAAATAGCTGATGGTTGCTCTTTGAAGGGAAAGAGAACTAGATCCACACAATGGATATACTGGTAATTAAAACTGGTGTTTCTAGACGCATAAGAGGAACTAGATAATAACAACAAAGTAATGATAAAGATTTTTATGATTCTTGGACAGTGGCCACTAATTAATGAAAAAATGAGGTGTTTTGTTATGGTAAGTTTTATGAAATTGGAAAGAGAAAAACAAATAGAGTAGAAATAGAAAGAGAAAAATCAAATGATCATGTTGATGGCCATTAATATGGAGAAGAGGATGGATGGAAACCATTAAGTGCATGCTTTCCTTTACAGTTTGGAAATTGTCCCAAGGGGCTAAAAGATGTGACAAAACAGGCATTCAAGAAATGGCATCCATGGGATAATAAAAAGTGTATCTCACAATTTCTCAGAACCTCACAAGGTAACTAACAATCATTCTGTTCACTAAAAAGATGAATAGGGAGGAAAAGTTTGTAGACCATAGCCGGCAGGAGGTACATTTAGAAATCCATTTCAGCCCAATCAGGCAGTATAAACAGTACATATGGCTATGCCCACAAGAGACTTGGGACCCATATTTAACTGAGTTTTGCCCTTGATTTATTTCCCAATCAAGGACAATATTTGTTATAGACAAGGCCTCTTTTGTTTGGAAAGCCAAAAAATACTAACGTGATTCAAACGAATTTATTTTGCAATAATTTTAGTCCAACTCATAATGTCACTACTATTAGTTGTGTATTTATATTATAGCTAGAGGCCTGGGGCATGGATTCGTGCACATTGAAAGGCAATTAATTAGAAGAAATATTTTAGAGGCCAGGTTGGGCTGTGGGAGGTTGGTTCCAAGGTGTGTCCGGCCCATCTTGCCCAATCCCTATTGGCCGGACCCCAGCAGCAAACTAAACTACTGGCCGGAGCGTCTACCCCATGGTGGTCAGTAAGCATCATAGTGACTGATCAAACAGTTGAACAAGCTGTTGGACACTTAGCATATTAGGCATTTATTATATAGGACTAGAGGCCCAGTGCACGAAATTCATGCATGGGTAGGGTCCCTAGGCCTCACCGGCAATCAGGGCCGATCTATGGGGTGACTGATGGGGCGATCAGGGTACCCCCCCCTCTGGCACCCGCCTTAGCTGGCCTGGTGCCGCCCATTGGCCGGCCCTGCCCCCGCTGCTGCCGCTGGTCACCTCCTCTGCATGGCAACCAGAGGGGCAATCAGGGCCCTGCTGCCACCCGCCTTGACTGGCCTGGGGCCTGCAGGCTGGAGGCAGCTCCTGCATTGAGCGTCTGCCCCCTGATGGTCAGTGCATGTCATAATAACCTGTTGTTCCACCGGTTGTTCACCTGTTTGTTTAATTTGCATATTAGGCTTTTATTATATAGGATTGGTAAGATTAATTTGACTGATTTAAAGAATAAATAATACTATTTGATGATCAAATATATTGAAAGACTGAATTAAAATCCCCACAGGATATTTTTCTAATGTAAGTTGATTGACAAAACCAGGAAGTAAAGGTATATAACAATCATTTAATTATCGAATCTAATAAAAGAGAAACATGCAAATTGACCGCACCTCCGCTACACCCAAGCCACACCCACCAGCCAATCAGAGCGACTATATGCAAATTAACCCAACCAAGATGGTGGCCGGCAGCCATGGAGCTGGAACAAGCAGGAGGCTTGGATGCTCCGGCGATGGAGGAAACCAAGCTTCCTGCCTGCCCTGGCTGGCTGTGGCCTCTGCTCAAGGCAACAAAGTTTCAATTATAGAAGATAAATAAATCCCAGATACCTGCTTCCAGCCAGCCTCCACTGGGAGCTTGGGTGGCTGGGGGCCATGGCCAGACTGCAAACAGCCATCAGCCCCTCACCCAGGCTGGCCACACCCTCATGGGGTGAGGGTCCCCACTGGGGGGCTTGGTCAGCCTGTAAACAGCCATCAGCCCCTCACCCAGGCTGACCAGGCACCCCAGCGGGACCCCCACCCTGATCTGGGACACCCTTCAGGCAAACCAGCTGGCCCCCACTCATGCACCAGGCCACTATCCTATATAATAAAAGGGTACTATGCAAATTGACCCTAACAACAGAACCACTGGGAATGACTGGTCACTATGACACACTGACCACCAGGTGGCAGACGCTCAATGCAGGAGCTGCCTCCTGGTGGTCTGTGCACTCCCACAGGGGGAGCTCTGCTCAGCCACAAGCCAGGCTGCCGGCTGCCAGTACAGCGGTGGTGGTGGGAGCCTCTCCTGCCTCCTCAGCAGCGTTAAGGATGTCCGACTGCAGCTTAAGCCTGCTCCCCGCTGGCAAGTGGACATTCCCCAAGGGCTCCCGGGGCTGCCAGAGGGATGCCTGACTGCCAGCTTAGGCCCAATCCCCCGGGAAGCGGGGCCTAAGCCAGCAGGTGGTCATCCCCTGAGGGGTCCCAGACTGCGAGAGGGCACCAGCCGGGCTGAGGGACCCCCCTGAGTGCACAAAATTTGAGTGCACAAATTTTGTGCACCAGGCCTCTATATATATATATATATATATATATATATATATATATATATATATATTTAATTGTTATTTAAATCTACTTTTCTAAAGTTCAAATTACTAATTGGCAAGAAGTAAAAAAGCGTCAATCTGGGCATGATTATGAAAACATTTAGGCTTGAACTTTCATTTGGTAAACTCAAATGCATATTTAAAACAATATCTACACCTCATTGGAAGATGCAAATAACTATTATGTGACCTTTTGTTTATTTTGTTCTATAAATAATGTAAAGGAGACAGAAAAAATGATAAGGATTAATTTACAATTTATTTTATTTATATTTTATTGATTTTTTACAGAGAGGAAGGGATAGGGATAGAGAGTCAGAAACATCGATGAGAGAGAAACATCGATCAGCTGCCTCCTGCACATCTCCTACTGGGGATGTGCCCACAACCAAGGTACATGCCCTTGACCGGAATCAAACCCGGGACCCTTCAGTCTGCAGGCCGACACTCTATCCACTGAGCCAAACCGGTTTCGGCTTATTTACAATTTGAGTCAGCAAGATGGATTATGTAAAGCAGAGTTAATTTACAAATAGACTGGGACAATGTTTTGTTTTTTTCTAATGATTCTTAAATGATTGCTACCGAGTCTTGGTCAAGATAAGAACCAACTGGCTAACTATTGTTATTTAATGACCTATTTAAAATAAAAAACTCCCCTGGTAGCACTCAGGGTAACCTTGCTTATTGATAACCTGCATTTAGTATGACTGGTAGGAACAAACTATATTATAAAATCAGGTAGGCAAATTAAAGATAAATCATTGGTTTATAGGTACATAACAATGAATAGCTGCTATAGTTCTGGTTTTCTATAATTTTTCAAAAGCCCAAGATGATATTGCATATATTTTTTTATTTATTATTTCATGTTCCACCTGCCTACTTCAACCCACCAGTAAGTATAGTTACACACTTCCCTAAGTGTTGCAAGTATATTTTCATTAATTTGCCTTGAAAATAACGTACTATAAATGAGCTTATTTTAACATAAACCACTTTTCATTATATTTTTACTTACTGCTTCTGCCCATTTTATTCAAATACATAAATCATTAATATGTGATATACTTCCATGGAGTTATATTTTTTTCACTTCATGAATTTGATCTCTTTACTGTGCATTTCTTTTTTTAAAAAAATGTTTTTATTGATTTTTTGAGAGAGGAAGATAGAGTGATAGAGAGATAGAAACATCAATAAGAGAGAGGAACATCATTGATTTGTTGCCTTCTGCACACCCCCTACTGGGGATTGAGCCCACAATCTGGACATGTGTCCTGACCAGGAATTGAATCCATGACCTCTTGGTTCTTGGGTCAGTGCTTAACCACTGAGCCACACTTGCTGGACTACTGTGCATTCTTTTTCTCTCTCTCTTTTTTTTTTAATTGTTTAAAGTATTACTTGTCTCCTTTTTCCCTGATTGACCCCCCCCCCCCGCCGCCACACCTACCCCCCAGGGAAAGCCCCCACCACCCCAGGGGCCCTGGGCCTTGGGTATTCTAATATATGTGCATACAAGTCCTTTGATTGATCTTTCCCCCCGTCCCCCGGCTCCCCTGGATTCTTTCTGAGGTTGGACGGGCTGTTCAAGGTTTCTTTGTCTCTGGATCTATTTTTGTTCATCAGTTTATGTTGGTCATTATATCCCATATATGAGTGAGATCATGTGGTATTTTTCCTTCATTGACTGGCTTATTTCACTTAGCATAATGTTGAAGCTATTTCTTAACTTAAACTGCAGAGACTGAAACAAATGTTGCTTTATTTTCAAAAGTGGCAAATTGAGGCTCTTTTGAAGTTCATACATATCCTGTGCAAGAACTTAACAGTTCCATATGTAGCTCATTTCTTTCTTCACAAATTTTACTTTATCTAGTCTTTCTTATATTTATTTGTCATCTTCCAAGCCTTCACCAAGAATGTCTTTGAGACTCTTCCAATTTGTAAGTTTTCAGTTCAACATAGAGGTTTAGCTTGTAACAATGACACATGTTTTTTGTTTTGTTAGAGCAATTTTCTACTTACAGGCACGAAACGTTGTTTCAGTGTTCTACTGCATGTGACAGATTACCCCAAAATACTGTGGCTTCAAACAATAACAAAATTGTACCTACTCACAAATCTTCAGGTTAAGTACGGCCTAGTGGTAAAGTCTCACATCTGTTCTACATGGTGTCAGCTAGATCAGCTCCACTGTGCATCCACGTCCAAGTTGGCATACTCACATGGCTGGCGAGATAGTAATAACTCTTGGGCAGGGGCTACTACGGAAGCCTCTTGGGAGCAGCTTCTGTTCTTCTCCATGTGGGTGTCTTCGCCATAGTTCTTATAAATTCTCACAGCGTGGTAGCTCGGTTTCAAGAATAGATATTAAAACAGGTAGGAAGTGAAAGCTGCCAGTTCTAAAACTTGGGACAGAAAAGTGTCCAGGCATCACTTTTGCCATATTCTTTTGGTAAGAGCAGTCACCATGACCGCCCGATTTCAAGGTGTAAGGTCCCAAATTCACATCTTGATGGGATAAATGTCAACTAATTTGCAACCATTCTTAATCCACCTCAGGAGATAATTATATAAAATGTTCCATAAAGGCAATAAAATTTTAGTTTTGAAATATATTATTTTTTCACTTATATTGCATTTTCCCTTTGATGTATGAAAATGTCCATGAGTAAAATTATGTTATTGTTTTTAATGAAATAAAACTATAGAAGTAAAAATATATGTATCTGTGCACCACAAGCAGCCAATATGATGATAACTACTTGATAAAAATATTCCTAAACATTGACCCATATTATCTAGTTTTCCAGAGCAACATTTAGAAAATTAATATATTATTAGACCTTGAGGAGGACCCCTACTGCCTATAAGAAAATAGTTTTAAATATTCTTACATAATGGGACACGTTTAATTTTGATTGCCTATAATGACTTAATTTGTTTTTCTCAGTGGAGTTGTGGAGATACTGATATAAGACCTAAATTCTTATGTAGTTTTTAATTTCAATTTATTAATATTTTATTCCATTTTGTATGAGTTTATTTTTTCCTCAGGTCAGATATTAACTCTGTCCTGATTTCTTGATAGTTAGAAACCAATAAAGGATTAATAGGAGGAGCCTGAGGGAAAGTATGCACTTAAATCAGGTGGTGGTATTTTAATATTCGAATAACTTCCATCTATGTGATAATAAAATTCAACTTCAAAAGTTTTAATGAAAGGAACACATGATTTATTCTGCTGGATGTTCATGAATCCCTTAAGTGCTTTTTTTTTCTTCATAAAATAAACCACCTAATGCTGCCTTTCTCATAGTGTGTTTCCAAAACACTGTTTCTAGAGAATGTTAATAGAACAGAGGGCAACTTAAATTTAACAAAACGTATGCTTTTAACATTATGGGTTTTCTCAGAGCTGTACATCTTGTAATTTGCATTCTATATCGCCAAACAAAATATATGATACTCATCTAAAATAAGTAAATAAATCTACTCATTGAGGATTGATGCCTCTAGTTCTACTCTTAGGAAAATAATGCTTTCTACTTTAATTAGAAAGAGATTTAATAAAGAGACTTTAGTTCTTAAAATTTATTGAAAATACTGGAGGAGCAAAATTTTGCACCACTTCTTAGAACTACTTCCTGCATAATAAAGAATTAACATCTTAGGGAATTCATGTCATGCTCAGAACAATGAGTCAAATACCCTTGAATCTGTAAGCTAGGCCCAAGAAGCTGGCATCACTACTATATTCACCTACATAACAGGTAAATAGACACTAATTCTGTACCTCCCCTCCTCTATAATTTTGTTGTTTTTGTTTTTACAATTCAGGAGTCCCTCAGAAGGTCCATGGATTTTATTTATTTATTTATTAAATTTATTGCAGTAACATTGGTTAATAACATTATATGTTTCAGCTGTACAATTTTATAATACATCATCTGTATATTCCATTGTGTGCTTACCACCAAAAGTCTTGTCTCTTATCGCCATTTATTTGACAACCTTTACCTTCTCCATCCTTCCTCTACCCCTTCCCCCTTTAGTAACTAGGATATTATATGGGTTTGTTTACGCCGTATAAAAAAATAACTCAAACAGAATTAAAAGGTTGAATAGAAGTCCTGAGACAAAAAAAAATGCATAGAAGAAAACATAGGCGCTAAATGTATGCATCTTGATCTATGAGGTTTTTTGTGAACTTGATCCCATAATTGCTATTTAAAAAATAATATAAACAATTTACTTTTTAAAATTTATCAATTATAGTTTGCATTTAATATTATTTTGTACTAGTTGCAGGTGGACAGTGTAGAGGTTAGACAATCATAAAATTTACAGTTTCGATTCCCATAAAACTGAAGACTGGATGTTGGTAGATAAGGATTTTTATTTCCTTTTAGTTCAATTCTGAGTGTGTCTAGTTGAATTCCAAGGCACTACTCATAAGAGTATTTAGGTATGTAAGTTAATTTGCTAAACGTTTTCATATATAAAGAGGTGAAAATAGATGCTCAACGATATAGCTTCAAAATCATTTTACCTTAAAATATTAAGGAATTGCTTCATTGTCTCCATGACTCTATGGTTGTGAATAAAAAATCTTCTGTTGGTTTGACTTATTGCATTGCAGCTACATTTTTGGGTGTTATATACAGATATTTCTGTTACTGTGTCCCAGCCCTGAGTACCACTGCCACAGAAAATTTTGGTATTTACTCTTCAACTTTGACTTTCTGAAATGTAGAAAGCAGAAAGTTGGCTTTGTTTTTCTTTTAAATCATTGCTGCTCCACATTTCGTTAAACTTTTTAATTTACCCTACATTGGAGTGGAAATAGTAAACTAGTAAAAGCATCGACTTCAATTTTCTTCAAATGTGCAATCTTCTAAATCAGAGCCTAAATGGCAAACACAATATTTACAGGTCTTTTCTGCAGCCATAATTTTAAGTGTAAATTAATTTGTGCAAATTAATCTAAAATTAGATGCAATTGTTCAAAATTTGGAGGGTGGAAATAAAGAGGTAATCTTTCTATTGCAGCAAAAAAAGTTAATTTGCCAAACCTTTTATTCTAGATGTTGTATAACAATAATTATTTCCTAGGGCTCCAAGGAACAAAACATAATAACAACAATATTTAAGAATTATGTGAGCTTATTTTATTAATAATTCATTAGTACAACAAATAGATATATTCAATAAAATTAAAATTCAATGTCCTTTTTTTGGTCCACTTTCACTCATTGAAATTCAATTTCTGCTTTTCTTTAGACCCTGCAAATGTTAGGGGTAACTCTTAATGACCCTCACTGTTAGGGATTCTCTAGAAATTAAGTCATATTTACCCTTCCATTTTAACATGATCACCTCTATTGTCTGTCCACTCAAAGCAAGGTTCTAAATCTTACTCTACCTTACCTAATTACATATATAGATATAACTTATATATACTTGTGTTTTTTCCCAAAATGGTGCTACAAATGATGTTTTATCAAATCTCAAAGAGTTGAACCCAGACAGTGTGGCTCAGTGGTTGAGCATGGATCTATGAACCAGGAGGTCACTGTTCAATTCCCGGTCAGGGAACATGCCCTGGTTGTGGGCTCAATCCCTAGTAGGTGGTGTGCAGGAGGCAGTCCATCAATGATTCTCTCTCATTGTTGATGTTTCTATCTCTCTCTCCCTCTTGGTTCTTCTCTGAAATCAATAAAAAAATATATATTTTAAAAAATCTGTGATAAGCAGCTCTTGAATAGTTAGAAATAGGAAAAATATCCTTAATATGACAAATGGCATTTACAAAACATTGAGAAATCATGTTTACTGGAGAGATTTATTGAAAGCATTCCTTGCTCAATACAAGATCAGGATGCCAATTATAGTCACTTTAATTCAACATTGTGTTGGTGGATTTAAATAGTTCATTAAGCCATGAAAATAAAATAAAATGTGTAACGTTTAGGAAGGGCGATATAAAGTTATCACTATTTTAAGCAAAATCTTTTATACTAGTAAAATCCAAAACTAGTTATAAATAAATTAGTAAGTTAGTAAGTGAGATTTGTAAGTTCGCTTGATATATAAGGTCAACATAAGCATCGTTGTATGTTTATATACTTTAGTTGGAAAATAGCATTTAAAAAGAGATAATTTAAACTAATATATATATATGTCTATATATACATATAGACATATATATATATATAATAAATTCTTTATTGTTGAAAGTATTACATGAGTCTCCTTTTCCCCACGTTGACCTCTCCCCAGCTGCTCCCACCCCCAGCACGTGCCCTCACACGCCACTGTCTGTGTCCATTGATTATGCTTATGTGCATGCACATCAGTGCTTCAGGTTGATCTCTTACCCCCCACCTCCCCTGCCTTCCCTCCAAGGTTTGACAGTCTGTTCGATGTTTCTATGTTTCTGGATCTATTTTTCTTCATCAGTTTACTTTGTTAATTATATTCCACAAATGAGTGAGATCATGTGATACTTATTCTTTTCTGTTTGACTTATTTCGCTTAGCGTAATGCTCTCCAGATCCATCCATGCTGTTTCGAGTGGTAAGAGTTTTTCTTTTTTTATAGCAGCATAATATTCCATTGTGTAGATGTACCACTGTTTTTGAATCCACTCATTTGATGATGGGCACTTAGGCTGTTTCCAAATCTTAGCTATTGTTAATTGTGCTGCTATGAACACAGGGGTGCATATGTCCTTTCTGATTGGTGTTTCTGGTTTCTTGGGATATATTCTCAGAAGTGGCATTACTGGGTCAAATGGGAGTTCCATTTTTAATTTTTTGAGGAATCTCCATACAGTGGGGCCTTGACTTACGAGTGTCCCGACTAACGATTTTTTGAGATACCAGCTGTCTCTTGGCCGATTTTTTGCATTGAGTTGACAGAGTAATTTGAGTTAATGAGCTCCTTAACGAGCTCCTTAACGAGCTTGGTCTCGGAACGAATTAAACTCATAAGTCAAGGCCCCACTGTACTGTTCTCCACAGTGACTGCACCAGACTGCATTCCCACCAGCAGTGGATGAGGGTTCTTTTTTCTCCACATCCTCTTCAGCACTTGTCATTTGTTGATTTATTGATGATAGCCATTCTGACAGGTGTGAGATGGCACCTCATTATTGTTTTTGTGCATTTCTTATTATCATCTTCTTATAGATATTACTTCCTCCTTTCTTTCTTTCTTTCTTTCTTTCTTTCTTTCTTTCTTTCTTTCTTTCTTTCTTTCTTTCTTTCTTTCCTTCTTTCCTTTTTTCTCTTTCTTTCCTTCTTTCTTTCTTTCTTCCTTTCTTTCTTAAAATTTAATCCACATATATTATTTACAAATTTTATACTTATCTAAGTACTGGAAATGTTACCTTTTTCTATGCATTTTGAGTACACAAGTTCTCTCTCTCTAAAAAAAAAAAGCATATCTAGACACCCACCTTGTTCAAACAATAATGCATTTCATCTCCTGAATATATGTAGTAAAAAGTAATCTTACAAAAAAATAGAAAATAATAGGATGCAACTTGTTGGAAGATAGAAATACAATATGTGCTACTGGTTATTAAAATTATCTACTGGTTTATTCCTCTCTTGGAAGTATGTTTTTTCCTCAGAGATTCCAAAAATCTTTGGTTTTTACTTTTACTTGGTTTTGAAGTTGGCTTTCAAGAAAGAATAAACAGCCCTGACTGGTTTAGCTCAGTGGATAGAGCGTCGGCCTGCGGACTCAAGGGTCCCAGGTTCGATTCCGGTCAAGGGCATGTACCTTGGTTGCGGGCACATCCCCAGCAGGAGGTGTGCAGGAGGCAGCTGATCGATGTTTCTCTCTCATCGATGTTTCTCTCTATCCCTCTCCCTTCCTCTCTGTAAAAAATCAATAAAATATATATTAAAAAAAAAGAAAGAAAGAATAAACAATTCCCCAAACTAAAACAATACTTTAATTCATGGATTTGGGGTGGACTATGAGCTGAAATTAACTTGGTAGTTTTGACTCCTTGATCTTGGGTGGGTTCACTGCTGGATCACTTTGTGGCTGGCTTGTTTGTGATGGTTCTGCTAAGGTGGGTTATCTCCGCTTATTGTGGTAGCTCATCCTCCAGAAGGTTATTTTTTGTTGTTGTTATTCAGATGTTGGACCAGCCAGATTCCAAGAGGAGAGCACAGGCCTTAGAGACCTCTTTTAGCCTAAGCTCACCTAGTAAAATGTTGTTTCCACTATGTGTTTGTTTTTTCTTTGTTTAAAAAAAAATTTTTTTTTAATGGTTTCAGAGAGGAAGGGAGAGGGAGAGACAAATAAAAACATCAGTGATGAGAGAGAATCATTTATTGGTTGCCTCCTGCACACCCCAGACTGGGGATGGAACCTGCAACCCAGGCATGTGCCTTGACCGGGAATCCAAGTGTGACCTCCTGGTTCATACGTAGGTTGACACTCAATCACTGAGCCATACCAGTTGAGAGCTTCCACTATGTTTTAATGGCTAACATGTCACAGTGTCAGCTTAGATTTTAAAAATGGGAAAATAATTTCTTTTGTTAAGGTGAGATTTATATGAGAATGGTTACACATGGAGAGGAATTTATGGTTATTTTCACGATAAACTATATCATATGCTGTTTTTCAACAATTACTTTCTAAAAGCATGACAATTAAGTTAGATTGAATTTTTTAAATTTTTTATTAATTTTTTTTCTTTCTACTAAATACTTACACAAGTTCCTCAAGGAGGCAATATTTTATGGAATAGTAGTTTACATTTTGTAAAGTCCTTAGAATTTTTAAAGCAGTCATCTGTGCAATAACTCATGATTTCTTGTACAATTTTTTAATTTAAAATTTATTTTTTCAATTGCACTCTACATTCCATATTATTTTTATTAGTTTCAGTTGTACAGCATAGTTGTTAGACAATCACATATTTTACAGTGATTCCCAGTATGCACCTCTCACCATACTTAATTATTACAACACTAGAGGTCCAATGCACGAAATTCGTGCAAGGGGCTCAGCCCTTGCAGCCCCAGCTTAGCCCAGAAGGTCATCTGGAAGGTCGCCTGGATGGTTGTACTGCTGTTTGGTCTAATTAGCATATTAGCTCTTTATTATATAGGATTATTGACTATATTCCCATTGCTGTAATTTATATCCCCATGACTATTTTGTGACTACCAATTTGTACCTCTTAATCCCTTCACCTTTTTCACCCAGTCACCCAACTCCTTTCCCTCTGGCAACCATCAGTCTGTTCTCTGTTATATAGTGAAATCATATGGTATTTGATTTCTCTGACTGACTTATTTCATTTATCGTAATACCCTCTAGGTCCATCCATACTGTTGCAAATGGTAAGATTTCATTCTTTTTTTTTTTTTTTTTTTTTTAGCCGAGTAGTATTTCAGTATATATATGTACTAACACTTTTTTTCCAGTTGTCTATTATGGGCACCTAGGTTGCTTCATATGTTGGCTATTATAAATAACATTGCAGTGAACATAGGGGTGCATATATTCTTTCAATTTCTTTGGATATATACTCAGAAGTGGAATTATTGGGTTATAAGGCAATCCCATTTTTAATTTTTTGAGGACTCTGTATGTTATTTTCCAAAGTGATTGCACCAATCTGCTTTCCCCTCAACAATGCACAAGGGTTCCCTTTCTCCACATCTTGGCCAGCACTTGTTTGTTGATTGATGGATGGTAGCCATTTTGACAGGTGTGAGTTGATATTTCATGGTGGTTTAATTTACATTTTTCTGATGATTAATGACATTAAGCATCTTTTTATATGTCTACTAGAGGCCTGGTGCACAAAATTTGTGTACTTGGGCTGCGGGGTCCCTCAGTCCAGCCTGCGCCCTCTCACAGTCCGGGACCTTTTGCCCTTACTGCCCACCTGCTTACTGCTCATTACCACTTGGCTCACTGCTCTTTAGTGCTGCCGAGGAGGCAGGAGAGGCTCCTGCCACCAGAATTGCGCGTACTCCGCGGGAGCCGTCTTTAACTCAGTTCATATAGATTTGCGGTGGAGTGCGGGAAACGTGTAAACTCGGGCCGATTGTAACTGCGTATTACCAAATATTTGTTTGTAATCCACCCTTTTGGTGGATGGAACAAAACCCAAAGACAGAGCCATCTTATATTTTGGCGGGAAATTCACCCGCACTCCAAGTGTTTAGTGCTGCTGAGGAGGCAGGAGAGGCTCCTGCCACCGCTGCTGCACTTGCTAGCCATGAGGTGAGCCCAGCTTCTGGCTGAGCAGCGCTCCCCCTGTGGGAGTGCACTGACCACCAGGGGGCAGCTCCTTCATTGAGCGTCTGCCCCCTGGTGGTCAGTGCTCATCATAGCGACCAGTTGTTCTGGTCATTCTGCCATAACGGTTGCTTAGGCTTTTATTTTATAGACTAGAGGCCCGATGCATGAAATTCATGCAAGGATAGGCCTTCACAGCCCTGGCTGCCTCCCAGCCCCAGCCCCGGCTGCCAGGGCCCTCACCTGGCACTGCCCACATCCACCCTCACATACCCCCGGTTCCCGGGTTCTGCGGAGCCCCCCCATCGATTGCCACGCAGTGGGTGGCCCGGACCTCCCTCTGCAGGGCTATCATGGGGCAATGGCAGGGCCCCCTGACCAATCTCATAGCACCCGCCTTGGCTGGCCTGGAGCCAGTGTGTGTCATCCAGTGCTTGTCATCCGGACGGTCGTTCTGCTGTTTGGTCGTTTGATAGATTTGCACATTACACTTTTATTATAATAGATTGGCCATCTGTATGTCCTATTTGGAGAAATGTCTATTCAAGTCCTCTGCTCATTTCTTAATTGGATTGTTTGGTGTGCTTTTTGGTGTTGCTTGTATGAGTTCTTTATAAATTTTGGGTGTTAACCCTTTATCAGATTTATTACTGGCAAATATATTCTCCCCAAAATCAATATTTTTTAATTTAAAAAAATTGTTTTCTTGTGATATTTCCTTCATATTAAAATGTTATGTTTAAATTATTTATGTGCCCCAGTGGCAACATGCCCTAAATACAGGGAAAGTACTAGTAAATCCACATTATTTTCATCTAGATTTATAGCATAGTGGTATACATTATTGTACAATTGTTTTTAAATTAATTTTCCTATATGGATTCTGGGTCTTAGTAAACCTTTTGATGGAGAAGGTAAAATTTGTTATACATCTCCATTTTCTGAGTAAATGGCCTACAGTTAATCAAATTCTTAATAGTTTCCTATTCAAACAAGAGTATACAAGTGTTATAGGGAATGTTCGTAATCTTAAAAAAAATTTATTTCAATATTAGTTGATTTATCATTTATAAATATGTTTTAGCATTTATCACAATTTGGATATCCCACACATTTAATTGATTATTTGTTTGCAGTTATGAATACCCTATTTATTGAGTAAACAAATTATTAAAAAATATTTTTAAAGTCTGAAAAAAGTATTATGATAGTAGCAGACTGATAATAAGGCTAGTATTATGTGTACTCAAAATGCATTATATTCTTGGCTTTCTATCTGATGACAGATACAAGGTTTCTCTTGAACTAAAAGATTGATCAATTTCTGCATTGCATTAGAGCCTTTAAGATTGTAAAGAATAAAAGCCTGATGGCAGATGGCATACCTGCTGAGGAACTCAAAGGCACTGATGAGATAATACTGAAGTGGCAGCAGAGTCTTTTTGCTCTACACATGTAATACTTGATATGAGGAGATTCAAAACTGCTGTTGGCATCATTAGCTTTGTGATATAAAGGTGAATATTCTGACTGCATCTGTGGTTATCTGCCAGTTATCTGAAAAACTGAGAAAGGGAAAAAAGTGTAAATGAATTCCATGTATAACCCCTAAATTTAGACCTTAACTATATTTAAATATTATAATTTAATTAAGCCACATAATTCAAATACTCTAGCAAACCCATGGGAAAATTTTAATGAGTAAAATTACTTAAAGAAACCAGGAGATAAATGAGACCATTATGAATAATCTCACAGTGAGTCATATTTTTAAAGTAATAATAAAAATTAGTTACACTATATGTTTTTGTTTCCTGCCTTTTTAAATATTTTCAAAAAAATATAGAATATAGGGAATATATAGAAACATATGGAAGATTTTCAGAGGTTGGAGAAACTTGAATACCTTAAATTTATTACACTTTAAATGGGTACTGAGATTGCACAACTGAAGTAAGTATAGATATTTAGTATCATTTTACTTTTAAAAATTCATGTACATTTCAAAGGTATGTTAGAGTTGTTTCATACTAGTGAGTGTGAAAGATTGTTGTTAAGTACTTGGGAATTCTGTGATACAGTTGATTTCCTGTCAGTTGCTTGCAATTGACCTTGGTAGGGGCATTTTTATCATAGAAACAGCAAATGCAACAAATCAGGCTTATTTTTCTCCTCTGTTTAAAGGTTGCTAAACATTTATCAGCACATCCTTCTCTGAAAATAAATCTTTGTAATATTATAAATGCCTTTTAACATTTTCCTTTTATCTTCACTATTTCTCTATCACTTCTGATTTTTGTGAGGTATTTTTAATAAAAAAATACTCATATTAAAAGGTATTAGCCAAAACCGGTTTGGCTCAGTGGATAGAGCGTCGGCCTATGGACTGAAAGGTCCCGGGTTCGATTCCGGTCAAGGGCATGTACCTTGGTTGCGGGCACATCCCCAGTAGGGGGTGTGCAGGAGGCAGCTGATCGATGTTTCTCTCTCATCGATGTTTCTAACTCTCTATCTCTCTCCCTTCCTCTCTGTAAAAAATCAATAAAATATATTTAAAAAAAAAAATAAAAAAATAAAAGGTATTAGTTTTGTTTAAAGTTTAGTAAGTTTAATGAGTATATAGATTAAAATATCAGGTACAATATGGGGAAGTATAAAAAGTGATATTTTTAATTCTTTTCAAATCATTTTTTCTAATTCTTCTGTAACAGAAATGGTAGAGATACAAGCGGGTATCAGCTTTGTAACTAGAGGAGCAAATTATTGGGAAATTGACCAGCGTTTAAAACAAGAAAGACACTATTTCTTGAAACATACCCCTGGTGCTAGTTGTCTCACCTCCATTGATATTCATGTGCTCTCTAGACTCTAACTTGCATAGTTTCATTATTACTAGTCACACTGATGCAAGAATTGTTTTCAAGCATATAGTTTTACCATTTACTCTGGACACTCAGACAGTGTCATGACACAAAAATAAAGGGCTTATATTTATATAAGCAAAATATGGCTGCTAGTTGTATTGCATATCAAAGAAAACAAGATTTGTTGGCAAAACAAACTGAGCCACATATCTTATTTATACATTTCTTGATTGGTTTCTAAGATTTTGTCTAAGATATTTGCACATTGGTTCATAGTGTCATTGACAGTTTATACGACTTTCTTGAAAAAAATTTCCCCATATGCAAAATATGTATGAATCTTTGATATAATCTGTTTTTCGATTATATATTTTTGCCTATAAAGACATGTATATCTTGTCCTTTCTTAATTGAAACTTTTTAAGTATGTACTAGTATATTTATTTATTAACTTCAGAGAGGGAGAGGAACAGAGAGACAGAAACATAAATGATGAGAGAGAATCACAGATTGTCTGCCTCCCGCATGCCCAATTCCTTTTCCTTTATGGTTATGAAAATTTGTGTTTGACTTTTTTTTTTTTTTTGAGACACATGGTTAAACAATACGTCAGAGACAGAATGAGCCTTGAACAGCTCTGGTGCTCTTAGTGGCTTTGAGTCAATACATTCTTCTAAATTCTTCCCGACTACGCCAGGACTGGTTCTTCCTTGAACCCTGCCCACTGTACTGACTGTTAGGAACTTAGTCCAAGTTCTTCCTTTATCCTATGCTCACTAGCTACAGGTGTTGGGTCCGAGCCACTCTGCCTATGGCTGGAACTCCTTGGACACCGGGTCTTAGACGGAGAAGCCATCAGAAGTTGTGGGTGTGTAAGAATGAGTGTTTATTGCAGAAGTCAATGGCCATACAGCCATCAGACAAGATAAAGTCCATACAGGCAGGCAGCCGGACACTAGCTGGTAAGTCCATATCTTTCCTACAAAGCAGCATTAATCTCTGTATCTACCACTATTATCTAAGCAGCTGCATGCTGCCCCTTAGACTCACCATCTCATATCTTAGCGGTACCTAAGCTCCCTGGCTCAGCAGCTTCTCCTGTCTCTCTTGCCCAGAACACTGGCTGGTTAACATGGTGGCTATATCTGAGCTCTCTATGAGCTCTTAGCCTTACATTCTAGCAGTATCAGCTCTCAGCTCCATCTGAGCTCTCCTCTCTTCTGCACGCATAGAAACTATAGTCCCTGTGCCTGTTGCCTCTCTTCTCCACACTGTTCTTCACACTTCTGGTCAGTAACCTGTATATTACTCCAGAGACAAAGAAGGCTAGCTGCCAACAGTGACATCAATCACTTGGGTTACAGAAGGGCACGGCATATCGTGTGTCCTTGCACCTGCTCATAATATCTTGGCCTTGGGTACCCCGATTAGGCTCATGCTCAGAGTGGCCTTGGACATTCTGGTGTATTGACAACAAGGGCTCTGTGCTCCCATTGGCCTTGACTATCTTGGGACCCTGGTGTGGTTCCCACACCATAGCTTTATTGAATTTTCCTATTTGTATCTGAATTTTAATAGTATAGTGTTTGTTTCTTAATAACTGTCTTTTCAATTACATGTACATTAAGATATATGGTTCCTTAATACTTCAGTTAGCCTAGAAACCTAACCATGTTGCTAAATTCACTTTAATAGAACATGAGGAATGCCAGAAATACATAAAAAGTATAATAAGAATTATAATTTTGAACAATTTTTAATAGAAATATGCAGTATGAATATATTCTTAGAATATGTTTTAGGTTAGTGTGGGAATTCAGATATGTAAAGTATTTTAATATTTTGTGCAAGTAGAAATAAAAAGAGAAATTTTGAATCTTTGTTCCCCCCAAAATTCAGTAGCAATGATCTGAACATTAGATGAGCTTAGTTGCTAGTTATGTGAGGGGGACATTTTCAATATGGTACATTTTTCTGCCAGTGTACTTATATGTTTTGTTTCATCCAACGATACCATTCCTATTTCATTTGCCCTTAGTTTTGTCATAATAATTTATTTTATAGTGTTCTTCTTTTCATTAAAAATTTTCTCTTTATATTTCTATAAATCTTAGTCATGTTTCCAATATAATCTTAGGTTACCTAAGCCTCAAGCCACCTATTATTTATTCCTCTTAATTCTCATCATACTCTGTTATGCAAAATTAATTACAGATGTTACTTGAATTACAAAAGGATTACAGTCTGATAAACTCATTGTTAATTTGAAAATATCATGTCTAAAATTAATTTAATATATTTAACCTACCAAACATCATAGCTTAGTATAACCTACCCTAAGTGAGCTAAGAACACCATATCCAATAAACATTGACTACACATACACTGTCGAGTATCGTTGTTTACCTTCATGATTGCATGCTTGACTGGGAGCTGTGTGGCTCTCTGCTATTGCCTAGCATCCTGGGAGAGTATTATACCACACACACACACACACACACACACACACAGTGGCCTGGTGCATAGATTTGTGCACATTGAAAGGAAATTAATTAGAAGAAATATTTCAATGCTCAAGTCAACATTTATTTTTATTTTTTTATTATTTTTTTTTTCAGTGATGGTTTTTTTTTTTTATGGTCTTTTTTTTTTTTTTTTGAGTTTTATTCATTTCAAACGGGCCAGATCCGGCCCGCGGGCCATAGTTTGCCCACGGCTGCCTTAGACATTCAATGTTTGGTTTGCATAATTAACTGTCACATTTCCAACAGTGCATCAATAGAGCAGGTGGGTGGTAAGGAGTGAGGGGTCCCGGACTGCGAGAGGGAGCAGGCAGGGCTGAGGAACCTCCCCACCCCCCAGTGCACGAATTTCGTGCATCGGGCCTCTAGTCGAGAATAAGATTATTTCAAGGAAATCTCTGGAAAGACCCTCCCGCTCTCAAGTCTGCAGCTCAAATGTCCACCATGTCCAGCAGTGTGGAGATCTGGAGCTCTGAGGCAATGTCTTCTTCCCTTGAACTTCGGATCAGCCTTTCCAGGTGCTTCAGCCGTTCAGTCAAAGATGTGCCAGTTGCCTCTGACAATTGCAGTTGTTCCCCTGTCCTTTCATTCTGTGGGCTAGTAGTTGTGGATGTTTTAATCACAGGTTGGATAGTCTGAGGCAGAGACACCAGAGTCTGAGGAAGGTAGAGGGGAAGGGAAGTTGAATCTGTAAATGTTCCTGAGTCTTCAGACAACAACTGCTGAAGTCGATCTTCAAATCTCTTGCTCTCCTCTTTTTCCAGTAGAAGACTGCTGGACAGACACTGGGCCAGGCGCTCCTGGGCAGAGGCTCCGCGCATCAGGTCCTCCGTGCTGGGAACCGGCCCCTCTCGGCCACACTCTGCACTCCTCTTCCCTTTTCGGTGCACGTGAAGGAACGGAGTGGGAAACTTGTTTGCAGAAGGGTGAAAAGTCTTTGTTTCCAAGCACCCCTGATGCAGCTGGAGGTCCTTCTGCGTCTGCATTCTGGCTTGTTCCCACGACATAGGAACATCATATGTCTTCAAATGGCTTTTAAAAAAATATACACATATCTGACCATCTTCACTCAGTGCCTCTGATGTGACAGGAAGCCTAGGGGGCGTCCAGTCCCTCAGCTTGTGGTTGACACACAAGGCAATGACGTCGTCCCATGGGATCTCAGCAACTGAGGGCCCTGCCTCCCAGCCAGGGGAGCGGTTCCGGCTCTTCCACCTGACATAAGTTCTTCGGAGCAGGCTCTCCACCTGGGACTGGAGGACAGGCTGCGTCTGGCAAGAGCTGGGGATCTGGGAGGCATACTGGATAACCATGGAACACACAGGAAGCCAGGGAGCCCCCGGGGGTGGAAGGTCCATCTGCGGGAGCTGAAAGCCCAGCACGGCCTGTTTCAGCCAGGCCAGGTGCTCCGGGGAATTCCAGTGAAGGTGAGGAAGCAGCCGGCTGCCCCCTGCCTCAGTAAACTCGGTGACAGGCCAGGACAGGTCGCAGAGCTGTTCGGAGGACACCACGGAGGCGAGGAAGTGCAGAACACTGTTGAACAGCTCGATGATGGCACCAGGTTCCTGCGAGGCCAGGCCGCCCAGCCGCCTCTCTCTTCTGTCATGGAAAAACCGGCCGCTAAACTCACGGCCAACCCCATCTTCCACATACTGAATGAGGGTCTGGCAGCAAAGGTCAAGGGCATGGGGGCAGTGGGAGACCAGCCACTGCACGGCCAGGGAAACCTTATTTGTGCCTTGTAAATCATTAATGGACTCAGGAATTTCAATAATGATATAATCCGAAATCAGCTTAGCTGCAACCAAATCCTGTAGCATCAGACCATCATCCACTTCCTTCTCCATGGCGACCCCTCCCAGGCTGGGTGCGAGCACCACCAGCGGCAACGCAGGCTGGAAGGGCTTGGCCTGCAGGAGTTGCTTGAGCTGCAGCAGCGCCGACAGCCAGTACGCGTCCTCCTCTGCAATGTCCTCGCTCTTGGTTTTGGGGGCAAGCAGCAGCATGAGGCCGCTGGCTCCCAGGAGCTCCTTCTGTGTCTCCGCGGCATCCAGGGCACCGTCACTGAGAGCACCGTAGGCTACCTTTATACACACGCTGACAGAAACTGCCTGATTCCCTTTGCTGCCCAGTGCGTTAAACAGCGTGAGTGTCTGAATTCCACCAGCATCACTGCACGTGTCATCCGAGCCATCACCTCCCATGAACTTGACTTTCAACCAATCTGCCAGAATTCTGCCAGGACTCCATGGGGACTGCTCTTCTCCGTAGTTGGGCAACACCAGCACCAGCTTCCAAAACGCATGCTCCCTGCAACCAGGGAGGTGCTGAGCCACGAGGGACGGCAGGTCCAGGGGCGCCCACGCTGCATCACTCAGTAGCTGCTGGTGGAAGTGCTGGACCTTCAACTGGTGCGTCGTCTTGTTCCTGAGCCACCTGAGCCTCTTGCAGGAGATGCCCACTTTCCCGGCGTGGCCCAGGTCCAGGAGGCCCTTGGCCAAGTTCTCCTCGGCAATGGGACACTCTGCACTGGGCACCAGTGCCATCAGCCGGTCATTCCCATCCACACGGCAGGGCGCTGCAGGGAAGGCCCGCATCTGGCGCCTCAGCTCCTTCCGGGCGGCGACAGCTTCCCTCCACCTCTGAAGATACTTGCAGTAGCACTGAAGTTCCCGGAGGGTCTCCTTTGCAGTCTGGACAATCTCCTCGCCAAGAAAGAAGCCCACCAGGTGGGCACAGACTTCCTCACCGAGGCGGGCCACGCGGACCTTCTGGTCTGTCTCCACTGCACTCTTCCACTCCTGGGAGCAGGTTTCCCGCACACATTCCGTCGCCACCAGCTCTGTCAGCTCTGCAGCCAGGCCCTGACTCATCTGAGTTAACACCAGTTCTCTTTCCTGTTTCAGTCTCTCCTCTTCAGCCTGCCGCCTCTCCTCCTCTTTTCGCTCCCTTTCCTTAGTCATTTCTTCCTCTGCCATGTGCCTCAACATGCCTGTGGTAGCGGCTGTTAGCGACTCCTCCACAGCAGCCCTGGAAACACCCAGAGCTGTGGCTGCGAAGGCCGCCCCGGCCTCACCAACCTCCTCGCAGTCCCTCTGATGAACCTCCTGGATGAGCTCGTCCACCACCTGCGCCAGGTGGGCGTCAGAGTCCTCAGGCTCGGGCTTTGCGGGAAGAAGTCCCGGCTGCACAGGGGGTAGTATGGGGGGTTGGAAGAGGCCGGGTGCCGCACTCCGGGTGGCTGCTGGGCGGTGCGGCAGATCGGGCAGCGCGGGGGCCGAGCTGGGAAGAGGCTGCGGGAGGAGGGTAGGCGGGGACGCGTCCGCCTCAGTACCACCTTCCTCTCCTCTCCCCACACCTGCTGCCTCCAAGCCGGCTCTCTGAGCGCCCACGGACAGCTCCGCGGCCAGGCTCTGCCCGACGTACTGGTTCTGGGAGTTGAAGCTGCACACGGGGGTATGACGAGGGGCAGGAGGCAACGGCCCCCCATTCACAATTTCCCCAACCGACACCATCAGCTTCCTGGTAATCCACACCGACTTCCTGGCCTTCAAGAACCCCTCTGGTTCCACGAACGAGGACCGGTTCAGCTCGACACAGCCATCGGACACAGTGAGGCCGTGGGAGCTGAGGAAGTCTGTGGCCTCTTGGCCATCTCTGAAGAGCAGCATGCGCACCACGCTGTCCAGGGGAAAGAGGGTGGAGCGTTTTTTGCTCGCGGTATAGGCGATGTTGAGTGCCTGGAGAGCCTCCTTGCGGACCTGATGAAAGTAGCAATGCAAAAGACAAGCGTTCAAGTAAGAAGCCGACTGGACCAGTTTGAAAAATCTCACGAAATTATGACTGTTCAGTGCAGCCAAAGCCCGAACAGCAAATGTCACCTCCGGGGAGTTTCTCACCGCCGGATGGAACTGCTGTACTTCTCTCAGGACGTCCCCCTGGTTGAGATTGAGCAGCACATGGTAGCCCTGGAACTCAGCTTCACCGACACAGAACACGCCCTCGTTCCCCAGGTCTTGGTACATCTCCTTCAGACTCTGAAGGCACTTGGTCATGTTCTCATTGTTGATCTTGGCATCAAAGGAGGACACGGGCTCCTCGCACATGAAGTGAGCACAGTGGATATGAAACCGGGCACACTTCTCAATCAGGGACACCGTCCCGGGATCACACAGGTGCTGCTGCGTGATGTCCTTCCGGATGGCCCGTGTGCGGCTCCACAGGAAGTCATACCAGTCCCGCAGGTTGCCCTCCTTCCGGTCCATCATCTGGGTCACCAGGTAATCCATGGTCCTGCTGAGCACTGCTGGGGGCCGCAGCTCATGTGACAGGGGCTCCTCCTGGTCGGCTGAGGAGCGACTGTACTCCTTGACAGCTGCCCCGTGGTCCAGCTGGTCAGTCCCGGGGATCACTTCGAATACACTCAGCTGCCTCCGGGTCTCCCGCATGTACCGCTCCTTCTCGGGACACATGTCAGGGCACGTCCCAAAAATAGTCCTTGCTTTGTCCAGATCGGTTCTTTTCACCCGAGCTTGCCTCATGATTCTGTCCCTCTGGTCAAGCAGGCGGTACTTTTCCTCAGACGTTTCGGCCACAGTGCCTATCAGCGCACTGAGGGAGGACACACACGGCCCAGGACTCTCAGAACTCTCAGAGCCCGAGTCAAAAGAGTCTCCTTCAAACCGTTGGGCCTTCAGAAGGCCTGACTTCTTCACTGGAGAGCTTTTATTCATGAGGCTGCGGACTGCAGTCCTCCCCATGGGCTTGCCAAGGGGGGAGTGCTGAAAGGATGTGTCCTCGGTGCCCTGGCCAGCCTCACCCTCACCTGGTTTCTTCTCCTTGAGGGAAAAAGGTTTCTTGTTGGGACTCATTTTCTTCTTGTGCCAAAAGATAGACGTTTCTTCAGGCAAACCTTTTTTCCCCTTCTTCCTGGCCAGGGCTGCAGAAGCATGATCAAAGAAATACACCACCGCGAGGTGTTTGTTGCGCCTGGTGTAAGTGCGCTGCACTTTAGCAATTTTGCCAAAGTGTTTCTCCAGAAAGGCCCTGTTGTTGAGACAGTCGGGAATGTTCTTGCACTGGATCGCTGTGACTTCAGAGGGAGAGAAGCCCCCAAGTCTGTCTGTGCTCTCACTTCTTTTATTCTGACGCCCAGGAGTTCCTCTTAGAAAATCTTCTTTTTTATCTCTTTCAGGTTCTTCCTCTTTCATACCTGGAAGCCGGGAAGCTGCCAGAACAGACTGACTCCCTCCTGGTATGGCCACGTGATCATTTTCCCCAGACTCGGCACAGCCAATTTCTTTTCTAGATTCCCTGTTGCCCAGACGACTGACTTCTTTATTGCTTTTGAAAACATCCTGTATAGTCCGACCAAACAGAGTACCTCCCCGGGGCCGCTTAGCAGGAGGATGATCACCCTTCGAGAGAGGGTCCAGGTCTTCCACTGCGTCGCGGCCATATCTCTTTGGGGAGCGATCCTGATCCTCCTTCCTTTTCAGTCCTTTCATGAAGCTGCAAAGTGGCTCCACTTGGGAAACAGTTTCTTCACATCCTTGTCTGACACCTGTTTTGCTAACTGGGAAGGGTTCCCCCAATGATCATGAAGAAGATGTGGGGAAGCTAGTGAAGCTACTATTAAGACTTCCAAATAGTGATTTAGGGCCTTTCTTCTCTTCCTCCACATTCTGACTTGACAAAGCAAGGGTAAAGGGTGGTTAATTACTACTATCAACTGGTTTTGAAAAGGTAAAATTTGATTTAGTAGCTGAACTTGTCACCTGTGTAAAAGAAAATGGGTCCTCCAGGTCCACTACTAATTGGTTGGGAAAATGTGAAAAATCCGGAAGTAATTTAGCTGCCCCCAATATTGGTCTGAACACTGAATTTTCCAGAGATTTCAAGCTGAACTCTGTCTTCCCCAAACCATAGCTTGCTACTTCTCCAGTTTCTGGTGCAAAAGTCGAAGTACTTGGGAAAGCCCCAAGGTTGGGTGATTTAAAAGTAAATCTTGGGTTTCCAGGCACACATGAACTTGAAGGCCCAGAGGCAGGTAGAAAGGATGGAGTGTGTTCAAGTCCAGAAAAGAGTCCAACATTTGAGGTTTGGGAGAATCCTAACGTTTGTGCTGAAGAAGAGTGACCTACTCCAGACGTTGGAAAGCTCCATGTCTGTGAAAATCCTGAGCTTTTCCCAGATACTGTGTTGTTTTGTCCAAAAAGAGAAGGCTGACCAAATCCAAAGGGTTGCTTAGCCTGAGCTGTTCCTATGAAACTACTGGAAGATGTTAAAAAAGCACTAGGCTGCTGCCCGCTGAAAGGATTAGGTGGGTTCATCTTCTGATCCAGTTACTGGAAGGTTGCTGGGGTCCGACCCCAGTGGGTCCAGGGGTCCCCAAAGGTGTGGACGGAGTCGGAGAAGAAGGAATGACACGGAGACAGTGTTCAGTTGATCAGCAGCCTAGCCAGGACCTCTAGCCAAGTTCTGGTTAGGAACTCCAGCGGAAGTTCTGGTCTTTATTGTCTTGTTACATCTGTATTTATACCAGTTGATTTTAATCTTGTCAATTTCTATTGCAAAGGTTAGGGCGTTTCTTATCTCCATTCTAGAGAGTAAAGATTATGTAGCTTAAGCGTGATTGTTTGTAGTTAAAGTGATTAACTACCCGCCTGGCATTTAGTTAAGGGGTTTTATCCCCTCCCTAACTTCAGGGGAAAATCCCTACCTGGGGAAACAACCTGGTTTGCCCTGAAGGGTGTCCCGGATCAGGGTGGGGGTCCCGCTTGGGTGCCTGACCAGCCTGGATGAGGGGCTGATGGCTGTTTTCAGGCTGTCCTCACCCCCTTCAGGGTGGGGGTCCCCACTGGGGTGCCTGGCCAGTCTGGGTGAGGGTCTGAGGGCCGTTTTCAGGCTGGCCTGCGACTGAAGCTCCCAGCCTCTCCTCTTTTCCTTTTTTTTTTATTCTGAGATTTATTTACCTTCTATAATTGAAACATTGTTGCTTTTGGAGCCTAGAGCCGGGCCGCAGCAGGCAGGGAACCTTGGCTTCTTCCATCATTGGAGCAAGCAAGCCTCCTGCTCCCTTCAGCTGCGTGGCTGCCAGCCGCCATCTTTGTTGGCAGTTAATTTGCATATCTCCCTGATTAGCCAATGGGAAGCTTAGCGGAGGTATGGTTAATTACCCTTTTTGTCTTTTATTAGATAGGATATATATATATCCTATATATATATGTATATATATATACATATATATATATGTATATATACTATAATATGTATACACATATGCATATATACCTTATGATTTTATGGTAACATATCAGTACATTTAAACTAAACATATATATAATTAAAATTCTTGTATTAATATCTTATTGATGTATTTGATAGTTTCCTTTTGGCAATAGTTATGTGTTAATCTTTTTAAAAAATATATTGTTATCGATTTTAGAAAGGGAGAGAGAGTGAGAGATAAAAACATCAGTGATGAGAGAGAATCACTGATTGACTGCCTCCTGCACACCCCACACTGAGGATCAAGCCCACAACCCCGGCATGTGCCCTGACTGGGAATCGAACTGTGACCTCCTGGTTCATACATAGGTCCACGCTCAACCACTGAGCCAGGCCAGCCGGGATGTTAATCCTTTTAAAAAATGTCAGGAATTGCCAAAACCGGTTTGGCTCAGTGGATAGAGCGTCGGCCTGCGGACTGAAGGGTCCCAGGTTCGGTTCTGGTCAAGGGCATGTAGCTCGGTTGCGGGCACATCCCCAGTAGGAGATGTGCAGGAGGCAGCTGATTGATGTTTCTCTCTCATCGATGTTTCTAACTCTCTCTCTCTCCCTTCCTCTCTGTGAAAAATCAATAAAATATATTTAAAAAAAAAATGTCAGGAATTATTTTTCTGTTTATATTTAAATTATGTTAAACTGCCTACTGTCAATTTCTCATTGGCAATAAAAACAAAATGGTAAATTGACATGTTGCATAACTTTTATATTGAAATAATTTATGGTTATAATTCTAATTATTGAAATTACTCTTATGAATAGAAATTGCTGTCACCTTTCATCTCTCTATTCAATTTTTAAAAGAACAAGCTTCTGTTTACTACTGTGTGCATGGTGGGTGAGCAGAGTTTTACTTATGCCATTGTCCAAAGTACAAGAAGGATTTTTAATTGTATTAATATAAAACAGTAAATAATCTTTTGCTGAAATAGATTAGCTCACTATGTAATTCAAAGAAATCCGTGCTATCTTTAGATCACAATTAAAAAGCAAATAATAAAAATATTCTCCAGCAAAAGAAAATTACCAAGAACAAAGACACTATGACTTATCCAGCTCATATTAATTTGGTTCCAAGATTGAACATAAAAATATACACAGTCATAAATTATGCACTAACTGAAAGTTTATTGTCAACATTTGTAATTAGTAATACATTTATTATTTTTACTTCAAATACACACAAAACTTTTAACAGCTTGAAAATGTAATGCCACAAAAATTCTCACACTATTTTACAATCATATATGATCATAGTAAATACTACAATAGCCCTTTTTACCTATATAGTTTGACTGAAGTTGTAATGAGGTTTCTTGGCCAGAGTCTAGTGAAATTATCATGTTCTTCTTAGAAAAATGATGGATTTTGAAAGTCAAGTAGTAAATTATAGTCTCAGGAAAATGCTAAAGAGAGAATCCTGCACAAATAATTTGCAACATTTAGGTTCAATAAAGAACAATGTGAGAGTCTAAAAAAAGATTAAATGTCAAAATGATGGGTAAGCTCCCTAGACACCTACACAATTTCTATTTTTAGGCACTCTTAAAGAGATAAAAGGTTGCTAAGATTAAGTTTCTTTTTTAGGCAGCTTTCTTTCCCTAAATTAGGGGGATATTTCAGACCCTTTTGTTCTTATTGCAGCTTCCTTTGTGATGCAAATTGTTATGATCCCAATAAGTTTTCATTAATTAGTTAATGATTAGGAAGATATTTCCAAGAGATACTTGGTTATTATATTAGTATAAGTCATTCTATTTATATTTTTAAAAGATATATCGGGTGACATTGGTTAATAAAATTATATAGGTTTCATATGTACAATACCATAATACATCATCTGTATATTTCATTATGTGTTTACCACCCAAACTCAAATCTCTTTTATACATTTGGTAACTGGAGGGAAATGGGCATGGCAGGAAGATAGCAAAGGGTAAAGGAGTTCATATATTTGGTCTTTATTATTGACATCTGCCTCGTAGGCCTTGTGGTATATTTTTGTTTCCATTGCTATTAACATAATTTAAGAAAAAATTAAACAGAAGCCAATAATAAACCACACCCATTTGGTAAATAACTTAGATTTCCATTTCAATCTCATTTCAGTCTTTGTTCCTCTCGTACAATAGCATTCATTTAGCAAAAGAATGATCATAGTAATATTAGAATTTCTCATTTAATATTCTAAAGCCTCATAGCAAGTTTTAGGAACATAAACCAGATAAAACCCTTAGAATTAACACATGATAATACTAGCAGTTGGATTCAGGTGCCTAATCCTAGATATGTAGAGAACATAAACCTGGAGATAAAGATATTTAGCAAATTTTAGCCCTCACAGATGGGAGCTTTATTATGTTAGTCTCACACCAGAGAAATATTTGCTCCCTTACATTTTCCTTAGCCCACATTTCAAAAAAAAAAGAGTGAGAGAGCAAACCTTTTTCACAGGTCAAAGGCCCACTTTTCTACATCTTTCTACAGTGTGCATTGATGAAATCCCTTCATCTTTTACAAGTTCCTAAACCACAGTTCCCTGCACTCCTGTTATGGGAGGATCTTCATTGTCATTATTCTCCACCTTGTTTTCTTTTCTTACTCCACTGCACTGCTTTTCTGGCTTTTATTTATTTATTTTCCCTTTTCTGTATTTTCCCCTTACTGGTAAAAGAAAACAAAGCAAGTAGCCTGAGAGAAAAATAAAACAATAATAATACTAATCAAGGTATAGTTTAACTTGAAGAAGCATCGTTTATATTGCTTACATAAATGCATTAAAATAACAGATATTTTATGTTTTGTGTTATATTATCCTGCTTGTTGGCCTGAGATAGCAGGAATTATTCCATGTACTAACCTATGTATAAATTCTTCAAACACTATAGGTGGCACATACACAAGAATCTAATGTGGTAGTGAGAAGAGTAAATATGATGGTCATTATTTTATTATTGTTGTTACAAGTAGCATTATTATGATTATTATTACCTATTCAAACAGTAACAACATCATACTGAGATTGATAATATAAAAGCTAGGAAATCTAAATTTCCTATGACATTCTTGAACAAGTAAAGCAAACAAAGAAATAAGAGAACAAAAAAGGTTATAAATCAAAGTGGGATATTACTGAAACATGAGCTAGTGGTCTAGTAGTCAGCTATTAAAACAATGAAAAAAAATGAGTATATTTAATTTTATGTTGTTTTATATTTACACTAGTGGCCTGGTGCACGAAATTTGTGCATATTAAAAGGGAATTAATTAGAGGAAATATTTTAATATTGCTATTTGCCCTTCCTCTATAATAGAAGTGTCAGAGATGAAAGAAAATTAGTAAAATGTATATGAAAATCTCCCTCCTGTCAGAGTCTGGGGCGCACCATGGGACCTACAGTCAAGTCCCCGCCCATCACCCACAAGTGCTTCGAAAACGCAGGAGACCCAGACCCGGCTGGCCCCACCTCCATTGGGTGAGACTCAGACCTGGCCAGCCCCACCCCTGTCAAGCCCCGCTGGGCTGGGGGTGCAGCCTCAGGTCCCCCGGCCCAGCACTGGGGTGGGAGCCGTGGCCTGAGGTCCCCCATCAAGCCCTGCCAGGCAAGGAGCGCAGCCTGAGGTCCCTTGCCCCAGCCAGCCACCATGCAGCCTCAGGTCCCCGCTGTTCGGCTGTGAGGTTATGGTGTCTAGGCCATTTTGCATATTGCTATATTATATAGATAGATGATATATAGCTGTTTTGAGGCAAAAGATAGATCAAAATTTTAATGAGTAAAGCATTTAAAAATTCTTTCTAAAAATTGAAGGCCGGGGGCAGAGGACGGAGGCAGGCTAGAAGGGTCAATGGGGGGAAAAGGGGACATATGTAATACTTTTAACAATTTAATTTTAAAAAATTAAAAAATAAAAATGGAAGTTTCTGGAGAGCAGAAAAGCTTATTATTGCCATTATGATCTTGGAATACCAGTTTAAAGGTAGGTCATGAGCTCTACATTTTCATTAATACAAATTGTAATTATGAAGTAAGAAAATGTAATATTTTTCCATAAGAAAATTGCTGGAAAGAGTTAATGAAGTTAATATTAGATCCTTAAGCATCAGCCAAAAGTGATTAAGAAAAATGTAGGAAAGAATAAGATCAAACACACATCTAATAGTAGTTCAAAAAGTAATGAATTTATAGGATGAAAGTGGAGTCACTTAAAAAGATAATGTACCTGGAAATTCAGATGAATCTTCAGAGTGAAGAAGCATACCAAGCCCCAGACGTACACTTAGATAGACCATAAAAATATCTCATAACCAAAATTGCACATAATATTTTTAGAGTTTTCCTCTCAAGTATTCTGAATTCTAATCAAAACGTATCAGCAGAGGTAATAGATACTTGTGAGGTGCACCTGCTCCTTTTCTCTAGGCTCCAGTCATTTTGGCAGGTGAATCACCTGGTTTATGATATACATAATATTCCAACACTTTCTTTTATATCCAATTTTGCAACATTTCTTAAAGCACATAGACCTCTATTCAAAAAGAGATATATTAATACGTGTTAAGTACTGATTGATAATGAACTGACAAATTGCAGATCACTACCACCATGAAACTGGTGTTTATTATACCTTCGTGAATTAATAATAAAAGTTAGCTCTCAGTACTCATTGAGATTTTTGGAACATCAGTACTCATTGAGATTTTTGAAACCTCATTCAAATTTTCCAATTTTTTTTTTAATTGAGGGAGACACAATGGAGGCAATTTAGGATAAAAAGGGAAAGAATTACAGGTGCAGTTATCCTTTGTTTAGAGGCTAATATTGAATCGAGAATTGGAGAGTATTATGCTAAGCGAAATAAGCTAGTCTAAGTATCACATGATCTCACTCATGTGAAATCTAATGAACAAAATAAACCGATGAACAAAATAGACCCCAGAGACATTGAAGCATGAAACAGAGTGACGGATTTCAGAGGGAAGACTGGGGTGGCGGAGACAACTGTAATATTTTCAACAATAAAGATAATTAAAAAAAAGAAAGAATTGGCTTCACCAATGTTTTAAGACTTTCTAATATTTCTGCATTATCTTACAATGATACTTGCATATCAACTGTTTGGTTACTATTGCTATGTGACAAATTACTTTGGATGGTGTCTACAGATTCTTTTTGTTTGTTTGCTCGTTTTTTGGAAGGAATTGTTTATGGGGGAACCGGAGCAAAGACATGTTTAGTGCAAACCGCCACATTATGGTAGAGACATGAAGTGCTCACCAAACATTTCAGTCCCCTTTACATTTCCCAGCATCCTTCACAATTAGTTTGAAGCCACCAAATTCATATGGCTAAAGGATGGTGAATGTGACACTTCCAAGCTGAGGCAGATAAAACCAGTGTGACTGACCTCTCATTTCTCCTAACAGTGCCTATGGTGGCCACCAGATGGTGGAACCATAATTGTGAAGTACTTTGAAAAAGCAATTACTGCATGGAATACAGATGGTTTGTAACGTCACCTCCTAAACCAGTTTTCTCTGGTGAGAAATATACTTTGATTTTGTTATGATACTGAAATCTTAACATTTCTCTCTCTTTTTTAAAAATATATTTTATTGATTTTTTTACAGAGAGGAAGGGAGAGGGATAGAGAGTCAGAAACATTGATCAGCTGCCTCCTGCACACCCACTACTGGGGATGTGCCCACAACCAAGGTATATGCCCTTGACCGGAATCAAACCCGGGACCCTTCAGTCCGCAGGCCGATGTTCTATTCACTGAGCCAAACCGGCTAGGGCAACATTTGTCTCTTAAGGAAGTTAATGTTAATTATTCTGATTAATACAGACCTTTAAAGTAGTGAATCTAAAAAAATAGTCCCAAATTTGTCCACATTTATAAAAAAAAAATGAACATTTGATTACAACTTAAAGTTACCCAAAGTGTTACCTTTATATAGTCTACATGTTCTTTCTAAAATTTCACATAGATACAAAGCTTTTACTGCATTTACAACAGCGATTCTCAACCTGTGGGTCGCGACCCCTTTGGCGGTCGAATGACCCTTTCACAGGGGTGGCCTAAGACCATCCTGCATATCAGATATTTACATTATGATTCATAACAGTAGCAACATTACAGTTATGAAGTAGGAATGAAAATAATTTTATGGTTGGATCACAACATGAGGAACTGTATTTAAAGGGCCAGAAGGTTGAGAACCACTTTACAATTATGAATGTCCTTAAACTCTAAATACAAGAAAAAATTAATGAAAAACAGATATACTTTGTCTTTTAAATGTCTTATTAAATGATGTTTTATTTTATACACAAAAGTATATAATCCATAAATTGTCTGCTTAATACATTTTCCCCAGTGGGCACTGTCATGTCACAGCACTGTGGTCACGACCCAGAGCATTATTCAGCATCTCAGCGACCCATGTGCTCCATGCCTGCCACTCACAGTCCCTAAGGTAACAACTATCCTGGTGTCCTCACTGCAGTTTAGTTTTACTTGTTTTTATATTTGATATACATGAAATCATACAGTATGTACTCTTTTTGTTTAGCTGCTATTCTTCACAGTTATATTTGAAAAATGCATCTGTATTTTTCCAGAAAACTGTAGTTTGTTCAATAACTAGATTTTTCTTACTTTATAACTACTTTTCTAGATTAGTCATAGGCACTTGGCTGAAACTAAAGAATGTTTGCAATGGTGTGGAAAAGGACAATTATTTGTTTTCATGCCTTTTAAAAATCATAACTATAATAATAACTATAAAAATAATCTAAAAATGTACTAAGTAGGGCAAACTAAAAACTAAGTAGTTTTTCACAGTGCTATTAGTTTAACATTTCTAAAAAAGCTTTCTACATGTTGTAGAACAATGTTGGGGGAGTTTTTTCATTGTAGGAGAAGAGTGACACAGCAATGGAATATGGGAAGGTTAGAAAGAAGCTGAGGTGTTATATTGGAAATCAGAGTTTCAGCATAAAGTTGTGATTTTAATATAGCCACGTATATAAACATATATGCATTGCTTTTGCAAATATATGTGCATACATATGCATATATGCATGTATATTTCATAACTCTGCTGAAAGGGTTAGAAACCATGCCTTCCAGTAATATTAATAGCAATGAGAATACCTAGACCCTGATTTGATTTCTAAATACCTTTACTTAATAAAAATAACCAAGCTACATACCTTGGAGAGATAGATGATGAGTTTAGATACCACACAGAGAAAGTATGAGCTGCAAATGCAATAGCCTGTTGTGCCAGAAAATAAGGGAGTTGTCAAAATGTGTGTGCATTGTCAAAATGACACATGAGCTAGGTTAAAGGGGCTCCAGCTAGACAAATCTAGGACAAATTGAACATTAAAACAAATATCGGCAGTTTAAGATTATAACCCACTGATTAAAAAATAAACCCATGAGTCCATCCCAATAATATATAAATGAGAGCAAATAAACCATAAACGGATGATAGATTAACATATACAGAAAAGCGAAAAAACAGCTTTCATTTAGAGTAGGATATCAACTATTAAATGATTAAAAAGAATGATGTTAGATATAACATTTTTGAAACCATAGTAGTAATTTATTTACACATTAATTATTTATAAATTTTAATTGAAACTTGTGGGCTGAAGAGTAACGAGAAGAATATTTACATAATTCCTAAATGCATGCATATATATATATATATATATATATATAGAGAGAGAGAGAGAGAGAGAGAGAGAATGATTAAGAAAACATCACAATTTAACAATTGGCTATGCTAATAAGGAGTAAATATTTTGGTATAATCTTGCAACTTTTTTAGGTTTAAACTGATGTCAAAATTAAAATTTTATAAAATCACTTTGTAAACTTTACTATCTACATTTCACATTGCTTTACAACCCAGGTTCTAATTATTGAAAAAAGTAAACAGCACACAAAAACACATTTCTATCAAAGACCAATGAGTTAGAGACAATCCAAATTAAAACACTAAATCAGGGATTGTGATTTGAAATATGCAAGAACACAAGATGAATTTTTTGTTTATGCTCTTTAGATGATGAGGTAGGACAGTTTTCTAATAGGTGTAGGTTATATTGATGACTCGCTCCTTGAGAACAGCAGTGGTTTTCTCACATTTGAATGATTAATATTTGCATTAAACTACAGGTTCAATAACATACTCAGTTAATTTTGTGCTCCACAGGATTTTAGATTTACTTTACACTGTAGTTTCTTTGATTTATTTTCTATTAATAGCAGTTTGTGTCATCAAGTTTAATAAAATGGGTTAAGCTAGATATGCTCCTCCTCTAGAATATATAGTTTAGCAAAGATTTATAGGAAACCATGTCTGTCTTCAAACATATTTAAAATTCAGAATGTCATATAAAGAATTATTTATTGAAACTCTGTAATTCTTCAGAGGCTTATTTGATTGTGTATTTATTTTTTGAAAAAATATCTCATGCTCACAAATGTCACTTTTCCATTTATCTTTACTAATCCATTACTCTTTTATATACAAACTAAGTTCTATGCTATTTTCCCTTATGATTTTCAAAATTATTATACACCCCTATCATAATTAATAACCTAATAAAATACTTATATTGGATTTAAGTACAATAAGAACAACACAGTTATTTATAAATACTAGATTCTAGGCATGTGAAAATTTCTAAAAACAATTCTCCTTCCTTTTTAACTCTTTTGAGCAGTCTAGAGATAGATCTGGCATCCTTTAAACAATTTGTAATGATTATTTGAATTTAATTATGTAGACTATTAAGTTTATAGGTATATTAAGTTTATAGATAATTAACTAATAATTACCTGCATATTGACCTATTATTTTAGAGTCTACTAACTGTTACTCACATGCTCTGTTACATAGTACCCCCAAATAACTTACGAATTTCTAATCTGTTCATCTGTCATTCGGGAGCTGCTGGTCAGCCTCAACAAATTATCTGTGTTTTTATATAAAAGTAAGGAAAGTGAGAAAAGTAAAGAGTGCTACTTGTCCAATGACAAAGATGAGCTTGGACACAAGTTTTGCAAGTGATAGCCTGTAGTGCATTAAGCTCAGGACTTTGGATTCAATTTCTTCAGGGACTTAATACTACATCACTATCAAATAGACAAAACTCTTGCTATTATTTATTCTCTTCCATATTTCCTCCTTATATTTTTCTGGGCTTTGTGTTCTCCAATAAAATGTTTATCTTTCTACTTTCTGAATCTGCTTACTATATACGATTCCCGTTACATGGGTTTAACATTTTGTAGGCACTCTCACTGAATATTCTTTTCAAATCTTATTTTGAAATCTGAGTCTTTATTGAGAAAGACATGTCTAGACAATTCAATTCATCTCATGGCTTTGAGCCATATATTGGTCTCTAAAACTCTGCAATCAATGTTATATCACTGATTTCTTTAAAGATTGGATCTTCTACCTATAGTCTTCCTTAATATCCTGATTTGGATATACTTTGAAAAATTTGAAAATAAGGTGATTCATCTGTTTTTTTTTTGTTTTGTTTTTTGTTTGTTTTTTTACTTGAGGGCCATCTTTAAAGCAGCCAATGTAGCTGGAATGATTTAAAATAGTTATTTTTCTGATTCTTGGCTGGGTATCATGCAGTTAGGAAATGGACATCCTGAAATAGCTAGTTCTATAGTGGATATTCAGATGAAAACTTAAACTATTAAAGGAAAGTCCTTGTCTTATTTTTACATTTCCAAACTTTGCAGACTCATCCTTGCTGCACCTTCCCCTCAGTAACTATAACAACTTTCCATTTTGGAAAGGATATATTATCTGGAAAAATGATAAATTCTATAAAATTCCTTAAAACATTATCTTTTATAAACACCCTCTAATTGTTAGCTATTGCTATTTAACAGACCATTCTCAAACTTTTAAATTAAAAACAGTAACCATTTGGTTTTCTTTCTCCCAAATCTGCCATTAGCCAAGCAGGTCTACTGATCTTGACAGGCTCATTTTTTAATATGCAACCAGAGATTGGGTGGTCCTGGGATCCTGGACTACAATGGCCTTGAAGGCTTTCTTCAACAAGGTCTCTCAGGCACCAGCAGACTAGCACAGACATTTTATTATGGCATTGGCAGGGGTCCAAGGAAGGAAGCAAAAACATAAAACCAGTTTTATAGCCTCTGCTTACACCAAATTTGCTACCTCCACCTGCCAAAGAATATCTCAAGGCTAAACCCATAAGCAGTATGGTAGGATACCACCAGAAGATAGAAATGCAGGGATGCATGAAAAATTGAGTCCACTCTTAAAATTAAACTCCATCACTAGACACATTTTTTTTAATTCTTACTAAATTTGTTAATAAATTGTTAATAAATTTAGTTTAAATCACCAGAATTTGAAGATGAGGTTCCTTAACTTGACTATTATGACAGATTTGAATTAACTTAATTCAACCTGAAGAACTAGAATTTAGCTACTCAAGGTTATATGAGATCATGTAAATATTGTATCTCCAAACATATGAGTTGCTTCAAAATTTTCTATTGGACCACAAAGAGATAAAAAACCAGTTTGGGAGTAAGAATTAGGCAGCAGGAGGAGTCTGTAATTGACTCTATCCTGTATTACATCAACTAGCATAGCAAGTCAACAGGGGAGACAATTGAGAACTAAGATTACAAAAATTAAAAAGAAACAAACAAACAAGGAATCTAAGGAAAACTTTCCCCTTGTCTATAATACTTTGAAATAAGAACCAGGACAAATTCCCTGTCTCAAACAATCGGTCTACCTCTGTGAAGAGTAGAATGGCATGGCATTCCAACTTTCAGGAAGGCCAACAGCAAGCTTTCTTCTTTCTGCATGTATAACAGTGCTAAGTATTGGAAATGGGTTTTGAGGATACTATAGGCTATAACTACTATTACTGTTTTTATTGTAGAATTGTTACTTTTTATCTTTGTTTTGGTCCTGTAAGCACATTGTGACTGTCTACTACATATTTGTTACTTGAAGCTATCCCCAAGAAAGCATCTTTATCTGAGATTTTTCCCAAGATACAGAAAACTTAAATGACAACTTAGGTAAAGATAAATAATTGTCAGATAAAAAAATTAAAGGTTTATTTAAGGTACCTGCAATAATATTAAGGCAGTGGAGTATAAAATCATCTATAATTGCTTAATTCTAGAATGTCTTTAAATGCAATGGGATGAGGATCCCAGAATAAAAAAGCAATTCTAATTTTACCCACAATAAACATCATGCAAAATCTTGACTCTTAGTTTTTTAATTTTCTCATCTTCAATTTTCTTAAATTTCTAGAGTATATCAGTAAACCTAACTTATCATGGTTGCTTAGACCTTATCATGAGAAGCAACTTATATACTAGCATTTATAAAATATTACATTAAACCTCTGTGGTCATTAAGCAAAACTTTCCATTGTTTCAAATTGTAAACTAAGTTATATCTACTAAATCTATTACTTGATCTTATCAAGTCATCTAATGCCCTTCTAGAACCCTCTCCATTACAGCCCCATGTTCTTATCTCATCTGTCTCTACTTTTCTTCCCCAGTCTCTTGAGGTAATACAGTGCATCACTTACTCCACTCTTTTTAAAATTCTTACTGTTAATACATTTTGACAGTTTTCATCAAATCCCTATACTATTGTGCCTGGTTTACATGCCTGGCAAAACTCCAATGCTGGCTCAATCCAGCCATTTGTTTTCCACACCTAAACCAAGGCTGCTTTCCACAACTGTAGAAAAATCACAAATCTATGAAGACAAATTCCTCTTAAAAAACACAAAACATAGTTTCTAAACTCAGTTAAATACACAGTACAACCTAGCTAGTATTATTCTACTAGATCACCTATGAGATATCAGTTATCTCAAAAATTTTCCTACTTTAATGTGTCTATGTATAACTTAAGTTTCCTGAAACTTGTATTCCATATCTGTGGAACAGAGGTAATAACACTGACATTAGTGTTAATTATAAGGAGGTATTAGCAAGATTTTATACATAATGACATTTTGAGGTGTGAGCTGAATTTATATCCAAGGTTAAACCTTAATAAATGTTAAGGTTTGACGAGTGATGTGGGCTGTGAAAGAATTCACAACTAAGAGAAAAGATGCAGAGAGGAAATTTATTTTACTTTCCAAGGGAGGAAAGGGACAAGTATTGCTAGTTAATACAATAGGGCAGGGAACAAAGAGTGGCTTCCACTATTAAGCAGTTGCTGTTGCTAAGCAACAAGGAAGTGGGGAGGTGGGGGGCGGGGAGATTGTTTTGAAGTCTACCAAATACCCCAGATTGGGGGAGGGAGGGTGTTGCCTTGAAAAGTTATTGTTACAGTTCTACCAGTAAAGGTCCTAGGGAGGTGTCTTATCAGTATTTTCCCCAAGCCTGTAAAGCAAGTTTAGAGCAAAAATTATAAAGGGTTCAAAAGACTCCTTGGTGTGAATTATCCCAAAGTTGTTAAAGCAGCAGGGAGGAGGGGGATACAAGAATGCAACCTTGAGAGTATAATCTTATCTTGTCCCTCTGTTTGAATAGAGGAGCAGCTTGAATCAGGGGAGTCAACAGTCTTCCCATTTAATTACCAGATCCTTCTCATAACTTGTGGAAGGCCACAGCAAAGAAAAGAAAAGGTCTGTTTTCTGTCCTTACAATAAATACATTGAAGATGAAGATGAGACGCTATGGAGTTAGGGAAGATGCACTTAAGTTACACAAACATTGAGTTGCTTCTAATTAAGAAAACAATGGGAAATATGGATGGCGAGAGTAAAATAGAGAAGATGTATGTAAGCAAGGAGGAGCTAAGTATTACAAGAATAGTTGCAAAGGGTTTTTGTGATTGGGGGTTAAGAAAATATTAATAGAAATAATATATAATTTTGAATGTTTTGTGTGTCTATGTGCCTTGGAGATATTAAGCAATGTTTAAAGCAAAGTTGTGAAAATTTAGCATCAGAAAGTCCTCTATTCCCAGACTGGCAACCTAAAAACATCATGATGAAAGGGTTAGCTAGCTAGCTTAATTAGGAAGGTTTAGGGAATAAAGAGGGTCCATGGGAGAGGAATGCATTGAAGATGCCAGAATGCTTATCTTACTTGTACAGAGGACAGAGAATTGCCACAGGCAGATGGAAACATTTCTGGCCTGAGCAATTAAAACAGCCATAAACCAAGGACAGAGTTATCTCTGGCCTGAGCAATTAAAGTGACCATAAGTTAGATCAAAAGTAGCCCTGACTTGAGCAGCTGGGAGAGCTATAAGATAAAACATCCCCAGGCCAGCACAATTGGGAGAAAGCTATAAGATAAAATCAAAAGTGACACCAACCTAAACAGATAAGATGACCAAACAGAGGAAAAGTGCAGATGTTGGGGGGGTCATAGGAGCTGATTACAGGGCTAAGGTCCCATGGTAGAAAAGGAGGGTCTCCAGCCTATTTAATGCCTCAAGACAAAGAAAGAAGTGGTTACTGTTATGCCCAGATTTCAGGATCCCCAAGAAACCACATCAGGGAGCCAGCCAGTCCGATGCAAAAGCATAAGAGTCTTTATTCGAGCTCGCTCGGCTCCCCCACCTTGCCGACACAGCGACAGGAAGCAGAGAGAGATAACTCTGTGTGGAGACAGGTTATATAGGGGGAGTTGGAGGAAGGGGAGGAGAAAGGACTGTGCTTTGCCGATTGGCCAGGCACAAGTCTGTGTCTTGTTCCTGGGTGTGGCTAGCAGAGGCTTAGACTTCCGGGAAGAAGCTCCTTGCCAAGCACGTGGCCAAGGTAAGATGGAGCACTTACCCTGGGGCAAGGTGGAGGGCCTAGCCCTTACCCTGGGGCAAGGTGGAGGGCCTAGCCCTCGCCCTTTCATTCCCCCCTTTGTCTTGGAACTTCCGGCTCAATCATGAGACGGACTGCTTTTCTATTCCACCGTTGCTAGAGGCCCGTACTGGGCATATCTTAACAAATGGTCTGGTGGAAGGGAAAGAAACCATTTTAGCTTTAACAACTTCTATTGAAATAGGATTTTTTTTCTTAAAATTTCTCCATGGCTATCAAAAAGCCAAATCAAGATTAATTTATCTACTGTCCTGATGTTTGCATAAACACAACAAGAATGGTAACTGACTACCTTTGCTGGAATCTCATGGTTGAATCTTAATGTGCCCCGTAGGGCCAGGAAGCCGCGCCACCCAGCCGCCATCAGGCCCGCCTGCAGTATCTGCTGAATTAGGTGAATCCCTCACCTGTAGCAACTCCACCTGAGCCCACGCTCTAGGCTTTAAGCCCATCTCAGTAGCCCTCCTACTCGTTGCGGCCCAGAGTGTGTGGGGGTTCCGCAGGAATGCAGAGGCATCCCTACTGCTCCCCTTCTACTCTTACCAACCGCCAATAATGGTAGGGCATGGGCCTGACGCTCCAGCGCCAGCCATCTTCAGGGCTTCCAAGCAGAATACCAGGCTTTCTTCGTGGCATTTTTACTGGCTTCAAGTCTTTAGAGCTCAGACAGGGCTCTTTAAAACATGATACTCCAGTCAAAGTTTTCCATTAATAAAACCACTATTAGGAACCAGTCTTATTGAATCTATGCAAAGAAATGTATTGCCATGACTTATTTAGCATTGCCAATATTTCAGAGGAATTATGTAAGGAGAAAAACATACTGATCTGCTCTAAGATTTTTTGATTTTTCCTTGCCAATTCCTTTTCATGGAGTTATAACAAAACAGTAACTGTTGGCATTAAACTTTCTTTCTATGCATAACCATGCCTTAGACCTTCTATTCCAAACAGGCCTTTCCCAGCTTTCTACAGTTGAGGTTTGTACTACCCTGACATGGGCATGGTTACGCAGGCCTGCAAGACAATATACAGGCTGCCAACCATCAACTGTCTCTCAACAGAGACCAAAACCTGATGGGTACCCTTCCCTGCCCAGTTGGGCACCTGCCCTCTTGGCAGCCAGACACCCTCTACTCTTGGGGTTCACCCCACACAGTCCCCTTCCAGGACAGTCAACATACATTCAAACCTGCAAGAGAATCAAAGGTCAATATAACATATCAATACAATGACTAAAGTCTATTCTTGACCTTCCTATGAATTATCCTTGTCTCTTTGGAGCCATGTCCATGAAGATGCAGGCATCATCTCAGTCTATTACACAGTATTGTGGGGCTCCTGGTAGCAGGAGTGATCGCGAGCAATGTTACCAGCATCAGGCAGGTCGAGCATGCCGTAGCTTGAGCTTGAGCGGGTGGCGTTGATCTTGATCGACGCTCCATTTGGTGACGAAGTCTTCCCGGATCACGGATGGGTCCGCTGACCGGACGTGAGTGTGATGGACCCAGGTCGCTACGCAGTCTACCTTGAGAGCGGTGGGGGTCGTCAGCACCACAGTTTAGGGACCCTTCCAACGTGGTTCGAGGGTCTCCTGGCAGTGCCTTCTGTCGTAAACCCAATCTCCTGGTCTGTGCTGATGAGGAGTTGGGGTTGGGCTGGTCTCGTACAGATTCTAGGGCCCGTTGCCTTCCTTTCACAGGCAGGGGGAAGGGCCCATGAAATCTCTGCCCTGAGGAACTGTGAGCCCCACCCTTAAATGTCCCAATCAGACTAGAAAATCCACAAATACCTTTTAAATCTACCCCAGAATTTCAAAATCCCAACCCAGCACAGAATATCACATAGCAAATCAAAGTTCTCAGCAAACAAACAGACAGAGATGTTTAATAGTTAGGCGGGCCGATTCCACCTCTGACAGAGAGCAAGCACCCTTAGGGAAAGATCCCAGCGGCCGCTCAGGGTACTTTGCTATCGGTCAGAGCACTCAGCCTCAAAGAAATCAAGCCTGTGGTTGTTGTTTTTTTAGACATAAACAGAAATTTCACTAGCTAAACAATTTTCAATAAAGACAGATAACATTTCCCATTAAAAACTTTGAATCATCACAGGAGAAAACAAAACAAAACAGGAATAAACAAAAACACTTTTACACAGGCGCATGCCACATTTACAGCACAAAATACCAACAGATAACCTAGTTTGATTAACATATTATCTAGAGCCCGTGTGTAACCTGGGTTAAACTTAAGCATGTTATCTAAATTACAGTCCTGGGTCTCCAGAACACTGAGTTGATAAGTTAACTGGAGCCCTCTGATCCTGGGACAGCTATGCTGTCCCTCCCAGGCAAAGGAAAAATGTGCCCTCTAAGCCCAGTATGAAATTGGATTACTGCTATCAGTCCCTTTTAAGACTTTGACATAAGCTATTTAACTTTTGTTTAGGGAGGGACATAAGCTATTTAACTTTTGTTTAGGGAGGGAACATATAACCTTTAATTGCCCTTAGTTTAAGGAAAGCAGGGTTTTCTAGATTTAAGAGATTAGCTTAAAAATAGTATTAAATAAATCCGTGAGGCAAGTACACTTCCTGCCCCATAAAACTCCACCTTAAAGCTCCACCCTTGACTAAATCAGAGGGAGGGGCCTTTGCTGTTTCAAGATGGCGGCCCCCAGGGGAGCAGCAAGTCATGTGGCTGACATGGCGGCTGCCAAGTCATGCAGCCCAAAATGGTGGCTGTCTACACTTTTTTTTGCAAATCAGGATCAATAAGCAAAGGCATTTAGTTACCAGAATTACACAAATTTTCCCAATTCAATCCGAACCTTAAACTTTTAGCTGGCAAGTCAAAATATTCAGCATTTCTCAATCAGTCTAGAATCTAGCTAGCATCCTTTTTTTGGGGGGGGGGGGTAAATGATCAGTCTTGGGCTCCATCCTGCACATCTGCAAAGAGACTCTAGCTCAAAACTCTATCCAAAATCGGACAGTGCGCGCATTAGTTTTAAGCCAGCTTTTCTCTCTACACGTGCACAGGAATCCCAGACGCATTTACTTGGGGAGGGGGTGACCTGTTTTCACAGATCCTCACTCAGATGCCCACCTGACCGAAGTCGTGGAGCCACACAAAGGAGGGGAGAGGGCAGGCCCCCTCCCTCCACACTCATACACTTTCACCAGACATTCACTCAGAGTTTAAACAATAACAACTTCCCAACTCCTGAGGGAGCTCTACAGCCTCCCCCAATCTCCTTGAAATGATCAATCACAATACCCAAAGGAGCAGTCTGAGTCTGTCCCATAACATCCGTCCAGTAAGTCCACAGAAAACAGAAAAACACAGACACAGACAAACAGAGGGCCCCAAAGAACAGCCTTCCAACTCCATGGAAGCAACTAGACGATGGCCTTACGCCAAACTGGCGGGAGCGACCCGCCTCGTCTCAGATTCGCGAGAGGAATACACATCTCTCATGAGGGGAATACACATCCCTCGTGGGGAGCAGAACGTCTTCTAACTCTCCCCCGCCTGTGGTCGTTCACGGCGCGTCCGCCTGGACCCCTCAGGCACAGATTCCAGAAGTGAGCTCACACAGGACAGATAAAGAACAAGTCCCTGAACAGAGGCAGTAGAAAACTACCTAGGAATGCTTCTCTTCTACCTTTTTTAAAAGATAGGCCAGATTCGAACCCTTAGCCAGTCCGAGTTTTGACGGTGAGTACCATCTAGAAGCCATTCCTCCAGATACAGGAAAAGTCCCTTAGAGATAACATATATCACACAGAACAGAATACACAACACACAGACACTTACCGCGGCCAGTCAGACTCTACGGATTGGGGGGGTCCCTCAATGGTTTTGGGGATCCCGGACGAGCCCCCAAATGTTATGCCCAGATTTCAGGATCCCCAAGAAACCACATCAGGGAGCCAGCCAGTCCGATGCAAAAGCATAAGAGTCTTTATTCGAGCTAGCTCGGCTCCCCCACCTTGCCGACACAGCGACAGGAAGCAGAGAGAGATAACTCTGTGTGGAGACGGGTTATATAGGGGGAGTTGGAGGAAGGGGAGGAGAAAGGACTGTGCTCTGCCGATTGGCCAGGCACAAGTCTGTGTCTTGTTCCTGGGTGTGGCTAGCAGAGGCTTAGACTTCCGGGAAGAAGCTCCTTGCCAAGCACGTGGCCAAGGTAAGATGGAGCACTTACCCTGGGGCAAGGTGGAGGGCCTAGCCCTTACCCTGGGGCAAGGTGGAGGGCCTAGCCCTTACCCTGGGGCAAGGTGGAGGGCCTAGCCCTCGCCCTTTCAGTTACCCTTCTTAGGGGGCTCCTCTGTCCCTCCAGGAGGAACAGAGTCTTAGGATTAGGAATTTACAGGACACCTTTTTTACATGGCCCCTCTGCCCCTCTGCACCAAAAGGGACAGAGTTTTAAGCTTAGAATTTAGAAGTAAGGTTTTAGAGGTAGCATTTGCTTGCAATAAACTTTCTGTACTTTTCATCTACCACCTTTTGCCCATGGCTTCATTCTTCGAATCCATCTGGACAAGAACTGGGGAAAAGAAATCACCCTTGCATCCTGCTCAACGAAACAGCTCGAATCAATGACCTCAGAACCAAATGACTTGAACTCTGAATTAAGGGAGTAAATGTAGTCAAATATATATTAAGTATTCTTAAAGTCCATGCATACATCTAGAAGACACATTCTTTGTTTACTGATTAGATAAACTTAGAAAAACACAACATATGTCAAAAAGCTCTTTGGTAAATGTATAAAATATTATTACAAAAGGATCAGAGAAATGACAACAAAGCCAAAATAATTTGAAAATACAAATACATTCCATTTTCACCCTTTCAACATGCCAGCATCAGCCTGCATGTTAAAGACCATCTGCTTAAAATTATCTTTTATTACAACTAAAATACAGTCAGAATGTAGAAAAGCAACATGGTTACTCTCTTTTATGATATATATTAGTTGCAGAAAATTTTAGTGTCAATGTCTTTTTGTTTACTTGTCAAAATGACTCTCTCATGTACACAGATAGAATCTAATTTTATTTTTCAAAATACCAATTTATTTTCAAGCATAAGCTAGTCAGAGAAAGATAAGTACCATATGATTTCACTTTGTGGATGAAAAAAAAAAGGCCACATGATAAACTGACTAGCTCAGGGAAGACCTGCATGGCGATTTTGCAAACTCAAAAACATAAAGTAACCACAAAGGATGGTCTGAAATTAAAAATTCAACTAAAAGCAGTTTATAGTAGGTAGTCATTTCCTAGGCCAGTATTTTCCGTGACAAAGATCAACGTCGATCTTTACCGAGCCTATTGTCTTTGTGCATCGAAGGTAACATACCTGCGAGATGTCTGGGTAACTTGAACTTCCCTTTTTCAGGACCCCTCAGGGTGAAACAAATGGCACCAGGGTGGAAACCACAAATTTTTTCATTTTTATTGGTATCACGTTAATTGTCTACTGTTAACTATCCTGTACCCACCTATGTAAAAGAAGCATGTGTCCATCATTTCACTTTTTATCTAATCCCAGAGGTTTTCCCACTTTGCTTTCTCCCACCTCCCTATCTATCACCAATGGATTTCATGTAACCCATTTATGTCTCCTTCTTTGATGGCAATTTATAAAAACAAAGTAAAAAACAACAATACACCATTCTCTGGAGCATTATCCCAAAACGTTGAGATTCTGTTTCCCGGTGATTGTCAATAGTTTGGCTCAAATAAACTCACAAAAATTCTTTACAGGTTTGAATGTTGTTGTTTTTTTGTTTTTTAAACATTTACATTACCATTACTACGTATATGTGGAATCTAATGACAAAATAAACTGACAAAGTAGAGACAGACTCATGGATTCAGAGAACAGACTGACAGCTATATGAGGGGGATGGGTGTTGGAGGTTGGGTAAGAAGGGTGAAGGGATTAGCAAAGGAAGAAAAAAGGAAAGACTCATGGGCACAGACAACAGTATGATGATTGCCAGAGGGCAGGGGAGTGCTAGAAAAAGGCAAGACGGGATAAATGGTAATGGAAGGAGACTTGACTTGGGGTGGTAAGCAGACAATACAATGCGCAGATGCTATCTAGTAGAATTGCATACCTGAAATCTGTATACTTTTATAAGCTAAATTCAATTGAAAAATGATACCCTAGTTTCCTATAAGAACTTTTTTTTATCTTTTGTAGATATAAAAATGGCCTAGCCAGAAAGTGCATGAGCTCAGCTTGCCAAATTACTATATCAAATAATAATAATGAACATTTATTTGATCCCCCACAGTGAGGGACCTGTGCCAAAGAACAGCTGCATAAATGCATTTTCTTCATGGGGCTCAAATAAAAGAAAACTGATACCTGCAATTCCTCATCAGAAGACCACTGCTGACTAATCTGATGAAGGAGGAAGGTCTGTAGAGGAATGCTGATTGAAAAGGTAAAGTACTCATTAGGAAGGGTATACTGTTTCCTTTAAATGTGTGGAAAGAGACTTACACATTTATTTTTCTTGTGGACCAATATGAAAGAATTGGGGCAAGCAGTGTCTGATCTAGACATTTTATTTTTACCATAAAAATTGGAGGTTTGCTTGTTGACCTGTTTCAGTGTAGTTATTTTGTTCTGAATGTTAAAATGCTGATATCTTGAAAAAGAGTGGTCCAGAGTAATTATAATGCATTAGTAACATTAGTAAAAACTCTCACTTTATTCTATAGCATAAATTATAATGAAAAAAAATACATAAAATAAAATGTTTGGCAGAAAAGGAATGGTTATAGTATAAAATAGTATAAGCTTAATATGGGGTATTATAAGCAATTAAAATAATAACTTGAGATGTTAATGTATTAAAATTTCTCACTTGATATTATGGTAAAAAACATATTTATATTGTTAAAGTAAAATAAAATGGAGACCAGGCTTGAAGATTCCCCACAGGTGAGCATCCTGTTATGTTTTATGATGAGCCCTGATTGCTGTTGGCCACATCAGTGGGAGGGATTTACCCTTGACTGATCAGCTGCAAGGACTGGCTGTGAGCAGGATGGAGGATCAGCTTTGCTGGGGCCTGCCCCACAGACAGGACTTACTTCAGCAGGGCTCTGGTGCTTACTGAGCCCACCCTTGGGTTTGTTCCTCCTGGAAGTGGCTCTGGGGCCTCTTGAAAGATGTTGTTGAAGGTCATTTGCCACCTGTGTCCTGCCATGAGCTACAAAGTGATCTTCAGATGGCTGCTACTTATGCTGGGCTTGGAGATGCTCAGGAGAGGCCAAGCTACAAACCATGGCCAGCTCCTGCGAGTACAGGGCCTGGGGTTCCTTAGCAAGAGGTATGCCACACCCAAGGCCAGATGCTGCTCTTTTGAGAGGTTTTAGGAGAGTCTAAAGCATTAGCCAAGACAGACCATTTTTACAGAAAAAAACAATGGAAACAGCTTGGTTGGGCCCATAAGTTGGGTGGGGCAGGGTCTCAGGGAATCACCAGGACAGAGAAATAATGTTAGCTAGGTTGATAGAGATACAGATAAGACACCAACTTTTGCATTCTATGGGGGGAGGGCTCAGAAAAGGTATAATAATGCCTCTTCCAGCACTTCTGTTTGGGAGAAAGCTGACTCCAGATCTCACCCTGATGCCAGAAAACTCAGTCCCTCCTATGTGTCCCTGGTGCCTTTTGAGCTGCTGCCCCAGCGCTGGAGCTCAGAGTGAGTGAGTCCATGCACAAGACCTTTAACAGGAATGCCTGGAACTCCAGAAGCCCTCTGTCTCACTCAGCCACAATCCCAGCTGGTTTTTATAGCCAGAAGTTATGGGGACTTTTCTTACTGGTACGGGAACCCTGAGCTTGGGGGCCTGGTGTGTGACTGGAATTCCTTAATTCTCAGGGGGGACTGCCACAGTGGAGATATCCCTCTTGATTTTTATCCACCACACATGGGTGTGGTACCAGCCCATTATGCATCGCCACCCCTGCTACCAGTCTGGATGTGGCTTATTCTCTATATCCTTAGTTGTAGGACTTCTGTTCAGGGAGATTTCAGGCAGTTCTGAATGATGGTTGTTCTGTGATTAGTTGTAATTTTTATGTGGTTCTATGAGGATTCCAGTGCTACATTTACCTACACCACCATCTTGACTAGAACCAAAATAAAATTCCTGTTATATAAAGTTAATTCATTATATATTAAACTAGAGGCCTGATGCACGAAAATTTGTGCAAGAGTAGGCCTTCCTTCCCCAGGCTGCCAGCAGTGGCTTCCCTCCGGCCCCAGCTTCCTCAGGAAGGACGTCTGGAATTATGTCCAGAAGATGTCCGGTCTAATTAGCATATTACCCTTTTATTATTATAGATGCTTATTTCATATTCCTTGCTTCATGTTATTATGTAATAGAGTAAAATGGAATGAAAAAGCATTGGTGTTGTGCAATGTAATAATACATGGGAGAGAAGCAGCAGTTGAAATTGGTGGGTAGAAGTAGAGGCTGCCCTGAGAGCCAGACAGTACATCAGAGGTAGAGTTGAGGGCCCTTGATCCCATCATGGAATCTGGCTCCAGATCTTTGAAATGCCCAGCACCTCCTGGTGTGTCACAACTGTTCTTTGTTTTGAGCCAAATCTACTGAGATGCCCAGGTGTCTTTTCCAAATTGCCAAGGTTTTATTAGGGGCACCTGGTAAGGTGAGCATCCTGTTATGTTTTATGATATTTTTCTTCAACTAACCTATAAAGAACAGAAGGCTTGTTTCTGAGTGTGTGTGTGTGTGTGTGTGTGTGTGTGTTGTTTTTAATTCAAATGTGATAAAATCTTACTGCCAGAGCCTCTTAACCCTAAAAGGAATACTTTTGTTCAGACTTTCTCTTGCCCTAAATGTGTATCTCTCACTCCAGCTCTGACCATAATTGTTAAACCAGAGAGAATTTCCCCAAAGAGGGGAAGGAGATGTATGAGTCCTTAGATTCAGCAGCAATTAAATTTACCTAAACTCCCAGAGTCTATGTATGACACAATTGTTACACTGATCTCTCTCTCTCTCTCTCTCTCTCTCTCTCTCTCTCTCTCTCTCCTTTCTCACACACAAAAAAGCCCTTCAGAAGTTATAAAGTTATAGAGCCTCTCCGTGTCTCAGATGGGTGGACTTATCTCAAAGACCTTACCAATTTTATTTCCAGATTTTTTTTCACTATTACAGCCCCCACTACAAATAAGCTTCATAAGGAAAACAATTTTTATCTCTCTTTTTTTATGCTGTCACTACAGAACTAAGCACCATATTTAATACATGATAGTTTCTTAATAGCTATTAATTGAGTGTTTTGATGAAGAAATGTCTCCAAATTGAGTTAAAATGATGTATTCTTGGGGTGCAGAAGGAATATAGAGAGAGACTTCTATGACCTGGAAATCAGAGAACGTTTCAGAAAGCAGTGATTAGAGATTTGTTGGCCCCTTAACATATGTTTAATTTTAAAATTCATGTTAACCATTTTACAGTTACTTATATACCTTTATTCCACTCTTAACTATTGAAACCTACCTTACTACTTTTGTATGCATTTCTCAAATATACTGTGCATTAGAATATGCCACCAACACTAAATTTTTCTCAAAGTATTATGTTCTTGAAAATTGTATTATATTCACACCTCACCTCCTCACTTATAATCCATATAAATTGCCCACTCATGGTTTCTGTAGCTGGGTTCTTGCTAAATACATTGCAATCATTTAAGAGCTCCAGTTGTTGAATCTGAGAGCCTATCACCTTTCATTTGAACCTGGTCTGGATTCACAGAGGGCCTTAAACCTCCCTGCTCTGTGGGTGGGTGGATATTGACTTGTTAAACCCTATGAAGTTGTAATTGCTGAAATTTTGCGTGATATTTTGGACATATGAAAGAGAAGGGTAATCTTCAAAGATTATATATTCATTGTTATCATATTACCTATAAATTGAGGTCCCAAATATGTGTTTGTTTCAACTATCCTATCTAATAAAAGAGTAATATGCAAATTAATGGTCACCCTCTCACTCTGTCACTCCCTCACTCTGTCACTCCCTCACTGTCACTCCCTCACTCTGTCACAAAGATGGCAGCGGCCATGGAGCTGGAGCAAGCAGGAGGCTTGGGTTGCCCACGGCGATGGAGGAAGCCAAGCTTCCTGCCTGCCCTGGCCGGCCCTGGGCTCTGCTCAAGGCTACAAAGTTTCAATTATAGAAGATAAATAAATCCCAGATACCTGGTTCTAGTCCGCAGGCTTGGCCAGCCTGAAAATGGCCATCAGCCCCTCAACCAGGCTGGCCACACTCCCATAGGGTGAGGGTCCCCATTGGGGGGCTTGACTAGCCTGCAAACAGCCATCAGCCCCTCACCCAGGCTGGCCAGGAACCCAAGCGGGACCCCCACCCTGATCCGGGACACCCTTCAGGGCAAACTAGCCGGCCCCCTCCCATGCACCAGGCCTCTATCCTATACAGTAAAAGGATAATATGCAAACTGACCCTAACAGCAGAAAGACTGGGAATGACTGGTCACTATGACACACACTGACCACCAGGGGGTAGACGCTCAATGCAGGAGTTGCCCCCTGGTGGTCAGTGCGCTCCCACAGGGGGAGCTCTGCTCAGCCACAAGTCAGGCTGATGGCTGCCAGTACAGCGGTGGTGGTGGGAGCCTTTCCCGCCTCCTCAGCAGTGCTAAGTATGTCCGACTGCAGCTTAGGCCTGCTCCCCGCTGGCAAGTGGACATCCCCCGAGGGCTCCTGGGCTGCCAGAGGGATGTCTGACTGCAAGCTTAGGCCCGATCCCCCAAGGAGCAGGCCTAAGCCAGCAGGTGGTCATCCCCCAAGGGGTCCCTGACTGCGAGAGGGCACCTGCCGGGCTGAGGGACCCCCGCAAGTGCACAAATTTTTGTGCCCCGGGCCTCTAGTCTCCCTATAAGTCTTAATTACCATTCTATCTATTATAGAGGGAATATGCTAATTGACCCCACACCATTGCAAAGATGGCGGTGTCCATAGCCAATAAGAGAGAATATGCTAATTGACTGCTCCGCCTCAAAGATGGTGGCGCCCAGTCCCTCCGGAGTCCCCCAGTCCCCTCAGCCCCCCAGCTGCCCAGGGCCATCCCGAGGCACAGGCAAGCCTTGGATGGTGGCTTCCCAGATGCCCAGGGTCACCCAAAGCTCAGGTAATGAGGGCCAGCTGAGGCTTGCACTGCCGGCAGTGGTAGCAGCAGAGGTGTGATGGGGCATCGCCTTCCCCTGATAGCCGGGTCACCTCCCGCCCCTGAGGGCTCCCGAACTGTGAGAGGGAGCAGGCTAGGCTGAGGGACTCCTCTCCAGTGCATGAATTTTCATGCACCAGGCCTCTAGTGTTATATAAAAGTTTCAATTTATCAGTAAAGACTCATGTTTATACTCATTCTAAATGCTTTTTTATTCATATACCTCGCAGATTTTAAAAATATAGAGACCATTAGTCTACCCAAAAGCTTAATTACTGAGAGAGCCACATGCATACAGTAGTTCCCCTTTAATGGCAGTTTTGCTTTTCATGGTTTTAGTTGCCTACAGTGAACTACATTCCAAAAATAGTAAATGGAAAATTCTAGAAACAAAGAATTTATAAGTTGTAAATTGTCCACCATTCTGAGTAGCATGATGAAATTGCACACTTCTACCCTGCCCAGAGGATGAATCATACCTTTGTCCATGCTCTATATGCTTCCTGTCCATTAGTCAAATAGTAGGCAATCCCATTATCAGATCTGTTTTTTTATGAATGTTCATAGCAGCTTTATTTGTTGTTTTTTACTTTTTATTGAATTTATTGGGGTGACACTGTTTAACAAAATTATACAGGTGAACACACAATACAGTGTACAGATGATGTGTTGTAGAATTGTGCACCTGAAAAGTGTATAATTTTGTTATCAGATCTGTTATGAGAGAGAGAGAGAGAGAGAGAGAGAGGGAGGAAGGGAGAGAGAGACTGCATTCACTTAACTTTTATGATAGTATATTGCTGTAACTGTTTTTTTTAAATATATTTTATTGATTTTTTACAGAGAGGAAGGGAGAGAGATAGAGAGCCAGAAACATCGATGAGAGAGAAGCATCGATCAGCTGCCTCCTGCACATCTCCTACTGGGGATGTGCCCGCAACCAAGGTACATGCCCTTGACCGGAATCGAACCTGGGACCTTTCAGTCCGCAGGCCGACGCTCTATCCATTGAGCCAAACCGGTTTCGGCTGCTGTAACTGTTTTATGTATTATTAATTGTTGTGATTTTTCTACTGTGCCTAATTATAAATTAAACTTTTTCATAGGTATCCATGTATAAGTAAAAACAAAACAAACATATAGTGTTTGGTATGATGGGGTTTCAGGCCTTATCTGGGGTTCTGGAACATATCCCCTCAGATAAGGAGGACTATTATATACCTAAAATGATTCATACCTTTGTGAATTTTTAGTGAATAGTTTCTAATTTATGCCATGTCCTTCCCCTCAAGAAGAAGTGACTATGAAAAATGGAGTATAAATCCAAATATTGCACACACACCCACCACTTCTTTTTAGCCAATTTATCTGTCATTGTAGAGGTTAATTCTTAATGATTTTTCCTACAGTCACTCTTTTAGCCTTTTAATCTCTATTCAAAAGAGGACTGGAAGCCACCAAAAGTCAAAATTCATTATATATTCTTTAGATTTCAATTAGAAATCAACTTTAATATGCATTGGTTGTCAGTTTTAATCTGTACCTCGCCAGGTGTGAAGAAATAAAACTTATTAAAAACCAAATATTGCAAAGTATAATTTCAGTTGATTTTCAGTTCTTCCTTTTTGAAAGGATTTTTGAAATGAGTTTGAGTTATAAAAAATGTTATATAACTAAGTGATTAACAGGTATTAAAAATAAAGCAAGCATTTTTAAGCAAATAAAAAGTGAACACATTTTACATAAAGCACTATCTTTTAACTTGCAAAACATGTGGTATTTCAGTTATCTGTGTTTAAAGCAGGTGAACAAACTAGAATTGTGCTTAACTAGAATGATGATTAAATATGTTCTACAAAGCCAAAAATTTATGTTTATGATAGTCTCAAATGGTTTTTCAAGGGGAAAAAGAAATGGCAAAGATTTGACTTTATTGGTTCTTGTCTTTATTGTAGACTAGAGGCCCGGTGCATGAAATTCATGCGGGGGGGGGGTCCCCTCAGCCCAGCCTGCACCCTCTCCAATCCAGGACCCTTTGGGGGATGTCTGACTGCTGTTTAGGCCCGATCCCGGGAATTGGACATCCCTCTCACAATCCTGGACAGCTGGCTCCTAATAGCTCACCTGCCTGCCTGCCTAATCACCCCCTAACTGCCCCCCCCTGCCAGCCTGATCATCCCTCACTGCCCCCCCACCCCCCGGCTGGCCTGGTCACCCCTAACTGCCCCTGCTGTGGGCCTGGTTGCCTCTTACTGCCCCCCCCCCAGTGGCCTGGTCGCCCTCAACTCCCCGCCACCACCAGCCTGGTCTCCCCACGCAGCCTGCTTGTTCAGTTGTTTGGTTGTTCCTCACTAACCACCCCCTCCAACCTGGTCGCCCCACAAAGTCCGCTGTTCAGTTGTTTGGTCATCCCTCACTAACCCCAATGCTGGCCTGGTCACCCCACATAGCCTGCTGTTCAGTCATTTGGTCATCCCTCACTAAACCCCCTGCCAGCCTGGTCGTAGGCAGCCATCTTGTGAGGGCATGAGGGTTAATTTGCATATTACCTCTTTATTATATAAGATAAGAAGATATTCTGACTTATTGAGATTCAGGTGCTTTGAATTAACAACTTCCCCCATCCTCTGCTTACATCAACTTCCCTGTACACACTATCTACTAAATCCCTGCACTACGTGTCTACTAACTACATACAAAAATCTTATGTAGAGTCAACTTTTAATGAACACTAAACTCAGCTTTATTACTGTTTCTTTGTTTACATAATTAAATTTGCCTATGCTCCATGGCTATTCCAAAATAAGAAGTGTATAATGAAAATGATTTGAATCTAGTGAATATGCAAACAACAATATTATGCTCTTTTCAAAACAGAGCTCTCCAAATTATTTATCAAAATGGATAATAGTAAAATAAAGATTTTCTATGAAAATAAGTGTAAGGAATTGAGAGAACACCTGTTTAAATAGAAATAAAAAGGTAAAAATATTGTGAAGTTGTTATCCTTAACTCCATTAAGCACATAGCTTTCCTTTTCAAAATGAAATTTCATAATTAGTGCATAGTAATGAGATATATTTAAATTGTAATAGAATTTTACATTGATATTTTTGTAGTAATTTTATGTAACCCATGATTCCATTGATGATATTATTTTCCTTCAAATTATTAGGCTAATTTGCTAATAGAATTTTAAATGTTACTTTAGGTCAATTAATTAAATTATAATAACAAAGAAGTTGAAAGACGCCTGTGCATAACCAACCATACTTTCAAATTAGAACCTTAATTAAAATGTTATGGTTTATTAATTACAGTCTCATTAGTTAAATCCCCTGTAGTTTTTTATAATTGTTTTTTAAGTTATAATATTTATTTATGTACTTCCTATCTCCCACTCATGTCCTCTGTCTGTTGTGGAAAAATATAAGAACATTATGCTTCTATTGAATCACTGCCATGCCAGCATACAGCAGACATATTCACTGTGATTTCTTTTCTCTTTCAGCAACAGAATTACTGAATCACTTAAAGAAATATCAACTAACTCTTTGGAAGAGGTCCTTCCAAACAGTTAAATTAATGAGTATCAAGATAGTTACCACTGACTCGGAAGGAGATCAATAGATTAGCACTATTAAATAAGCAGTTAAGGTTTGACTGCCAATTGATTTGCTCTCCTCTATCATCTATCTATCCATCATCTCTATCTCAACTTTTTGGTTTGAGTTATAGTAAATACTGGTGCTTGCTTCTAAATAAATTCAAGATGGGAACATTTAATTTATTCAATAGATTACTCGAATACTAGGTGAAGCATCAAGTTGATCCCTTATCCTGTATAGTCAGGATATTTATCTGTTGGAATTGGTTGATTATTTAATTTTTAAAACAAAGAGCATTTCAACTACAATCAAATAAATTGAACAGAAAAAATATTTAATAAGAAAACCACCTTTTTATAACTTCACAAATTATCTTGGACTTGGGAAGAAAAGCCAAGTTTGTAGAATTTTGAAAATGACTTGGAACTCTTTGTCTTACTGAGGAGATAGAAAAAGAGGGTCAGGCAGTCAGGGACAGGGACCATGGGGGTTGGGGGTGGGGTGGGGAGAGAAGTAGACCTTTGAAGACATGGAGACAAAGGACCTAGACCCAACTAGGCAGGGACATTGATGTCACCTTGGACCTGAAGTGGCAGTCCTCAATCAGGTTCTTTGAGCTTTTAAATAATTGAATATTGCCAGAATTCTTTGAAGGGACCAACAGGGTATATAAATATTCCTAGACAAAGAGCTTAGCAATAACCTGCTTGGGCCTCCTTCCTGTTGCCCTCTTGCAGCAGGAAGTCTGTCTATCCCCAAATAAACTTTGTTTCCGCCAACCGTTTTTGTTTGTGAATCCATTCTTCAGTTTTGAGACAAAGACCTTGGAACCGACCACCGCATTTTGGTTTCATTACTTTCTATGGCGCTGCCTATAATGTTTCAATGCTCTGAGACATGGTTCTTTGCCTTACAACGGAAACTGGTTAACCAATTAGTCCCTAGTTGAATCATGAACAGATGGAAAACACAAAAAGTTTAGGGTTGAGGTTTGTGTGTACGTGAGTGTATAGGGGAAAGAAGTTAATGTATTTTATTAGATAACTAGAGGCCTGGTGCATGGATTTGTGCACCAGAGGGGTCCCTCAGCCTGGCCTGCACCCTCTTGCAATCCAGGACCCCTCAGGGGATATCGGACTGCCAGGGACCGGGCCGAAATCGGCAGTCCGACATCCCCTGAGAAATGTAGTAGTGCACGAAGCAGCAGGCAGCCGAGGAGGAGTCCAAGCCTAGGCCAAGCACCATCCTACTCCCACTCATCCAGGCCCCACTTCGCCTGCTGCCGCTGACACTGCCGAGCTGTGAGCCCGGCATCTGGCTGAGCGGCGCTCCCACTGTGGCAGCACACTGACCACCAGGGAGTAACTCCTGGGTTGAGCGTCTGCCCCCTGGTGGTCAGTGTGCATCATAGCTACCGGTCAACAGGTTGCTTAGGCTTTTATATATATAGATGAACCGGTCGCTTAGGCTTTTATATATATAGATGTT
>NW_005871072.1:5635279-5691820 GCF_000147115.1 Myotis lucifugus
AGTGTTATATACATATGTGTAATTTAATGAAAATAAGAATACTTGAGCCATACTACAGACCAATTAAATGAGAATATATGTAATAAAAATCTTAAAATGGTCCTTATATGCCTCTGGTTGAGAACTACAGACAAAGAGACTAAGGATAAAATAAAAGTAATGCTAAGAATAACAATAGCAAAAATAACAGTAATATTTCAAGACTGAGAATGTAGCCTTAATCATTTCTAATATGTCAGTAGTGGAAAAAATAATACAGTACAATAAAGACACCAAAATATATGTACAGAAATGTAAAAGGGGGAGACAGGAGCAGAATTATAGCTCAAAAGAGTTTTTAAAAGAGTGAAATAGTCAATATTTTTAATTATTGCAAATGTTTTAAATAATATAAGAATTGAGAGATATCCAATGGGTTTGTACGCAGGAAACAATTTATTTAGTAGCTATTCAAAGACATAATGGTGATGCCATTGTCATAACCTAGTTATTATTCAATAGGAAAGGAGTAAAAGGGGAGACCAAATAATACAGGCATGCCATTTATACAGCTTTGCCAACAAGCTGTATTTAACGTTATCCAAGTCTGTTCCCCCCTGACTGATGGGGGAAGGGACTGGACAAAGTCAGTTTAGACTCATGCCCTGTAAGGTCTGGGTTAAGTGGGAAGATGCTTGGCCATCAATCACACCTGAAAACCAGTCAGCGGCCAGGATGGGCGTGGCCACTGCAAGCCCTCAAACCTGAATACTTAAACTTCCAAACAATGGAAGCTTCTCTTTCTCTTTTCTCTCCCTCTTGGGACTCCTGTGGCAGGGGGATGCTTTGCCTGTGCCCACATGGCACACGGCCATGTTGGACTCCACACATGGGCTAACGGACTTTAATCTGGCCTGAATGCTGAACCACACCCAGCTGCAACATGGAAGGGACATTCTGGAGCCTGGCCCTGTTTCTGGCTCTGTTGAACTTCCAACTGCACCTTTGCCAGTACTGGGTTGAGGGGCAAGAGACTTTACAACTTGAGTAATGTAACTCCACACCAATAAAATCTTCCACATCCCATCCTCCCACGCAAGTCTTAGAAAATCCACTTCCTGAAGATGTTGCAAGGACCTCATTCCTACTTGTGTCTGGGAAATCTGGCCCATTCAATTCCCCCTCCACCAGTGTCTACATAAATTTAACTTAAATAAATGCTAATAAAAAGATGATGTGGCAAGTAAATGTGTAGCATAAACTGTTCATTCAGAATGCCAGTAAACATTGTTAGCATATAAAACCTAGGAAGGCTTTTTGAAGATCAAATTGAACCCAGTATCATTATGCTGTACTAGAATTGGCCACAGCTATTTTAAGAAAATATGAAGATAATAAAAGGACTAAATGGAGCAATAAAAATGAAATTTAAATTGTGCAAAGATGATCGTCTGCTTTTTAGAAAATGAATAAAATGGGGTACGAGTTGAAAAGGAAAATCATTTAAATTTTGAGAGGTAAAGTAGAGTGGCTGAATCAGAGTGGAGGCTATATCAAAAGAGAAATATAATATAAACAATGAATATTTTGGATATAAAATCAAGAAAGCTTATATTTGGATCTTGTAGAAATCTGCAGGTAAATTATAGGCCAAAAATAACCTTTATTATTTTTTATTGAAAAACTAATGTGTAGATGGTGGAGCCATTTCCTGAGATCAAGAGAGAATCGCATGCAAGATAATTATATAAGTGTACAAACCAACTCTTTACTTAAACTTGCAGTTGAACCAATCAACTGATTTTTAAAGAGAAAGGAATTGGCAATATGAACATACTTTCAACCATTCTAGGTAATCCTCCTCCATTTTCTGTAGTAGAAGAATAAAAATTCTCCAATATACTACATGATCAAGTATATAATAAAAGTGAGGGCAAACTTTAGGAGTTGTTGAAATTACAGCAATCTTCCTCATTTTGGAATAGTGATGCTTTTGAATTTATGAATTGTCCAATTGTCCATAAGTTTTCCTGGTCATCTGATAGCACCAAGGCTAGACAAAAATGCCTTGCTATGATTTGTTATAATCAGTTACAACTTTATAAAGAGAATATAGTTATATTTTTTATCCACATTGCCAATCATGCTTTTGTTGATTTATTTAGATCATTTACATTAAAAGTATTTATTGATGTGTTAGAGCTAAAGCCTCATTTTATTATTATTTTTCTTTGTTTCCTCTGGTTCTCAATACTCTTTTTACTCCTGTTGCCTTTTTGTTGGATTACTTGAATATATATTTTAGTATTCCATTTTGATTTGTATATGGTGTTTTTGAGTACAGCTCTTTATTTTTTTATTAGTTGCTCTGGGTTTTAGAATATATACATGTGATTTATCTGAAATTCATGGGAATAAGATCTTCCAGTGTGTGTGTGTGTGTGTGTGTGTGTGTGTGTGTGTGTGTGTAAGTCAAGTGTGGAAACCTTACTTCAGTTTAATTCCTTTTGTAAATTTTTAAATATTTTTTATTGATTTCTGAGAGGAAGGGAGAGGGAGAGAGAGAGAGAAACATCAATGATGATAATCATTGATTGGCTGCCTCCTGCAACCCCCTACTGGGGACGGAGCCGGTAACCAGACATCTGCCCTGACTGGGAATTGAACTGTAACCTCCTGGTTCATAGGTCCATTCTCAACCACTGAGCAACACTGGCTGGGCAGTTTAGTTACTTTTAACTTCCCCACTTGCAAATATCGTAGTTTAGACAATAAGATAATATTATAATTTTAATTCAATCAACTATATAGTTTACAAAATTTATAACCATATTTTTTGCTCTTTCTATTGTTCTTTCTTCCTTTAATGCCACAAGCTGCCTGGCTCTATCATTTCCTTTTATTCAATGAATTTCCATTAGCCAATCTTTAGAGGAAATTTTATGATCAAAAAAATAATGCAGTTTTGCTTGTAGATATTTTTATTTGCCCTTCTTTTCTGAAGTGCAGTTCTGCTGGACACAGAATTTTATTTGCATAATATTGTTCCACTTTCTGTTGGCCTCCACGGTTTCAGATGAGTAAAATGCTAGTATTTAACTAGGTGATTCCCTGTAGGAAATAGTTTGTTTTTCTCAGTCTGCTTTCAAAGTTTTCGTTTGTTTTATTTTTCTCTAATTTTCAGAAGTTTAATTATGATTTGTCCTTGTACGGTTCTACTTTCCAAATGAAATCTCAATCATCTAAGTGGTAAAATGTCTGTGTGTGTGCATGTTTTGTGGGGGGAAGAATGGGGGGTGATCATTTTTTACAATAACAAAAGAAATTAGATACTTAGGAAAAATATAACCAAGATACATAGCGATTTTTTTTCTGAGTCATATATTTGATGAAAGACATTAGAAAATATGTAAGTATCTTTAACATAAAGTCAGTAGTGTTTATATCATAAATGTTTCAATTTTCCTACATAATTCTATATATTAAATAAAGTTCTAGTCAAAAGAACATAAGTTATTATAAATCCAAAGTGATTAAGACATCATGATCTGACTAACAGATTAGTGATGCAGAAAATAAATCAGAATTAGATGCACTCACAGAAGTAAATTTGAAATATGACAGAATTGTCATTTTAGATTTTTTTAAATCCCCACCTGAGGATATTTTTTCCATTGACTTTTAGAGAAAGTGGAAGGAATGTGGGAGGGGAGAGAGAGAAAAAAACGTTGATGTAAGAGAGACACATAAACTGGTTCCCTCCCCCATGCACCCCTACTGGGCCAGGGCAAGGGATCAAACCTGCCACCCAGGTACACGCCCTTGACCAGAAATCAAACCAGGGACCCTTCAGTGTGGAGGCCGATGCTCTAACCACTTAGCAATACTGCCCAGGACTGGAATTTTAGATTTTTAATGAATGTGTGTCTATTTAATACTATTACTGGTGCAATTGGCTATGAACAAAAATTGCTTATGTTACTATTTTATATTCAATTTTAAAAGTCAATTACAAATTATAGAATGTATAGAATGCAGTAATAAATACCAACCCAAAGGTTTATTAAGACTAGAATAAATGTATCCATGCTATAAATATCATGTTGCAATAGTATTTTCGTCAAGAAAAATGAGTCAAAACAATGTTGAATAAAGAACAAGTAAGTCATAGAAAAAAACAGTGAATATGATTCCATTTCTCAAGTTAACAAAAACATAAAATGCAAATATATGTCATATAACTACAAAGAAAACATTTTTCATGTGGAAGAAAGATAGGAATATGAGTGGGAAGCAGCATATAGGGAGCAACAACGATTCCAGTAATATTGTATTTACCCAATATTATAAAGTGTTAATGAAAATAAAGTTAAACAAACAAAAAAATCATGTTTGCATTTAGGGGAGAAGGATGTGGTATAACTGGCAAAAATCACAAATGTACCAGTGATATTTCATTTTATGTTTATTTTACTTTATTTTCTAATTGAATTTATTGGGGTGGCATTGGTTAGTAAAACTCTACAGGTTTCAAGCGTACAACTCTATAAAACATCCTCTGCACACTGCATCATGCACTCACCACCCAAAGTCGTCTTTTTTCATCACCATTTATGGCCCGCCCCTTTGCCCTCTCTCACCTCTCCCACCCCTTTCCCTCTGGCAACTGCCATTCTGTGGCCCCTGACTTTTTTCCTTTTTTTCTTAATCCCTTTATCTTTTCACCCAGTCCTGTCACCCCCCTACCATCTGACAGCTGTCAGTCTGTTCTATGTATCTATGCTTCTGTTCTATTTTGTTTGTTAAATTATTTTGTTGATCAGATTCCACATATAAGTAAGATCATATTTTAATTGTTTTTCTCTGACTGGCTTATTTCACTTAGCATAACACTCTCCAGATCCATCCATGCCATCACAAAAGATAAGATTTTCTTCTGTCTGGGTCCCAGTAGTATTCCATTGTGTAAACGTACCACAGCTTTTTAATTTGCTCATCTACTGATGGGAACTTGGGCTGATTCCAAATCTTGGTTATTGTAAATAACACTGCAAGGAACATAATGGTGCATATAGTCTTTCAAATTAGTGCTCCTGGTTTCTTTTAATATATCATTAAAGTGGAATTGCTGCTATATTTTATTTTTTAAGCTAAATTGGGAATTGGATTATTCATTTTATTTATTAATATCTTTTAATCTAATTGCAAAAAAATTACTGTTAATACATTATGTAGGGATGAACTACACCTTTCTTAATCAGAGAACTAAAGTAGTTGTTTTTACAACCATGTTTAAAATAAAAATTTCTCACTGTTGGCTTTTCTCTGTATTCTCTTCATATTTATATATACAATGTCACACATACTTGCATGTTTTTAATATTACTTTTAAAACAAGCAAACATAGCTCTTTCTTCTGTTTTTTTAATTTAAAAATTTTGTGAAAAAATATTTTTTCCTCTCAAAATTGGTTCTTATGTGTGCCAAAATCAATTTTAAATTTGTCTGCAGTGTTTTAAAATGAAAATAAATTAGAAACACTCCATATGGCTGCATAATTATTTTTTTTACCTGTGTTACAGCTAATATAATTTATATATATATATATATATATATATATATATATATAATCAACTCAATTTATATGTGGCAAGAGGTAAAAGGCTATTATAGGTATAGGCATTAAAGTCTGATGTATTGACCTTTATGGGTCCATATACATTGAATTGAAATAAAATATTTGAATCTTGAATAGAGTATTAGAAATTTTAAGAAATGAGGCATTGGTATTTTATTAATTAATTAATTGACTTTTTGACTTAAAATCAGCCACACTAGAACTACAAAATAAGGATGTCCCACTGCAAAAGACACAGTGAATAGGAGGTCTGAATTACTGTTTTGTGGCAAAATACCATATGTAGAAAGTGACTCTTGGTATTACTGAGCATGGATTAAATAAGAGAAATACAGATATCAAATATACAAAATTGAAATCCAGAAAAGCAAACAGCTGTTCTGTGGATAACTGGAAATCTCTGAAAACTTGAGTCAACTTAATACATATATATATATATATATATATATATATATATAATATTATTGACAGAAGCAGAGCCCTTTCCATGTGGAGATAATGAAAGGATATGAAAAAAATATAAAGCCTCAAAATCCAAAACCTAAAACCTAAATCCTAGTTAAAAAATAAACTAGAATAAAACTGAATCCACAGGGAAATACCATAAGAAATCAACTGTCTCAAACAGTGAGTAGGTGGACAGTGGGGAAAAGCCAAATAAAACAAACCTTAGAAAATTCACAACCACAAACCACATGGGAGTTTGCTACTCGAATATAAAACAACTTCAGATCCAACAATCCTGGAGGCAAAGGGATGTTTTAAACCATTCTTGGATGTTAGTAAGTCCGGTACCTAGTAAAGCAAACGGAGCCCTCTCTAGAGGACGTTTCTTCCAGGAATTGACAGGGGTAAACTTAGATCACACAATAAAAAATCTCAAAATCCATGGGAAGACAAGGGTCCAACACAGAGTGCTGGCAGAAACAATAACCAGAAAAAAATAATTATGGAATCATCAGATACGAAATGTAACACACACAACACATAGCTGAAAACTTTCACATGTGTGCCAACAAAAGTTACTTGGGGAAAGGTGTGTATAGCAGCAGAAAGACAATAGGAAATATGTCTCAAAGTGTAGCAACAACTTGTGACAGGGCTAATTCCTCTTCTTAGGTGTAGCCACACATTTTTCCTCACTGAGCCCTCTCACCCATTCCTATTGTACCCCATCCCCACGGTGATTTCAAGAAAGGGCTGGTATAGAAAAACCTTGGAAATTGTGCAAACTGTGCCATATTTTATTGCTTCATAATACCTAAAAAAATGAAGAAAAAAAAGTATTTTCTAATAGGCGGATGGCTGAGCACTTAGTTCAGGAAAACAAATGGTTCAGACTAATAGAATCGAAATAACTCAATGAATACTAGGTATGATATTGGGTTGCAAGGTTTGGTTTCCCGGCAGTATTATCAGACAGAAATCAATGTTTTATTATTACAACCTGACTTTACAGAAAGAGTAGATTACACAAAGCTGTGGTCAAGGATGAGTAATTGGGAAAGTAGTCTGATGTATGGCTTGTCATGTCATTTCAAGAAGTAAATTTTCTTCAGGAAATACTCTTCAGGAAAATGATTTTAGATCTCAAAGAAAAGGATTACAGGATCAAATATATTTGAATACATTAGATGTTTTACTCTGTTAGTGAGACTTCTTTAATTTTAAAAATTAGTAAACCAGGACAGTTTTCAAATCAGTGCATTTGATGTTCTTTCCTCTAAAATTTAGTGAGAAAAATTTAGGTTACTCTCAGGGAGTTATTATTTTTAAATATATTTTTATATTTATGTTCTGTTTTTAATTTAAAATGTTTTGATTGGAGATTATTATCAAGATTATTAAATTTCTCCTTAGGGATTTTTAAAATAATTTCTGGTATTTGTATATATATAAAAATTATACATAAACATACATACTCTAATGCAGTCATTTTTTTGTTCCGTACAGACTTTTATAAATATTTATCATCTTACTTCATGTGTATATTTCTGTGTATCATGTGATCATGTGTGGTTGTGTGTCGTTTGGCCATGTGTGTGGTTTGTGCATGTGTGTGTTTGTGTACTGCACATATACATGTATGTACATATGATACGTGTGAAATTTGTGTGTGTATATATTTCTATATATAAAAGGCTAAGTGACTGTCCAAGCGTCTGACCATCCAACCAGTAGCTATGATGTGCAATGACCACCAGGGGCAGATGATCTGACCAGTAGCTATGACATGCACTGACCACAAGGGGGCAGGCGCTCAATGCAGGAGCTACTAAGCTGCGGTGACTTGGCAGCGGCAGTTCTCGGGTAGAACCTGAGAACCTCCCTCTCGCAATCCGGGACCCTTCAGGGGATGTCGGGGAGCCAGTTTCAGCCTGATCCCCGCAGGCCAAACTAAGGGACCCCACCTGCTGGGGGACCTGCTCACTCTGCAGAGGCCCTTCGAGCCACGGTGCTGCCCCAGGTGCTGATGGCTGGGGAGGGACTGTAGGATGTTAGATCCAGGGTGTGTCTGACCCGTCTCACCTAGCCCCACCCTGCCAGCCACCTTCTAATTAATTTCTTTTCAAAGTGCACGAATCCGTACATTGGGTCACTAGTATCCTATATAGTAAAGAGGTAATATGCAAATTTACCATCACTCCAATACACAAGATGGCCACCCTTATGTGGTCAAAGATGGCCGCCCCCATGTGGACACAAGATGGCCACTACAAGATGGCCAACAGGGGAGGGCAAATGGGAGGGACCTGGCTTGCAAGGGAGGGAAATTGGGGGACACCAGGCTTGCAGAGGAGGGCAGTTGGGGGTGACCAGGCCTGCAGGGGAGGGCAGTTAGGGGCAATCGGGCCAGCAGGGGAGCAGTTAGGTGTCGATCAGGCTGGCAGGGGATTGGTTAGGGGGTGATCAGGCTGGCAGGCAGAAGCAGTTAGGGGCAATCAGGCAGGCAGGCGAGCGTTTGGGAGCCAGCAGTCCTGGATTGTGAGAGGGATGTCTGACTGCCCGTTTAAGCCCGATCCCTGTGGGACATCCCCCGAGGGGTCCCAGATTGGAAAGGGTTCAGGCTGAGGGACACACCCACCCCCATGCATGAATTTCATGCACCAGGCCTTTAGTGTGTGTGTGTGTGTGTGTGTGTGTGTGTGTGTGTGTATACATATACATATATATATATATATATATATATATATATATATATGGTGTATGTTTGTATACATAAGTGCATTTTTATATATGTTAGTTTGTACATGTGTGTGTGTGTATGCATGTGTGTTTATGAATAGGTAGTGTGTGTGCCATTGGATATTTATTAGTTGTTGTGTTTGTGTTTCTTTTCATTTTAAAATTTCTGTTGAATATGATTCATGACATTCTTTTGGAATGAGCACAGGACTCAACTTTTAATTTGACAATTTTGCTTTTAAAGAATGTTTAATGGTTTTTATTATAGATGTGTCCTTCCCTATAAAGGATAGCTCTACTTTCTCAGAAGAAACCATTCTTTTTAATCTTTTTGAGGATATGAATCACACATTTTCTGTATTCCAGTTCTGCTCTGAACAATAAATCTAGTTCAAAGAAAGTTATTTCTTCAATCCTTTAGGGTAGCCTTCTTACATATCTTTCAATAGACCTTCACCCCCTCCCCTCCCCCACCTCCGCATTATGGCTCTGGCTTTCTGCTTGTTATATGCTTTTCTCTGCTATGTAAAAGCATCACCAAACAGTTTTATTTTTTTTCCTTCTTAATGGTCTCTTTGTAACCCTCTCAACTCACTAGTGTTAGCAGAGTTTTATTCCATTTCTAACAAACTTTTCTTCCAGATATGTTGCTATCACTAAAAACAGTGTTGTTGTCCAGGTTTTTAGTTGATTTTTTAGTTAGGTCCACTCCAATTTTAGGCAGCAATTTAATAAGGATTTTGTTTTGTCAGTTTTTATTATAATTATAGAAGATAAAGAATTAGAAACTCTGTGGCTTTTATGATATCATATATGACTCACATATTATCTTAGAAAAGATAAAGAATTTAACTTTAATATATAGGGAGAGGATAAAGTTTATACTTTATATAATCATGACTGAAATAATATTTTGCATTTGTAGAAAACATTTCTTCTTAAGTTCTAGTACAGAATACCACATAATGTTCCATACTTAAGGTGTAAATAAACTTTCATGTCACTGTTACCCATTGCTTCAATTCTACCTCTAGAAAAACTTCTTTTTTCTTTCTGGAACATTATGTAGATCTGTAGTCATCTCTATTTTATGTCAGCAATATCACTTTTTGTTACTGTCTGTGTTCCAGAAAACAGGAATGCAGATATCAAGACAGGGAAGAAATTAATATAGACCAATATTTGACCACAGAGAATATTATGAAAGTTCAAAAAAACAAAACAAAACACAAAAAAACACACACAAAACAACACTTATCTGAAAACAAAAAGACAGCCAATTTAAGAAATGATTATAAAATCAAAGATGTTTAGAAATAGTGTCAGTTACTTACAGACACAAGAGGGATAATAAGGATGTGGGAGAGAAGAGCTTTATTTCTATTTTGACATATTAATATGTTTGGGATACTGGTCGTACACACAACTAAAATTGTTTACCTGGTGGCTGCAAAAAGGCTGAACTGCTATTTAGTAACTCTGATTGGATTAAGTACAGTTTTTAATTTCTGTGTTTCTTAAATAGTACCTCGCTATATATCTTCTATGCAGTTTTCAATATGACCTAGCATTTTGTAATGCAAGGAATCTAGTATGTGGCCTTGCATTTAGCAATTAGTTAACATCCTAAAAATAAGAAAAACCTGCAGAAGTGCAAAATATTCTATTAATATCTTTTAAAATGCTGAGACTGGTTAATCATCTTTATCAGTGGCATTGTCTAAAGATATTTTTGGTTGTCACAACAGCAGATTTGCTCCTGGCATACAGTGAATTGAGGTAAAAAATGCTGCTAGACATTTTACAATGTGTAGATCAGCCCCCACAACAAAAAGTTACACGTCCCAAATTTCATTAGTGCAAAAGTTTATGGACTTTGATATATATTGACTTTTTTAAGGAATGACAAAGTGGATGATAAAGAAGAGGGAGGAGGAGAAGAAGCAGATGGGGAGTAGGAAAAGGAAGAGGAAGAGAAGAGGAAGGGGGAGGAAGATAAAGAAGAAATGGTTAGGAAAGGGAAGAGAAAGAAGAAGAGAGGGATGAGGGAGAAATGAGACATTTTATTGATATATTAAGGAAGGAAGTAGAGGAATTTTCAGTTTGATTTCCAGGTTTCCTTCTTACATTGCAATATTTGGAAATATTCCAATCCAATCATGGAAGTACTTTATATGATTATGTTCAGATCTTTGACAATTAAGAAGAGAGGTTGCATATTTTAAGTGAACAGTCAGAGTTGACTTCTGCTATGGAGCATTCTTTTGGCTCCTAGTGACACTCGAGCATTTTAATAAGTCTGAACTACCTTCCATTGAGATAGTCATTTTTAAAAAATTGAATTTATATGAGTGACATTGGTTAATAAAATTATATAGGTTTCAGGGATATAATTCCACAATACATCATCTATATATTGAGCTTCTATATAAGGTCTTGCTCAATCTTTCTGAGTTAATAGATATTTGACAAATTATTTCTAAGCATTTGGATTTTATTCTATACATAGTAAAAATATCACCTGCCTGTGGGTTTGGTTTTTGCTGTTTCTTTTTCCTTATGGTTTTTCTGATGATGTGTGGGTTTTAATGTCCATTTTTATCCTCTACATCACCAGCATTCTCTGGGCACTGTCAGTGAGAAGCTGTTTTAAAAATCCTTTTGGCAAAATGAACTATTTTTTTGATTTAGCTATCATCTGAAAACCTATTTGGCCATTTTGAAATATTACATTTTTCTTTCTTATTAATATTAAACATAATATGGTACTATACACAAGAATATTCCTATTTAACAGCTACATAATTCATGTCAAATTGGTATTCCAATTAGGAGCTAAAAACAAATACTTAATTTTTAGTACTTTACCACATTGTTCAGTTTGTTAAATAGTTCTTCATAATTCTGGTATTGATTAAATGACTACTTTGCAAGTACATAGTACCAAATTTTTGAAAGATATCTTTGCTTTTAACTCCTGTTTTATCCAAGCTGTTAAACTTATGGAACCAAGGCCATGAGTGATCTAAATGTTCCTAAGTCCAATGGGCACAAGTCAGTCTTTATTGTGCTGGCTTTGGGAGCAATACACGCTCTTGATCATTTCCTCCTTTATGGAATATTGTTCTCCCTTGACTTCATGGCATCTCATGTTTTCTTACTGTCACCTTGGCTACTTTTGATGATTTTTTGTGGTCTACATTTCCTCTAGCTGAGAGTAATCAAAATTAAGTTTTAGTCTTTTTTATTTCTATCTCTATAAACTTGCCAAATAGTGTCATCTACTTCCAAATTATTGTGTATCCTGATTCATTGTCTACCTCACTGACATTAAAACCCAACATGTTCATGATAATTTAATTATCTCTCTGGGAATATCTGTATCTTGATACAACCTACTCTGGACAATTACTGTCATCATTCAGCAGCCCCAGATATCCATATACATGAGTGATTCATAGGGGCTCTCTCTCTCTCTCTCTCTCTCTCTCTCTCTCTCTCTCCACCTCCACCAGATATGTTAATTTACCAATTGCTACACTTTCTACCTCATATTTATGTTTTCAATATGTTAATACTTTATATCACAATCAAAATCAGTAGTGTCCACCACATCACTTCATCTATATTATAAAAGGCCTGTGGCCGTAACCCCATAACGACCAAAGACCGGTCACCAGGAGGTGCATTGATGGGTCCCGCGGCACTGGGGGGACTTGATGCTGAGTCCCGCGGCACTGGGGGGACTTGACGCTGCGTCCCATGGCACGCCGGGTCTGGATATCGCACAATTTCGCATGCTGAGCCTCTAGTTGTAATATGAAAACAGCCTTTAAACTCTTCCACTTTTTCTTCTGGTCTACCCTTTCTTAAAACAAATTATAAGTTCTCCGGAGATGCATATCATACCATATATCTTCTTTGAATTGTTCCATTTTTTTTTCTTTTGCATTATGGGGAGTGCCTAACATATTTGCTTAAAAGTCTTTCAACAAAACTACCCTGTCATCTTTTTTTGTGTTGCCTCGCATCTTTGACTTCACACACATGCTGCCTATAGCATATTTTCTAGCAGATGTCTTATTATAGTGTATTCTTTCTTAGATCCTAGATTTTAGACATACTGTTCTCTCTTTTTGGACCACTTCTCTACTATCTCCAGCTGACTAACTCATACTTATTTAGGTTTCAGTATGAGTATTCCTTTCTTGAAGAGGTTTTCCTTAAAGTCTAGGTGTATCAACTATAGACATATCCATAATGTGCAATTATCCCATCATTATATTAATCAAACCAATTTTTAACTCCTGATTTGTCATCTTTAATTAACTGATAACTATATGAAATCAGATACCATGACTGTGTTGTTTAATACCAAAAAGTTCCTAGTAGATATATTAAAATTATATTATACTAGAGGCCCAGTGCATGAATTTGTGCACTGGTGGGGTCCCTTGGCCTGGCCTGCGGGGATCAGGCCGAAACCGGCCTGGTGCACTGATTCGTCCAGGGTGTGTCCGGCTCATCTTGCCCAGTCCTAATTGGCCAGACCCCAGCAGCAAGCTAACTTACTGGTTGGAGCGTCTGCCCCCAGTTGGTCAGTGCACATCATAACGACTCATCAAATAGTCAAACAAATGGTTGGACACTTAGTATATTAGGCTTTTATTATATAGAACTAGAGGCCAGGTGCATGAAATTCATGCACTGGGAGGGATGTCCCCTAGCCCAGCCTGCACCCTCTCCAATCTGGGACCCTTGGGGGATGCCCAAACTGCCAGTTTAGTTGGACAGGGATCAGGCCTGAACTGGCAGTTGGAAATCCCTCTCACAATCTGGGACTGCTAGCTCCCAACCACTCGCCTGCCTTTCTGCCTGATTGCCCCAACCGCTTCTGCCTGCCAGCCTGATTGCCCCCTAACCAGTCCCCTGCCAGCCTGATCGATACCTAACTGCTCCCCTGCCAGCCCGATTGCCCCGAGCTGCCCTCCTCTGCCAGCCCGATCGCCACCAACTGTCCTCCCCTGCAAGCCTGGTCCCCCCCAACTGCCTTCCCCTGCAGGCCTGGTCCCCCCAAACTGCCCTCCCCTGCAGGCCTAGTCCCCTTCAACTGCCTTCCCCTGCTGGCCTGGTCGCCTCTAACTGCCCTACCCTGCTGCCCTGATCACCCACAACTGGCCTCCCCTGCTGGCCATCTTGTGCAAGGGTGTGATGGTCAATTTGCATATTACCTCTTTATTATATAGGATGTCATGCATTCAATAACTAAATATGTATTAACATACTACTTTTTAAAATAGTATAAATGTTTTGGAAGTAGAGATTTTTTTACTAAGTAATAATAAATAACAACATTCCCAATATATTGCATTAAAACTTGCTATTAGTTAATATGCAACTATATTTATATATTTATAATAAAATCAAACATCAATTTCCTGATAAAAAACCAGTCATATCAGGTTTATTCTTAGTTTCATCACCAATGGAATAGTTTCTGTGTTTTTCATGTCATCATCTTAAAGTAGCATTAAACAAATCATTCCTTTCCTAAACTGCTAATGGTCATATTGAATATGAAGTGGTGTGTGTGTGTGCATCTGTGTGTGTGTGTGTGCATGCACACTCATGGGGAGGTGGTTTGGTGGATGGAATTTAGAGGTATAGAGCTCTTTTAAATTAACACTACTTAAAACCAAATCAGTTAATTTATTAAATAACTAATATCTAGTTTTAAGACCTAGTATAGTGGCTGGTATTATTTCACACATTTTAGCTCTCCTAGTCACTCTTCTCTATGCCCTATGAGAATGGCTAGTAAGATTTGTTTTTTCTTTCTTTTTTAAAAACATGTTTCCTTTTACATTGTACATAGAAGAAACTGGAGTTTGGAGAGGTACTATGAACCACCTCATGTTCATACAGATAATAAATGACATGTTTTTAGAATGGCAGTTAACTCTGTTAAATATAAAATACCATGCTCTTAATTTTTTAATTAGATTTGTGACATGAAATAGCATTATTCAAAATAAAAATATTCAGTTGCAGTAGAACTATTTTCTTAAGAAAAGCCAAGATTTTAAACTTACAGTAACCATCATTATAGGCTAAGCTCAATTGTAAAATATTGGCACTATATTAAGTTCTAATTCTGATAGGTAATTTCTTACAATAATTTACAATAAGAAGAATTTATATTTTAAAGTTTTGTAAATTCATGAGTGCCTAGGTTATACATTTATTAACATACTAGAGGCCCGGTGCACGAATTCATGCACCGGTGTGGTCCCTTGGCCTGGCCTGTGGGATTGGGCCGAAACCAGCTCTCTGACATCCCCCAAGGGGTACTGTATTGTGAGAGGGCATGCCCGATTGGGGCCAGGGAGGAACAAGGGAGGTTAGCCATCCAGTGAGGAACTGCAGGAAGGTTCCAGGGTGTGTCTGGCCCATCTTGCTCAGTCCTGATCGGCTGGACCCCATCAGCAAGCTAACCTACCAGTCAGAGCATCTGCCCCCTGGTGGTCAGTGCATGTCATAGCAACTAGTCGACCAGATGACTGTCTGCCCCCTGGTAGTCAGTGCACGTCATAGCAAGCAGTTGAGTGGCCTTACATATCATTAGCATATTACACTTTGATTGGTTGAATGACCGACTGGTCAACTGGACACTTAGCATATTAACAATAGGGAAGGAAATGTGATATAAAAATCTAATATATGTTAGCAATTAACTGTTAGATGACATTTAATGTGTATAATCATCTACAGATATTTGAACTTATTCTCTTTTCAAATGAAAGACATAAAGTGTAGATTATTTAAACAATGGATTCAAAATCACATACATAATAACATTCCTCAAATTTGATCTTCAGGGTATGATATTCCCAAATCTAGTGTCTTTCATTAACCCCAGCATCTTTAAACAAAATTGGCGGAGGTGATCATAAAAAATATTATCTCATAATGAAGCTTACACCAACATTAAGGAAATAGCAACTATTGCATAAATATCAATTATGATTGCCAATAAGTAGTTATGTGATCTCCAGAAATTTACTTTTTAGCTCTGGTTTCCATATCTGAAAAATGAGTTTATTGGCTTCTATTAGGAGTTCTACTCTGCCTCGAATGTCCTACTTATCTAAATAATTATCTAAATAATTGTCTAAATAATTATGAGTGAATAGTGACAATGAATATCTAGCTTACATATTGTTGAAGACTAAATTCCAACTTCCAGTTTAAGAACAAGTCCTCTCGGAAATGTTTCTATTGCAGTCCATTCCATGATTCTCTTTCTTTCTCTGATTTTATTATTTTCTAATTAGCTCTCTTTTGCTATTGACATCTGACATCTGTATTGTAGTTATATTTTGACCTCCAGTCAGAAACTATTTCCCTCAAAAACTATTGTTATGTCTATTTGGTGGGAACTTGACATTTTAATTTATCTAAATGTTGACTTCAATGTGTGTTGATAGAGGTCTAAAGGGGCTGCCATTATAACAATCAATCAACAAGTAAATGATGTTACTGAGAGTCCACCATTCAATAAATCACATCCATCATGTGTTAGTGGGCATCCTCTACATCTTACTTGGAGTTTAATAGAGTTATTCTACTTAGGGAAACTGTGTGTTTGTTTTATAATGTGCATGGAGCTTAAAAAAACTTTACAAGTAAATGTATTCTTCACAAAGAATTGTTAAAATATAGCTCATGGTAGGCGAATAATATTTTGTTTACCTTATATAGAACTAATTAACTACATCAAATATATGCCTAATCATGATTATTTTTTCAGAAAATGTATTACATTTAATTTGTGGCCCCACACTATTTTCAAATTCCATATTCAAAGTTTACATATATATCATTATATAAATATAGACATTTTAACTATTATTTACTGTAATAAAACCAAATATTTTATTTTTGTTTAATATTGAATCATTTATATAAATCCATGCAGCTATAACAGAGTATTATGTCTAAGCTTTGATTTATTAGCAGACTAAGAAAAGAAAAGATTATCTTTTCTTTTTGCTTCACCAATGACATATGATGATGATGAGAGAACCCCATTTTACAAACCTATCTCAATATTGCTTTAAAAATTTGTAACTAAATTTCTCAGAACTCTATTACTCTGGAAATTCTCTTGTTTTAAAAATCCCAAGTCATGCCAAATACAGCTATTCATCACATTTCCTATAAAGTGGAAGCTGAATTAGTAGTACTTTGTGGTATCAGGCTCAAACAATCTGAACACATTACCATTCTTATTTGCAGCAATGGATAGATAAATAAATTCATACCACTTTGCTGAAACAGTCTTTAGTCTCAAATGCTATAATGGTATATTTGTACTATACCCAGGAGTATTTTCCATATTTTCATATATATTAGTTTTTAAAAAGGGGTAAATAAGAAAAGTGGAATAAAAATGACATAAGAAAATATAGTGAAGAGCAGGTTAAGACTTTCCTATTCTTTGAATCCATATGCTTTTTCTGTGGTGTATTAACCTTATTCAGAGGGATTCTTACTTATATTCAGGTATTGAAATAGCAGAAGGAGACTTGTTTGGTTCATTAGCTTGGGTGTGTTTGTTATATTTTTGAGAAATTAAAAACAATTTTCCATCTATCTCCAGTGTTGTTAAGATGTCTGATTTTAATCCATCAGAGTCAACAGCTATTGTACCTGCAATAAGAGTATACACACACACACACACACACACACACACACACACACGCGCGCGCGCGCCTGCAATGAAACCTTTTCTTCCAGCATACTGTTTAGCAAGGGTATGTTTGAATTTATCCATTTTTTTTTTAATGATTGTAAGTTTTTGTTGAAACCTCGACATGATATATTTGGACTTAATAGGCCTTTAGTGAAATTCTATGTTGATCTGGATGTTAAGTTGTGTTCCTGTCTGCCATAGCAATGAGCATCAGTGGCTAAAATTCCCTCTAGTGCCCTTGTATTTCCTGATGTCCTCGGGCTCTCTCAGGGACTCCTTCCTAAGGAGAGGGTCAGAGCCTTGCAGATTTTTTAGCTACAACCTGCTGTTGTTATACACAGGGCGGATGGGTAGGCAGTCACAGGGCTGCACTGAAAATGTTCTATATTCTTATGATAAAGAATAGTAGTCTTTCAGGAAGCCTGCCTCCTGTGCTGTGATCTTCACAAGTGCTTCTCAACTTTCCCACCCTCCCGTAGTGAGACAGGAAGACTAAGGAAGGACCCAGTTAGGTTTTTCCTCTTCTTCTACTTTAAAGGCTGAAGGGAGCTAGGATGGACCATTTCCCTTCCTTTAAGTCAGTTAGAATCTGATAAAACTGACACCTATTATAGAAGTATTGAAAAAAACAACAAATCTGTTAAAATAAGTTCCCTTAAGGTCAGGCCATTGTTAAGGGGAACAAATCTATCTAGGTTTCTTTTAAAAACTGTTACTCCCTCCACTTTTAGAAGAACTAGGGTTTTTTTTCTTCATTCTTCACTCTGAGAACTTAGTGGTACTCCTGGGGGTAACACTCATAAAGTATGGAGTCTCTCCTAAGACTGAGTCCCCAGAGATTTTAACTGTCAATCAAGTCTATTCTGATGCTCTGGCAACAAAATAAATTACAATTTAAATTCTCCCAGCAGTATTGGCTCCAGTGCTGGGCTTCTGCTGTGGTTTTCTGCTCCTAGTAAGCTGTACTTTTTGGCATCTGCCTCTTTTTCATTTCTTCGGGGAAGTGTTTTGCTTTATATATCAATTATCTCATGTATTAGAAGAGTTGTTTATTTTCAATGTATTTAACTATTTTTATTGTTGGAGTGACAACTTTCAAACAACCAGAAATTACATTTGGATAGTTAAGCCTAGGATTAAGGGAAAATCACAGTTTATAGATTATGAATATAAGCATGAGGCTTTATGGCATCAAAAATTCAGCAGAAAATAGAGAAGATGGAGAAGACTGGGAACTTAGCCTTAGGGCATGGGGAGTGATTAAGCAGAGAGGACACATGTGGAAATAGCAGTGAGATAGGGTGATAATCAAGAGAGTGAGTCCTGGAAACATTGTGAAAAAATATATTTCAAGGATTTGGGGGTTGACAGTATCAAATGCTACTGACAGGGCAACTAAAAGGATATTGGTGTTAAGTATTGTAACATCCATGTTAACCTTGAAAATTTCAGTGTCATGATGGTTTTAAATCATGAATGCTATGAATTCAAGAGGAAATTAAGTGGAATTAAAGACAGGAAAATGATGTCCATCCATCCTTCAACAACCTTTTGACAGCCAAGCACTTCTGAAAATGATTAATATAGTAGTGCCAATTTGAAGGCACTGGATGTTGTGGGTGCATTTTTCTTATGATTACTATTTGGGGTAAAGGAATATATGCTCAGATTGAATTTTACAAATGTGGACCTAAAAAAATATTAGAAGTCTTCCATACGAAAACTAGTAAAGATATGGGAGTATGTGACCCAAGAGGCATTATGGCTAAGCAAGAAATGATCAAAGAATGTCCCAAAGAGGGCAACTCTAGTGCAGTCTTTCAGAGAAGCCATCAAAAATAGTATAATTGACTGAATAAACTAATTATTATACTATTGAATTAAAGTTGCAAAAATTTAACTAAAGGTATCATTTCTAATATTATGAATACACTAACTTAAGAGTACATTAAAATGAGAAATGCTTGAGCTTTATCATAATATTTTCAGAAAATTCTTGATAGTTTTACATGAGTTGTAGGCTATTTTATGGAATTATATATATATATATTTTTTTTTAGTAAAGTGCAAAGGATTTTAGTTAGAGGAGATAAGATCTGTTTTAGATTTTAAAAGGAATTCTGAGTGGTGTATGTAGTGTAGCAAGAGTATAATTCAGTGAATGTTCATTTAGTTAATAGTCAATAATAATAATTACTTGCACAATATACAAATTATTGATACATATCTCTGACACCTCTAGACTTATTGAGGTGAGCAGTTTGTAAGGTATAATCAATATGTGGTAAATCTGAAACCAATATAATTTGTATGTCAACTTTAATTAAAAAGTAAATTAAATGAATGAATGAATGAATGAATGCTGTACAATTTTGTTTCCTTTATAATTTTCCTTGGCCGTGACGCATGATATATCCCTTCTGTGCTACTACATATTATGTTCTTCATTCTCCTTAATGTAATATCCTTCATGCTTAAACTCCTTATTATTGAAAGCACCTATGTGGGAGATTACTGCATTGTTAAGTCAGTGCACAATTGTAGTAAATATGCACACACATCTTTAAACAACAATTATTTTAATTCAGCCATCCATGACACCTTTGGAACATTTAAGCCTGGAAATTTTCTGTTCAAACAAGGCAATGGTACTATAGGTGCTTTCAATAATAAGGAGTTTCACCATGAAGGATATTACATGAGGGAGAATGAAGAACATAATATGTAGGATGGGGCAAATAACAATAATCCAATCAGAGATTATGTTATTTCAATTCTGGAGATTATTATTTATGAGACCTGATCCATTTCCAGTTGCTATTATGTCTAACCCTTGGTCCTGCCGATCATAACTGCAAGCCTCGGAGAGAGCCTGGGGATTCTTCATGTTGGTGTGACACGAGCTTCTATTTTTATCTCCTCTATAGAATCTCATATCTTAGAATGCTTATAATTTGCTTTCAGATGAAAAGTGGCTCTTAATTGAATGCTTACCTCTTTGTACTTTCACTCTCAAAACTGAGAAGTTTTGATTGTATCTTCCAAATAACCTCAAACAAAATATTTTAGTATCCGGCCTAACATGTTTTCAGAAGGAAAGTTTGTCAAATACAAGGAATTCCCCATAGTGAGCAACAGAACTCTCTCCTGCCATTCTTGGATAAATACAAAAAACTATTATAGCTAATTTAAACTTCATAAATTTGCACTGTAAATATAATTTAATTTCAACTAAACAACAAAGTTAATTCCTCAAGCTTTCAAAATAAAAGTATATGGACACAAAAAGAACAGAATAAATGGTATTGAAGACTTTTTGTTTTACTTCACCAACATGACAGAAATTTTGGTTAGAATTTACATTATTTTTGCAACAAATTTTAACATGTTTGTTTCAATTAGAGTTTATCTATTCTCCATACAAACACATGAACAACAAATAATTTTAATTTAGTAAATTATAAGTATATTACTTGATAGAAAAATTCTAAAATATTATTACTTTGGCATTTCTCAGTACGTGAAAGACTTTTATTTTCTATGAAAAGTATGATTCGGAAACATACAAATGTATTTGAATGTTGGTCCCAAATGAAATGGAATTACAGAACTTTTAAGAAGCATTGAAATATGTTTAGTTTTGTCCCAGATGTACTGTTGAAAATTGTAAGAAGAAAAAAAAATATGTGTTACAAAAGAAATGTACTCTGCCACTTACATAACTGTCAAGCTCTTCCTAAAGAACTCTTTGGGGAAATTATGATTCTTATTCATATTGCCTAGATTTTATCACAGTTTTTGTTTACATTTGATAATTTTCAACTAGTGGTATTTAGCATTGATGCTATAGGTGAGGAATGAAGAATTCCAGGGCTGGATCATTGCTTTTCCATTTTTGAAGGCTTAAGATTTAATTTATATGAATAGTTCAGTCTGATCTTATCAAAACAGGTCACAGAAACACCTTCAGAAATAGGTTATGTGCTTCCATTCTTTAGAGTGTTATTAAAAAAGTTATTGATTATTGGCTATATATAATTGTTTAGGTCTTATTTAAAAAACTCCAAGTCTTTTAGCAACCTTATTTCTCACAACAGTTCCAGAAAGTAAGTAATACTATCTTTGTTAGAAATTGGAGAAAATTGAGTCACTGACAGGGAGGCTCAAGTCATACAGCTGGTAAATGATTAATCCACAATTCAAAATCAGAGTCTGGCTTCAGTCCCTGCTCTTAACTACCACATTAAACAGACTGCATGGATCACTTCCTAAATTGTTTAATTAACCATTTAGAATATAAAGTTAATGAGCAAAATAACCTATTAGTCTGTTTTGCCAGATGATAAACATCTCTATCTTATGGTGGATTAATTTGAATTCCTCAATGACAAGGAACAGAAATGCAGCCTATTAACATAAGAAATTAATATGTTTATTGAAAGGACATATAACTCAAAATTTTTCAGTATAATTTAAAGAACATTATATTAGAAGTGGTAAGAACTAGAGCATCAGTATGGTCTAATTAACAAGCACTGATGGAGAATTTCTTTAGCGTATACATAGCTATATACTTTCTATCTTTGTGTTATTGTTCAAAATTCAAATTGCAATAAGAAATCGTATGACTAACCTATCTTGTGTCAAACAGAAGCAGGGAGGCAGTTAATTGTTGCAGTAACAAGACTGTGTTTGTGATAAGTCATGTTTTCCAAAGCAATTTTGTGATACTATTTCAAAAAAAAAAAAGGTGAAGAATGGATTCTGGGAAACAACGGACCCTCATCTATACTGCTAGGAAAAGATTTCAAAAGAAATTATCCTTATTGTCCTTAGAAGAGGGTAATATTTTTACAAGTCAGTGAAAGAGATTTGAAATAGAGGACAGTGAAAAGCAAAATATCTGAAAATAAAAAGAACATTAGCATATTCAGAGAACTGAAAGCATTAGCAGAGTTAAAAATAGTGATAGTAATAAAATTAGTATTGGAGAATAGAAGGAGCCTGATATAAGAAGCTAGTATCTAAGTCTGGCTGCCTTAGACAGTTCTTCTGTCTCTTAATATTCATTTAGCAACTATCATGGTTAGTAATATTCTTCATTTCTATCTGTATGTATCAATATACCAAGTAACATTTTGAATACTTCTGCCATAGGATAAATATATGTTCTATTTGGACATTTGATGTATATTACTTATGTCAATATGTTAGCTGTTATCTATAAACATCATACAATGTTGGTGAATCTTTGAGTGGCTAAATGGACTCACGTGTATCCTTGGTGACTTGATTTGGAGAAATGTTGGTGAAAAGTTTTAGAGAGTATCTATCTTGAAGTGCTAGGCAAAGATACTATTTTCATATTTGTTCTCCTCAATCTCTCCTCACAGCTTGTAGTGGCAAGTCAATGGTTAAGTCAGTGGGAGGAAGGAAAGCACAAAAGTGAATGAAAGGCATTTCAGGGAGGAGATGGTGTCAATCCAAATTCACTTAAAAATTCTTATTTGAATTGGGTCCTTGATATCAGTAGTCTCCTAAGAATCCAGGAGTCAGAGGAAAAGTGAAAAAACACTTAGGATCAATAGCAGTAGCTGCTCAGAGCCAAAGGAGCATGAATTACAATCCTATATAATAAAAGGGTAATATGCAAATAGACCAAACAGCAGAACAATGGAACAACCAATCAACGTGTAACATGCTAATGATACGCTAAGGCTGCTCAACTGCTCACTATGATGTGCACTGATCACCAGGAGGCAGACAGTTGACCGGTCGACCAGTTATGATGTGCATTGACCACCAGGGGGCAGATGCTCCGACCGGTAGGTTAGCTTGTTGCTGGGGTCTGGCCAATTGGGACATGCCCTGGAGCCCTCCCGCAGTCTCTCCCCAGCCCGACCATGCACCGATGGGGTCTCTCAGCCTGGTCTGTGCCCTCTCTCAATCCGGGATCCCTCGGGGGATGTCGGAGATCCGGTTTCAGCCCAATCCCGCAGGCCACTCCCCTTGGGAGGGTGCCAGACATAGGGATCATGACTGACGAGCACTGCTGCTGCAGTGCAAGCATCTCCCAATTGGGACTGATTGAGTGTGAGCCTGCGGCAGGCACAGTGGGGCCAGGATGAGCGGGAGCAGCATGTAGGAGCTGCAGGCGGTGTTGGACTGCGGGTTTTGGCCCGATCCCTGCAGGCCATCCAGAGGGACCCCACCCGTGCATGAATTTGTGCACTGGGCCTCTAGTAACAATAATAATTTGGAATACATTTTAAATTTTAAATTGAGGGTAAATTATCAAGAATCTTATTGAATCAATGGTTCATATTTTGAATAACTAACTACACTGTTTGGATTGAATTATTTCATAAATCATCTATTCCACATACAGCACTAATGAATGCCTTTACAATAAAAGAAATATTGGACCTAGAATAAATGAAGGTGGATATTAGACAAAATTTGATTTTTAAACCTAGAAAACCTCAAATTGTGCCTACAATGTCAAGACCCTTATCCCTTTAATATAGTTTGGTACTTCTATTGACTTCTCACTTTTCTTCAAAAGCAATACATCCTATTAAAGTCTTACTGTACTGTATTCTGTATCATTTCAAGCTCTCCCTCTATGACCAAACATATACATGAATTAAAGCTATATTTTTAATATTCCTAATGATCTCTTTGCTTCCTTATGGAGACTATTTATGTGTAATTTGGCTTTATTGGCCTTAACTTAAAGAAATATTCAATTTATAAACTTCAGAAAATATATCAGTTGGTAACTTTAGGAGCATATCCTCAAATATTACAAAAAAAGATCACTGACATGACTTACATCTCCTTGTAAAATCTATCCTTTAACATTGGACTTTCTCATTTGTAAGATAAAACTTTGTAAAGTATTTTCATGTTAGAAGTATCATAGGTTTCTTAACAGATATTCTATCTTCATGTCTATTTTATTTACTGAATTCATAATTATGTGAGAAGCACTGACCATTTAAAAGAGATTAGCTCCATCTCATGGCTGATGGATCTCTATCTACACAGTATGCATCTTATCTAACAAGCAAGGGAAAGAGGAGACCTAACCTATGTGAGTGGGTACATCTCAGTAAACTATTTTAAAATTATTTTATAGTAAATTTTCTTTTATTTTTAAAAATCTTAGTCTTTATCTTTAATTGGTAATGAAAATAGTACCTTATAGGATAATTCACAAACTTTAACTCATAAACAAGAGATCTTCATTATACATTAATATTGTTCTGACAGATCCACAGGGTATCTTTTGTAGTTCTTATTCCAATTTATGTTTTATGGATAAATTAATATTATTATTTGTGCAAACTCTAATAATGGCATCGGACCCTGCATAGTCCCATTTGTGTTATGTAGGACTTCATCAAACAAAGGTCTTTAAATTAATTTTGATAATAGCTAATCATTTAGTCTAAGTAAGGCCATAATTGAGTTGATAATAAGGAACAAAATTTTATGTGCAAATGTTACATAAAAGAGCAATACAGTTACTCATTTTAATGAAAATTGGGAATAATAAAGTATTTTTAAAAAAAATCACTTTGCCTTAAACATGTCCAGCACAATAAAGGATTATGTTACGAAGAAGGAAGAGAGGAACAGATAATGGAACAAACTTAGTCCCTGCCACAATTGTAGTGTTCTCAGACAACATAAATAGAATTATAAACTTACATGCTTCAACCAACAACACCCCACTGACTCTCACTTCTTTCTCATTTTCTGCCTGCCTGTCTCCTCTCGGTCTCTGTTTCTGTCTCTGTCTGTCTCTCTATCTGTGTATCCATAACCATGTAAGTACAATGTAACTGAACATATTAAAAATGCAAGAATTTGATAATGTTTGTTAACTGATGATTCAATACATCTGTTATTTGTTTTTCAGTCAGAGATCATTCTATTTGCTCCTTTATGCTTTAAAAGAAAAACAAAACAAAACAAAACAAAACAAAACAAACAAGAAAGTAGTGTCAATGCTCAGCCTAAAGGGACAAACCACAACTTACCTGAACTTTTCATGGCAAATGACATCTCTTTTGCTTGACACTCAATTTCTCTATTTTCCTTCCAGTTAGAAGTGGCCAAATAACTTCACTCTAGTCTAGAAAACAGAACAAAGTATGATGCTGGCTTCTATTGAAAATATGTTTGGCCTAAAAACAAGTCAATTCTTATTTTGGGATATGGGATTAGATACTTTAGTTATTTATCATAACATTTTAAAGTAATAAAATTGCACTGTTTTCTTACTTTCCTTTAAGTGCATTTAAGAGCTTTAGTCTCTTCAAACATTGGAGCTGTAATCTATAAAGATAGTTGCAAAAAGATACGCTATGCTGCATTATTTTAAATTATTCAATAGGACATAAGAGGACAAATATATAGTAATAGCATTTGAGGGATAACAGAAGGAATAAAAATAAGGATAGAGAAAATAAAAATTACAAATTTTCAGTTGTAGAATTTAGCTATGTAATCTTCAATTTGTAAACAAATTCATATAAATCAGAAATAATATACATGTGCAGCAAACTTATAGCTAGAAAATTCATAAATATTTTTCAACTTAAAAGCAATTTTAAAAAGTTGAGTTTTAATCAGATATAGAAACATTAGAGTCAATTAGAAGAGTATCCTATCTAATAAAAGAGAAACATGGTAATTAGCCGTACCTCCGCTACCGTTCCCATTGGCTAATCAGGGCAATATGCAAATTAACTGCCAGCCAAGATGGCGGCCGGCAGCTTGCTCCAGTGACAGAGGAAGCCAACGTTCCCCGCCTGCCGCTGCCGGCCTCTGAGCTTAGAGTTTGAAACATTGTTACAAATATAGAAGCTAAACAAAACCCCAGAAACCTGCTTTCAGCCAGCCGGGATCTCAGAGCTGGAGTTGAAACAGTATTTCGATTATAGAACCCAAACAAACCAGATCCCTGCTTTCAGCAGCTGAGACCTCAGAGCTGGAGCCAAGCCTCAGAGCTAAAGCTGGCCCAGAATTTAAAAAAAAAAGAAAAAAGGGAGCGGTTGGGAGCTTCAGTCACCCGCCAGCCTGAAAATGGCCCTCAGCCCCTCACCCAGACTGGCCAGGCACCCCAGTGGGGACCCCCACCCTGAAGGGGGTGTGACCAGCTGCAAACAGCCATCATCCCCTCACCCAGGCTGGCCAGGCACCCAAGTGGGACCCCCACCCTGATCCAGGACACCCTTCAGGGCAAACCAGCCGGCCCCCACCCGTGCATCAGGCCTCTATCCTATATAGTAAAAGGGTAATATGCCTCCCAGCACCGGAATCAGCGGAGCCGCGAGGCCTCCCGGCACCGGGATCAGCATGACAGGGGGCAGCGCCCAAACCCCCTGATCGCCCTGCAGCTCTGTGTGTGACAGGGGGCGGGGCCACAACCTCCCTATCCGTCCTGCTCTGTTCCTTACAGGGGGAGGCGCCCCAACCCCCTGATCAGCCCTGCTCTGTGCCTGATAGGGGGGAGCTCCCCAACCCCCTGATCAGCCCTGCTCTGTGTGTGACAGGGTGCGGCACCCCAACCCCCCCCATGGGCCCTGCTCTGTGTGTGACAGGGTAGAGCCATAACCTCCCCATCAGCCCAGCCCTGAGTGTGACAGGGGGCGGTGCCCCAACTCCCCTATCGGCCCTACTCTGTGAGTGACAGGGGGGAGCTCCCCAACCCCCTGATCGACCCTGCTCTGTGTGTGACAGGGTATGGAGCCCCAACCCCCCTGATGGGCCCTGCTCTGTGAGTGACAGTGGGCAGCACCCCAACCCCCTGATCGGCCCTGCTCTGTGCAAGACAGGGGGTGGCGCCGCAACCTCCCCATCGACCCTGCCTTGAGTGTGACAGGGGGCGGTGCCCCAACCCCCCAATCGGCCCTACCCTGAGCGTGACTAGGGGTGGCATCGCAACCTCCCGATCTGCCCTTCTCTGTGCATGACAGGGGGCGGTGCCCCAACTCCCCAATCAGCCCTGCTCTGAACCTGACCAGGGGCTGCACCTAGGGATTGGGCGTGCCCTCTGCCACCTGGGAGCAGGCCTAAGCCAGCAGGTCGTTATCTCCCGAGGGGTCCCAGACTGCGAGAGGGCACAGGCTGGGCTGAGGGACTCTGCCTCCCCCCCCCCAGTGCACAAATTTTTGTGCACCAGGCCTCTAGTCAAGAAATAATTTTAAAAAAAAAAGAAACTTGTTTTCTGATTTATAAAATGGTGGCTCAAAATCTCTAGTTTACTTAAATAATGTAAACACTAGAAGCACACTCACACACACACACACACACACACACGCAAAATAACCTGCTAATCTTCCCATCCCCACTTTATTCTCTCTCTTCTCTTTGTAACACATTGTGTTCACCTGCCTCTTAGTTTCTCTTCTGTTACTGTACTTCTTATGTCCATTTTTCATGCATCTGTATAAAGCTACTTATGAAATCTTCCATTCCTCCATAATTTACTTAATATTCTCAAAATGTGCCCCCGAAGTGATTGTATGCTCTATGCCCTTAGCTGAAGAAATAATATTTACAGTGTCAAAGTTAAGGAAAAAAGGAAAGGAGCTACTTTTTATTCACTTAACTCCCAACTTTGATTAAAGTACATAAGCTGAAGAGAAGTTCTCTATACATTTATTAATTAACTAAAGGCCTGGTGCACAAATTCATGCACCGGTGGGGTCTCTCAGCATGGCCTGTGGAGATCAGGCCTCAGCTCATGCCCCCAGCCTCGCTGCTCCAGCTTGCACCTCCAGCCTTGCATTTCTGCGGTCCCGCCTGGCACCATGCCTTGGCCTGGTGCCACCCTCTTACCTTCTCCACCATCCCACCTGTGGGACAATTGATCTGGGCCAGCCCCCACCATCAAGATTCCTCAGCACCTGGGATTTGGGCAGGAGCCCGGCCCCACACCACGGCCGCTGGTAGCTGTCTGCAGGGCAATTGGTGGGGCAATTGGGCCCCCACTCACATCTGCCTTGGCCTGGCACCACCTGCTCACCTGATCCACCATCCCGCCGGTCCCGTTCTCATTGGGGCCCATTGGGGCTGGCAGCACCTCCACTGCCGCCTGTTGCCAGCACCACATTCCTGACACCCACCCTCTTCCACATCACCCCCTGGAGGTCAGCGCACATCATAGTGAGTATTCGAACTCCCGGTCTCCCAGTCAAACCCTTGGTCAAATGACCGCCCGAGGGGACAATTTGCATATTAGGCCTTTATTATATAGGATATCTTTCTTTAAACTATGAAATGTATAATGCAATTATATATCTACTAGAGGCATGGTGCACGGATTTGTGCACCAGTGGGGTCCCTCACACCAGTACACGATCAGGGGCGAGGAGAGACCACAGGAGGGCTCCAGAGAGTGTCCAGTCCATCTTTCCTAGTCCTGATTGGGGCTGATCGGGGCTGGCTGGCCAAGGAGGGACTGCGGGAGGTTGGACGGCTGAGGAGGGACCTCAGGAGGGTTCCAGGGCATGTCCGATCCATCTGGCCCAGTTTTGATTGGCCGGACCTCAGCAGTAAGCTAACCTACTGGTCAGAGCGTCTGCCCCCTAGTGGTCAGTGTGCGTGATAGCAACTGGTCGAATGGTTAAAGGAACAGTTGGACACTTAGCATATAACACTTTTTTATATATTTTATTGATTTATTACAGAGAGGAAGGGAGAGAGATAGAGAGGCAGAAACATCAATGAGAAAGAAACATTGATCAGTTGCCTCCTGCGCATTCTCTACTGGGGATGTGCCCGCAACCAAGGTACATGCCCCTGACCTGAATCGAACCTGGGACCTTTCAGTCCGCAGGCCGACGCTCTATCCACTGAGCCAAACTGGTTATGGCTAAGACTTTTATTATATAGGATTATATAAGAGTCAATAATTTAACTGCTTTAGAATTAGTAAGAAGATTATCACATAACATTTTCTTATAATTTAGCATAATTAACAGAAACATGTGGATAACACCCCTCCACTCATTGTTCCCTATATTCTGATCTTATTTTAAAAGTAAGTGCCATTATTTATTTGATAGATCCTAACCTATTATATTCACTTACTAGAAGCCTGGTGCATGAATTTTGTGCACGGGGGGGGGGGGGGAGTGTCCCTCAGCCAAGCCTGCACCCTCTTCAATCTGGGACCCCTCAAGGGATGTCTGACTGCCTGTTTAGGCCCGATCCCCATGGGACTGCTGGCTCCCAACTGCTTGCCTGCCTGCCTGTCTTATTGCCCCTAACCACATCTGCCTGCCAGCCTGATCATCCCCTAACCACTCCCCTGCCAGTCTGATCAATGCATAACTGCTCCTCTGTCAGCCCGATTGCCCCTAACTGCCCTCCCTTGCTGGCTTGGTCCCCCACAACTGCCCTCCCCTGCTGGCCTGGTTCCTCCCAACTGCCCTCCCCTGCAGGCCATCTTGTGTGTTGGAGTGATGGTCAATTTGCATGTTACCTCTTTATTATATAAAATTTTTTATTTTGTGCATTAGGTCTCTCTTTACCTCTAACCTACCAAATGATTTAAGATTTTTGTTTGGTTCAATGCTCTGTCTGCAGCATCCTGAATATTTAATTCATATAGCTGGAGATCAATAAATAATGGCTAAATAAATATAAAATAAAATTATCCCAAATTTGATTTTGCAAATGAAAAATAAAAGACCATAGACTTTTCCCAAAGATATAAAGCTTTGAAGACAGATTCCATATTTGAAATCATGTCTCCTGTTTCTAAATCCAGAACCCTTCTAATAAATTTAATTACCCATCTGTTCATATTTTCTTTTTTCATTTTAATGGTTAAGAATGTATTTAGTAAGAATGTAAAAGGATTATCTAGTTAATAAAAACATTCAAAAGAAAAAGGAAAATTATTTTGTGGGTTTGTTTGTTTTTTATTGCTAGAGCAGATTCCATAGTTACTGAAAACTCTAGTCACTTCAAGAAATAGTCCTAAATTAAATTATATAACATTCAAATGTTGAAGAAGAGAAACACTTAAATTTTGTTGAAGTGACAGATGGGACATAATTTTCAGCAATGGATTGTTAGTTCCCCATAAGTGCAAAGTCTTTCTGTTTTATAAGTGGTAAATTGCTACAGAGGCACTTGTAATATAAAACTCAAATAAGGAAAGAATTTGATAAATGAGCTGTAATTTTTGTAGAGTTTAAAGTGAATTGGATGTATTTTAAACATTTTATAAACAATGAAAAGGAAGAATTATGTACATAGTGCATTTTGCTATGAAAGTTTTAAACAATGTGACTAAATTATATGTAAAATGAACATATTTGAAAGAAAATAACAAATGTCATTCAGATACTTTCAGCATGTAACTTCAAAGAGAGCATCCAACTCTTATTTTGGGAAAAATATCTCTATAGTTTTTCATTAAATGGATGCTTTACAACCTGCTGAGTTAAACATTACCATCTTATTTGACTATTTGAGACAGTGATAGACAAAATCATTAAAAGCAAAGCTAATAATCAATAATCATTTTCTTCTTCACTGAAATTTCTACATACTAATTTTTATTAAAATATGTTTGTAGTTATTATCATTTTAAGATGCAATTTAGAAATTAACTCTAAGTATAGATAATCTATTGCCTATAAGAATATTTATTTTTTTTATATTATCATCAGTCTTGTGGGTAAATAGATATTTATTTAAGTCAGAATTTCAAATCTTAGATAATGAAGAATATAAAAATATCATGATCAAATTTATATTTAAAGCTAAAAAAGAATTTTTCTATTCTCAGTATAGTTGACTAAAAAATAATATTTTTTTGTGATTTAATTATTCAATAGAAGTTCCTGTAGTTAGAAACTATGAAAATAAATAAATAAAATAATACCTTCCATCTTTGGTGAGCATAGATCATTGAAGCATATTTTGCTTAGTCTTCAGTGTGGGGATAAAGGAAGGAGAATGAATTTTAATAGGCAGAGATAATTTTTTGGCATGTTGAGATTACATGCAAAGGGAAAAGTAAATATTGCATATATAACATTTTTCACACTATGACTCTTTCTCTTTAAAAGAACACCTAAAATGAACAATCTTTATGATTTTATCAAAATGAATTTGGCTTTGAGTGTACCTTCAGGACATAGCCACTTTATTTGGCTCTGTTACTTTTTTTTAGGGAATAATAATGATAGCTAAGATTTATTGAATTGCTACTGTGTCTCTGGCTTTTTTCTCATATTTTCACATAGTTGAAAGCATTTAAACAATAAGACAGCCATACTAAAGGGTAGTGATTTATTTTCCTACTTTCCCCAGTTTTTTCTAGATCACACTGATAGCATGGGAGAGTGAAGTCAGGAATCATTATTAGGGATTTCAAAGCCAATGCATTAAAGAACTCCATGTTAAAATACATCAAACCATCAAGATAGATATTCCTATAATTAATGGCTTTAAGCAAAGTTAATTAAAATATTATATGAGTATTTAAAATATGCATTTCTCAGGGAACCATCATACATTTCTAGTACCTTACTTTGAAGCCAGAAATTGTATTATGTTATCATATTTTGAAACAGTATTATTGTCTCTGGCACATTTAAAAATATTTTCAACTTTATTCAGTTATGTTACTTCCCCAAAAATATCAGACTGAATTCTCTTCATACAAATTAAAACATCTATACTAATAAAAAGGTAATATGCTACTTAGACCGGGAGACCTTCCAGGAGACCTTCTGGACGTCCTTCTGGACAAAGCCATGGTGGTGGGGCCAAGGCAGAGGTGGTTAGGGGTGATCAGGCCAGCAGGGGAAGGCAGTTCGGGGCAATTAGGCCTGCAAGGAGGGGCAGTTGGGGGAGAGCAGGCTGGCAGGGGGGGCAGTTGGGGGCAAGCAAGCCAGCAAGGGGGGGGGGAATTGGGGGCGATCAGGCCTATAGGGATGTAGTTGGGGGCAATCAGGCTGGCAAGGAGGGGCAGTTAGGGGTGAGAAGGTCAGCAGGGGGGGCAGTTGGGGGCGAGCAGGCTAGCAGCAGAGTGGTTAGTGGTGATCAGGCAGGAAGGCAGGTGAGTGGTTAGGAACCAGTGGTCCCAGATTGCAAGAGGGATGTCCGATTGCTGGTTTAGGCCCACAGGGATCAGGCCTAAACCAGCAGTCAGACTTCCCCTGAGGGGTCCCATATTGGAGAGGGGGCAGGCCGGGCTGAGGGACACTCCCCCCCCCACCCAGTGCACGAATTTTGTGCACCGGGCCCCTAGTATATATATAAAAGCCTAAGTGATCAAATGACTGAATGACTGAATGACTGGATGACTGGTCGACTGGTTGCTATGATGTGTACTGATTACTAGGGGGCAGATGCTCAATGCAGGAGCTGCCCCTTGGTGGTCAGTGCACTCCCACAATCAACCTCCCATAGCCAGCCAGCCTCCCTCAGCCAGCCAGCCAGCCTTTCCCTGCTGGCCAACTTCTGTGGTCCCTCCCCCTGGCTGGCAGGCCCCCCCATTGGCCTTGATAGGAGGGGCTGGTCGGGCCAACCTCCTGCAGTCCCTTCTCCCGGCCAGCCAGCCAACCTCCCATGGTCCTTACCCCTGGCTGGCCAACCTCCCGCCATCCCTTCCCCTGCCAGCCAGCCCCACCAATCAGCCCTGATCACTGGGCCAGGCCAAGGGACCCCACCTGTGCACAAATTTGTGCACCGGGCCTCTAGCTGAAAATAAGACTAAAGTCCTACTTTAACAGGTCCCCAGGCTCAAACAAGCCATTTTATGCATTTGATTTCAATCCATTTCTATCTCTCTACCTATTGTGTTATGTTACTGTGAATACATAGATATCATATGCCATCAAATCTAATCTTAACTAACAAAGCAAATTGCTTCCCATACAATATGCAGTGAATCTTTCAATGAACTCTGTATATCTCTCATGAGTCCTTTAGTAATATGTTCAGGCATTTTTCTATTATGCTTTAGTATAAGTCTTATAAAAATTATCCCCGGGAACTTTATAGTTATTGTTGTGATTGTGAATACATATATTTATTTCTTCAATATTTTTCTTCTGTTAAATTTTTAAAGTAGTTAATAATATTACTTGGAGTGTACCAGTGGTTGTGTTGCTTTGGCTTGGCCTTTCAACATAATATTAAATAAAAATCATGACAGTAGTATTTATATAATAATTTTAAAGATTAAATCTGTGATGATTCATAATACTTTACATATTAGGACTTTATGAAATTAGGTCTCTTTGACTAGCTAGTTATATATTCTTTAACTAATCTGGAATATTTTAAATTAAATATTGTTCTGCATGTTTAGGGTATTATAATTTATCTTCTTTAATCTGTTGATATGGTAAATACATATTCCTACTAGTCTTTCTGACAGTCTTTTGCTCCCAACTAGACTTTGAACATACTCAGAGAGAACCTGTGTATACTTATGCTATCTTGGGTTGTTCTTTTTTGCCCAACCATATTGTCACATCAGCCTAGTAAACAAGCCTCCTTCTCTGTTCCTACTCATATATTGCACCCTCACCTTAAGAGTGGAACAGTATAAAAAATTTGAAAATATGGTGGAAGGGGGTTGGAGCTAGAAGCTTATTCATCCCAGCTTACTAAGTGGAAGTAGTAGTGCCAATGAACATACCTCCTGATTGGAAACAGCTTAGGAATTTACAAAGTTAGGGACATGAGAAATCCTATCTAAATTCTTTCTTGTTATAAAATATTGAAATGATAATAACCACATTTGTGGATTTGCTGATTCTAGACTAGTGCTAATGATAGACTAAATTGCTACTTGAGCCTGTTCTTATTTTCCAGGCTATATTTATGGAGTTAGCCTGTGCAATATTCCATTATTTGGCTCATCCTTGCCATGTCATCCTTTTTCATGTTAGTTACCAAACATATAAAACCATTCTATCCTATACAAGTGAGAATATAAAAGAAGTAACAGTGTATGTTTGTGTGTGTCACATGACTCAAGAAAATATGTTTCTGTTTTCACTATCCTTGTAGAATTTGAACAAGTTTACTTTTAATAAATGAAAAATGAAGATCCTGGAATATTTTAAATTAGCAATTTAATAAATTAGGGTTTTAATGCTTTTAACAATAGAGATTTAAAAATATTTTAAAATTGGCTTTTATTATTTACTAGAGGCCCATTGCACGAAGATTTGCGCAATAGGCCTCCCTTCCCCTGGCTGCCAGCACCGGTTTTCGTCTGGCACCCGGGACCCAGGCCTTTGGTTCAGCCACAGTGGAGAAGCCAAGCCTCTTCTATCTTCAGTCTTCAGTCTTTAGTCTTCACTCTGGCAGGAGCCTTCAGTCTTCGCTCTGCACCTGTGTATGCAAATTAACTGCCATCTTTGTTGGGTTAATTTGCATAGTCGCTCTGATTGGCTGGTGAGCATAATGGAGTGACACCAATTTGCATGTTTCTCTTTTATTAGTGTAGATATTGGACATTATTTTAAAAGCATTACGCTTTTCTCCTTTTCATCTCTAATTCACATATATGTTTTACTACTTCTTCAGTGAGAAATTCAAGCAGTTACTAATATAGCCTTGCTAAACTGTTTATCACTGGTGTATAGAGCTTCTTATAAGGCTAGTGGTTTTAAACATCTGAAAGGTATGGAAATCTCCAATGTGAACAGGTGGCTTAGAAATATGCAATTCTTTACTTTCAGTATCTTTTTCTTAAACCAGCACTTCCTATATTGATGACTACTTTAATACAACAGACCATTTGTCAGGAATTCAAACCACCCTGATGGGAGACAGAATGTTCAGACGTCTAAATTTCAGCTAAATGAACTGCTGCCTTCTCTTCTCGCATTTGAGAACCTGGGAACAGGAACCTCAGGCTGCAACAGCTACAAACAAAGATGCCTGGATTCATAAGGCATGCTTCTTCCTCTAATTTTTAAACAGTTAACTGGAATGAAAGTGATACTGGGGAAGGCATGTAATAAGAATAGAGCCATCGTTGTTTAATAAGTATTTACTTTACTAACTATAGATAAGAAGTTTTCTTACAAACCCTGGGGAACTGGAGAACGAAACAAAGCTGTAAAAAGGTAAGATGCCTCAATGGATGCATTACTCAGGAAAGAAAAACATTTTGAGAACAAACCAAGGACAGGACACGCTTTGATGTGGTTGCTGTGCCTGGACCCTGACGCCCTCTGGGAGTTTGCTTCAGGAACGCTGACCATTCTCAGGTCCCAGGAACAGGCTGAGCTGTTTGCAACATCATAGATTAGCCACCTTGTTATTTGACTTTGAGCTCCTGAAGGCCAGACTGCAGACCCTCCCCTCCCCTTTCCCTGTTACACTTGCAGCTCGCAGCTGCATATGGTTATCTTCTCCCTGGTGCCTATATAATCAGCCAACTGGCGAGGGGAGGCAGAGCAGAATTTCCAGAGTGATCGACTGTTCTCCCCATACCGCTGGAATTGTTAGGGAATAAATGCTCATATATGATTCAACCCTGCTTAATTTGGCTCAAGTAGTGACAGGCAGCCTTGGACCCATTATGTCTGGTTTCAAAAGGATATGTAATAATGATCAACTTGTGCTGACGAATCAAATGAACTTAGAAGTGAATGCTATTTATACAGAATTTTTAATAAGGAAATTTGTATATTTAAAATGTTTCAAGTCTTGAAAATAATCCAGCTATACAATTTTGCTTAAAATCATGTGATGAAAATATTTTTATTTATTTTATTAAAAGTATTTTTATTGATTTCAGAGAGGAGAGGGGAGGGAGAGAGATAGAAACATCAATAATGAGAATCATTGGTCAGCTGCCTCCTGCATGCCCCCTACTGGGGATTGAGCCAGCAAACCCCGGCATATTCTCTGACTAGGAATTGAACCTTGACCTCCTGGTTCATAGGTCAATGCTCAACCACTGAGCAACACCGATCAGGCTGAAAATCTTTTATGAAAGTTTTCTTTCCATCAGTGGAAAATGAGGCAGATGAATCCAGTTCCTTTTTTTCCTTACCTCAGGGACAGCAATGCTAATGAGATTATCGATGCAAGGTGAGAATCATTAGATGAGACTTATTGAGTGAGCTGTCTGATCATTGATAACAAAAAGAGAGAAACTTTAAAATAGAGAATATTTTATTTAATGATTATTTTGAAACCGAATCAAAATATTAAAATGTGATCAGCTTTGAATATCAATTTGTGATACTTAAAATAAAAGGAAAATTAAACTTTAAACTTTAAAAATAGAATAACTCTAACATTTTAGAGGATACTTGGCAAATTCCTGTAGAATAGCTTTGGAAAATTGTTTTATCTTTTAAAAACATTTTAAATAAATTATTTTGATTACCTCATTTTGCAAAATTCTAGTGAGCACAAATAATAAAATTCAATGACATGCAATCTGAGATCATTGCCACAGAGAAGTGTGTGTTCCATGCTAAGAAATAAATGCCTGAGTGAGGCCTTTCTTGACTAAAATTAGTTCAGAATTAGTGTGCTCAGCCTGATCAATCAGCTCCGTACCTTCCCTCTCCATTGCTTCCTAAGCTTACCTATCTTATAGTGAAAGTATCCACATCCAGGAATAATGAACCTGAAAGTAGGTCATGATTCCAATATTACATGTAACATTACATTTCAATGAGTTTTTCTATATTATATCGAAGTGAATTATCTGTGTCTGTGTATGCATGTGTGTGCACATGCATGTGTGTGTTTAACTATTTTGCCTTTTCCCCCCCCCCAACAATTCCAAACAGTAATTTGTTTTTTTGTGGAAAGGGGGAAGTAGGCTGAATGTTCATTTAATTAGATTGCATCTGTTATATTCTATGGATAGTGATATTAAAGTTTTCATATTTTTAATGTGTGATTTTCAAACTTTTATCTATGTTATCCTTTTTTGAATATGCATTAAAAAATTTTGATGTTTGAGTACATATAAAGCTTAGTTTCTCTGTATAAATAAAAACTATATACTGACAAATGTTCCAATTGAAGATTAATATGCTAAGTTAAGGTTAGCCATGTTGTGAATGAATGAAGTAATATATAGGAATGTGAAAAGCTATTTGTATTTATTTGTATTTTTCAAAATGAAATTCCCAAGAATGTTTTTAAAAATATTTTGGAATTAAAACTAGAATTTGGCTAACCACAGATTAGAACCTAGATGTTTCCAAAATTTTTTAGCAGTTCACTTTTGTTGGAACTATGATTCTTAAAAATGATTGATGCCAACTAAGTAACTTTATCTCTTTATATTACCCATAGATTTTGCAGGGAAATATTTTTTTCTTTTCCATATTTTTCTATTTTGGGGAATATATTTTGTCCATGAAGAAGGAATTTCACTTTCTTATTTTACATTATTCTAAATATAATATTAAATGTCTCATAGTATTCTCTATTGGTGGTATAGTGAAGGAGAAACAGTTTTGTTCTACCTTTCCAAGTTTTTCTGACTGGTCTAATAATCAAATTGACATGAGACAAAGTAACAAACATATAATCACATTTATTATATACTAGAGGCCCAGTACACAAAATTTGTGCACGGGGGGGGGGGGGTTTCCCTCAGCCCAGCCTGCACCCTCTCCAATCTGGGACATCCCTCTCACAATCCTGGACCACTGGCTCCTAATCTCTCACCTGTCTGCCTGCCTAGTTGCCCCTAACTGCCCCAGCTGCCAGCCAGGTCACTCCCAACTGCCCCCTCCCTGCTGGCCTGGTTTCTCCTAACTCTCCCCGCCCCCACCAGCCTGGTAACCCCTTACTGCCCCTCCTGCCGACCTGGTTGCCCCAAACTTCCGCCCCTGTTGGCTTGGTCACCCCCAACTGCACACCCCCCTGCCAGCCTGGTTGCCTCCAATTGCCCCCGTCTGCTGGCCTGGTTGCCCCCAAATGCCCCCCCCTCTGCCAGCTTGGTCATCTCTAACTGCTCCCTCCTGCTGGCCTGGTTGCCCCCAACTGCACCGCGCCCCACCAGCCTGGTCACCCTTCATGACCCTTCTGCCGGCCTGGTCGCCCCACGCAGCCTGCTTGTTCAGTCTTTTGGTCGTCCCTCACTAATCCCCCCTGCTGGCCTGGTCATAGGCAGCTATCCTGTGAGGGCGTGAGGGTTAATTTGCATATTACCTCTTTATTATATAGAATGTACATACAGGAAAACCAAGGACAAAGCGGCAGCTGAGGATTATATGCCATGGTGAGTGAAGGTGAAAGTAGGTCCTTGGCTGGTGTAGCTGAGTGGGTTGGAGCATCATCCAATACACTGAAAGGTTGGGGGGGTTGATTTTTGGTCTCTTATATCAATGTTTCTCTCTCTCTCTCTCTCTCTCTCACCTTCACCTCTCTCTAAAATCAATAAACATATCCTTGAGAATTAAAAAGTTAATAATAAGGAGGGGTTGTGGATTGGGACTTGAATGGGGAAGAGAGCAGTTCAATTTACATGGAGACAGAGAAGCAAATGTTTGGCCACCTTTAACAATGGGACACAGAGAGGACTTTGATCAAATGGCTTTGATAAATTCTTTCCTTTTTTACACCTCGTTCATATTAAACTGTAGTTATCTGTGCTGATTTTGCCTTTCCTGGGGCAAATCCTTTACCAACATTCTTTTAGGCAGTTAAGGGGAAGTGCAAAGGTTTTTCTTGATTTTTAAAATTATTTTCTAAATAACCAGTGTATTTTTTTGCCTTTAGATAATTTTTTTGCATTTTTATTTTTATTATTCAATTATAGTTTACTTTCAATATTATTTTGTATTGGTTTCAGGTGTACAGTATAGTGGTTCAACAATCATAACATAATAAATACAAAAAGGCATATTTAGGGATGGTAAAACTGCTGCCCCTCATGGAAAAGAAGTTAGGCTTGGATGTCCTAAATTTTTTTTTAATGTGAAAACTTTGTTGTGACAAAGCTCTAGGTTTGAATACCAACTCTGACTTGAATGAATATCCATTTAATATCCTTAAGTCACATGATCATACTGAGTCTAATTTTTGGTTTTGATAAGATAAAAATGTTTTTGTTTTTATTTCATTTGATTTTTGTGAAGGTCAAAGAAAATACAAATAAAACTTGACTTTGGGTGGTGAGCACACAATACAATATACAGATGATGTATCATAGAATTGCACACTTGAAACCTACATAATCTTATTAACCAATGTCACTCCAATAAACTTAATTTAAAAACAAAACAAAAAGAAAAGCCTTTTTTTCTTACTTGAAACTAAAATTCAGCTTGACCAGTGTAGATATTCTTAACATGTCCTTTTATTTCAACTGGAAATTCATGCATTTCTTCGAATTATATTACTTTCAAAGTATTATTTTCACTGTTCTTCCTAGTTTCCAGCATCAAATAGAGACATAATTGGAAAGTGACCATTGTTGTCAAATATGGCCCTCTTTGCAGTGTGGTGATGTCTATCTCTATTTTGGGGGGTAGGGAGTGAGGGGAAAACAGGAAAAGATTAATCTTATGCTTAAATGTGCTCAACACACACCGTTCCTTGTTTGATCTCAAAATTATTTTGCTTATGTATTTATTTTTTATTATTTACACCAAGTCTTTAACTTTAATAAACATTCCTAGTTCTAGAGTCATTGATTCTGGAGAGTTTCCTCTGTATCTACTACTTGCTATGAAGACAATTCTCATACCACCACATTAGAGACATGGCGCTGAACCCGTTCTTCCATTTCAGAACCTCACTCCACTGGAGTTCATTACTCCTAGGAATTGATTGGTATTTTTCTATACTCAAATCTCTGGTGAGAGTATCTCAAATTTCAAGAATATTTTAATAGTTTCAAACTTAGAAAAGGTTGTCAAATGTTTTTCTCTTCTACGAACTTGCTTTTACAGGATGCATATCAGCTCCTCTGCTTCAGCTTAGAGATGTACCTTCCAAATGTAAAGGAGTAGGGGAAAATTTACAAAGCAAAAACATATTTTACATGTTTTTAAATATAATTTAAATAAATTATTAACTATCTAAACTTTTTTCTCTTTGGATTTATATAGAACTTTTAAATAACAGAAATATAGGAGACTTTGTTGATATCCTGCTTCCCCCCCCAAAAAAGCATATAAATTAGAAATAATCTGTAAGATTAAAAAAATGGATTAGGTATGTGGCGCATAAAAGTACAATGAGAAAAGCCAGAGGTAGTGTTAATATGCAAATAGAACAGTCATGAAACACTGTAACATTGGCTAAAATGGACCACACATTTGATTGTAAAATCCTGTCAAAGCCAAGATCTGTATAGAGATTTAGAATGTCCCTATGGGCTAACAACAAGCAGCTCCTCAAGAAAAGCACAGCTCTCCTGATACTAAGACTGAAATAAATTTCTCCTGTGGGCCTCATAATAGAAGGATCTTAGAAGTGGTGGAGTTATTAGTCTTCAGCCAGCCTATTCCGTTTCTGTGTTCCTTCTACTCCAGCCTCTCTAAAAGACCATAGCTCTACTTGAATGGGTTCATTGGCAGAAAGCACACCACTAATGAGGCATTTCATTATTTAGCAGACAATTTCTAGTTTTTAAAAATGTATTTCTTTTGTTTGTCTTCCTTCTATGTGTAATCCTTTAGTCATAACTTTAATTCTCTGGAGCAAAGTAGAACAAGACTACTCCATATTCTGCTTTTAAATATTTTAAGAATAGCATCCACTGTTCCATTATTCATGCATACATTCATTTAAAAATATTCATTGTGGTTCTAAATTTTACTGTGCAAAAGGTTGCTGTATATAAGTACAAACAGTAAAAAAACAACACATCTCTTACTACCATTAGGTTTACAAAAGACAAAAGTATGTTTGGCAGCCTGAGTTGAATGGAATATGTCAATGGGTTCTTTGCCTTTGGAATTCTAGGCGGGGTGGGATTCAGACAGTGGTGAAGAATAAGAGAGGTAGAGAGGACCGAGGTCAGTTATTTACTCCTTCAGTCAATTCCCACTGAGGACACCATTAACTGGCTTTATCAACCAAAGGCCACAGCTTCTGTAAAGCAGCTTTGTTTCCAGTGTTTACCTTTCCGCTCCTCTGTTTGTCTAGGGTCCCCTACTCTTCCTAGCTCAATGCCACTCAGCTTTCTCTTGTGGTTTCCCTATACTCTGAACATATTTTAAAAATCTATATCTCTCTCCTAAAATTATGGACTTATTTTGTTTGTTTCCTTCTAGAACTGTGATGGAGGTAATTTACAATACCAGAAATCATGCCTAGCATATAGAAAAACATCTAGTAGATACTGGATAAAGAATTTAGCAAAAAAACCTGAAACCCAAGAGCACAGATTTTCGCATATTCTAGGTCTCCTCCTCTTTACTAGTTTTCCCTGCTACCCTATTAATTTAGAAGTATACGATACATCAAAAAGGGAATTAGTATTGTGTACACTTTCAAATATAAGTAGTAAGAGTGCAAAATAAAATAAAACAAACCATAATTTTGCTCAGAAATTGATATCTCATTTAAAAGAGAAAAATAAAAGAGAATGCCAGTGCTGTTTTCTCAAATCCAGTTAGAGGTAAACAGGAATTATGGTTGTAAAAGTATGAAAATTTGGCAAGTTTTATTAGTTTCAAAAACCTACAATTTTGATGATTCTCTATTTTTCCATAGAACATCCCAAACCTGAGAACATGTTTTTTTATTATCTAGTTTACAGCAGAGATGAATAACTGGGCCAGCTGTGGCCCTTTCTGACATAGCTTATGATGGTTGCATCACCAAGTATGAAAAAAGGCATAACATTGTTCTTATAAAGTAAAGCAGACTGAGGCATTGGAGAATGGCAAATGAAAGAATCATTGAGACAGAACCATAGCACTAATTGCCTCTTAAGCCTTAATCAAACATGATCAAAGGTCACAACTTTAGCACTTAATATGCTTATTTTAAAATTAAATGTGTGATTAACTTCACCCAAACATCATAGCATCTACAAAAGGGGAATTTCTTGAGTTAAGGGGATGTGGTTCATTTTTGGTCAAATCAGCCTTTATCTCTATTGTATCTATACCTCTATTTCATCCAATACATCCATCATTCTCACTAAAGTAAAACCTATTCGTCCCTTCCCCTCAAAAAACAGTCCAACATTCCTACTGGAGAATATTAACCTTTTCTTTCAGTTCTAGATACATCACTTTATGGTACTGCTATGACTGAATAGTGTATTTTGAATATGCAAAATACATAATGTTGGCTAGAAAGAAGGGTTACTACAATAAAAATTATCAAGAGAAAGGAAGATCAGAAAAAATATATATATCAAATATATATATATATATATTAAATATATATATCTATTAAAATATATCACTATGCATAGGAAAGAGTAGCCATCCAGGTGATGATCTGATCTGATTGGTTAGCCAAACTATATTCTCGATCCCCTCCATGAAGTTCTCATATGTTCAGTGTTCTCCATTACCTCCTTTTGGTCATTTGGAAGCATCTACCTGATACTATGTGGTCAGATTCACAGGTCATTTTGTGGGTTCATATAAATTTATCAGCCAAATCCATGTTGACTGTAAGTCATGTGTTTTGGTAAATACTGTTTCCTTAACATGTTAGTGGGCTTTTACTAGTATATCCATAATTCAACAGGGTCTTTAGAATAGAAGTAGGCATAGATTTTTATTCTTTTGCATTTGGAATTGGTCTCAATGCTTTAGACATTTCCTTATCACTCAGAAAAATATATTTATATTTTGTTCAAATTCAATTTGCCTTGCTGTGTGAGGACAAAGTCATAGAATTTATTATTTCTCTTAAAAATATAAGTACGATTTTGGGTGATAATGTTTAATATGAGTTGCTTCTGAAAGCCTTGGCATGTCAGGATTCTCCCGAGTCTAATCTGCTAAAATTCTCACCTCCGTGTCTCAGCTGGCAGTAACTTCACATTTCACAGTGCTTTCTCTCATCTGGATGAGCCCAATGTGGTGTAGCTCCACATACCAGTTGAAAAAGTGTGTTAGGTACTAATAGTACATGTGTTTGACTTTATATAGATAATTCTTGAAAATCATTCATGTTCTAAAACCCACTTACAAAAATCAATATATGTGTTCTAAGTACTATGTGAAAGACAGAGTTATTTTGGGAGAAGAAGGACTGTTCTACAATAACTTGAAATCATACTAGTTTTCAAAACTTATGATGCCACTTCATAAGTTCAACGCTGTTATACAAAGAGAACTACTTTTGAAGTGGGAAATTATACTTTCCAACTTTAGATAAGACCAAAAATTTAAGAATCTGAAGAGAGCTATTTTATGAACAGCTATTTTATGTCATAGATTTGGCTTTGGAATGACAGGTGCATGAATGTGGAGAGAGAAGTTCACTCACGAAGAGTAATTTCTGTGGGTAATTTCTCACTGGAGTGGCCACTTTACTAAAAGATTCAACCAGAGGGGATACTGACTCTCTCTCTTTTTTAAAAAAAATGTATTTTTTATTGTTGATAGTGAAAGGGTTAGCTAGCTAGTTTAATTAGGCAGCTTTAGAAAGTTTTAGGAATGAAAAGGGTCTATGGGGAAGGGATACAAAATGGAGACTTGAAGACGCTAGGGTGTTTATCTTACTTGTACAGAGAGTAGAGAAATGGAATAGGCTAATAGAAATCTATTTGGCCCGTGCACTAAAAGACAGCCATAAACCTTGGGTATCTTGGGCCTGAGCAATACAGTGACCATAAGTTAGGCCAAAAGCAGCCCTGACCTGAGTAGCTGGGAGGGCCGTAAGATTCGGCCTTCTCTGCTAACACAACTGGGAGAGCTACAAGATAAATCAACAGTGACTCCCACCAACAAGATAAGGGGGAGAGAAGATGGGGACACCACGTGGGCTTTGAGCTTTGAAAACTAACTCTATGTAGCAAAATGACCAATAAGAAAGGGTCAGGTTCAGACAAAAAAAACCAGCCTATTTAATGCCTCAAGACAGAGAAGCAGCGGCCACCCTTCTCAGGGGCCTCTCTGTCTGTCCAGGAGGGACAGAGTTTTAGGCGTCAAATTTAGAATTCGGTTTTAGAGGTAGTGTCTGCTTGCAATAAAGTTTCTGTACTTTTCACCTATACATTTCATCCGTGACTTCATTCTTCAAAACCATCGAGACAAGAACCTGGGAATTCAGGGCATTCCAGTTCAATTTTCACATTTTAACAGCATTACAGATATCACCCCCTCCCTTTTCCCCCTTCCTCGTAGCCCTCCTATCCACTCCTCAGGTGGTCATTACTGTATTGCCCGTGTCCATGGGCTATGCATATAAGTATGTAAGTTCTTTGGTTTATCTGTTTTTGTCCCCCCAACCCCACATCAGGGTATGTAAGTCTGTTCCATGCCTCCCTACTTCAGATCTTATTTTGTTGATCAATTCATTTTGTTCATTAGATTCCAAAAATAAGTGAGATCATGTGATATTTGTCTTTCTCAGTTTGGCTTATTTCACTTGAAGCCAGTGTGTTGAGACTAATGTCAACCCGTGAATTAAAACTTCACCATTATAGTAGACAGTTATTTCCATTTTTACTGTCAGCTTTACCTACTATTTATTTTTGCACTCTGGTCTTTTTTAAAATATATTTTTATTGATTTCAGAGAGGAATGCAGAGGGAGAGAGAGAGAAACATCAATGATGAGAGAGAATTATTGATTGGCTGCCTCCTGCATTCCCCCTACTAGGGATTGAGCCCACAACCTGGGCACGTGCCCTTGACCTGAATCGAACACAGGACCCTTCAGAATCACAATAACAGTAGACAATATTTCCATTTCACTGTCAGCCTTACCTACTATTTCTTTTTTGCACTCTGTTCTTAATATGAGAGAGCAGAAAACGTCCTTGTTTTGATAATCAGACATCTCAAACTTTCCTTTTAACTGCAATCTTATCATGGAGAGTTCTCAGAAGCAAAACAGCCTATTCATGGAGAATTACTTAACTTCCCAACTATAACATACTCTGAAGCATAAGAGCCTAAATGTTTTCTGTAGGGCACTAAGTAAATTATAAGATTTTGTATTGTCCCATTTTTTCCCCCTTTGGGCACCAGGTTTTTTATGATAATATTTGAGAAGAGAAAAGTAAGGCCTTTTGTAGAAAATACATCAATTCTTACAAATAGAACAATAACAGCATCCTATATAATAAATGGCTAATATGCAAATAGACTGAAAGGCGGAACAACCAAACAACCAGTCACTATGACATGCGCTGGCCACCAGGGGGCATGTGCGGAACATGGTGGGCATTGGTCACGACAGGATGGTGGAGCAGGTGAGTAGGGGCGCCAGATCAAGGCGGGATGCTGGTCCCTGTCATCAGGGCAAGCCTCTGATGGTTACTGAAAATTCTTTGCTCCCACACACCACGGTCCCTCCTGGCGCTCACACCTGCTATCGGCGCCGGTCCTGCTCACACCTGCTGCCAGTGCCCGGAGCTGGTCTCGATCACTGGGCACCATCAGAATGTGCAAGCAGCAGCTGCCAGCCCTGATCACCCGTGAGGGCTTCTCTACTTTCCCCTGCTCCGGAGGGGTGATTGGGGCAGCAGCTGCTACTCGCACCCACTGCTGGTGCCAGCCCCAATCACTCTGTGCTGTCAGCGGGTGGAAGCAGGGCTGGTGCCATCAGTGCATGGGAGCGGTGGTGGCAGGAGTGGGGCTGTCAGCAGACAGGGGACCAGGGCCCTTGGCAGGAGGGGCTGGGCAGGGGCATGAAGGATGGGCCAAGACCCACCCCTGTGCCTACTGCAGCCTCTTGGCCCACAGTTCCTTTCAAGGTGCACAAATTCGTGCACTGGGCCCCTCGTCTACTATAAGTAGCTGATGAGTATTGAAGGTAGCTGAACAAGCTATTCAAAGTTGTGCTTTCAGGAATGACTCCCAGAGCCATAAAACAGTTTAGTCACAGAGATGCTGTTCTCTCTCCTATAACCAGAAAGCCCCAAGATAATATCCACACTGAGTGCTGTAATAAGAAGCTAAGATATATAAGGTGGCCAGTTCCTAGTTAAAAATCTATGCCCTAACCGGTTTGGCTCAGTGGATAGAGCATCGGCCTGCGGACTGAAGGGTCCTAGGTTCGATTCCAGTCAAGGGCATGTACTTTGGTTGCAGGCACATCCCCAGTGGGTGTAGGGGGTGCAAGAGGCAGCTGTTCGATGTTTCTCTCTCATTGATGTTTCTAACTATCATTCTCCCTTCCTCTCTGTAAAAAATCAATAAAAATATATTTTAAAAAAATCTAAATGTGATTTTTCATTCCTGATAGTAGACAATTACAAGGGCTCATGGAGGAAAGCTGCGGTCCCCACACAGGCTTGGCATACCGTCAATGCATTGCAGTCTCAGAAGGGAGTGACAGTCAAGGACATAGAGCCCCCTGGCCAGTCATTCTGTTTTGCTTATTACTTCCCTAGCCCAGGAAACTGCATTCCAAGGTCTCTGAACATGACGCATGGGCCAGCATCATCTTCAGGCACCTCTGCAAAGACCTCCTTTTGGGGCAGGAGGGAGAAACCTTGATTCCCACTCTACTCAATACCAGTACTTTTACACTCAAAGTCCTTCTCCTTGCATCAGCCCAACCCCAGGGGACATAAAACTGCCAGTCTTTTGTTCTGGGCTTTTTCAAGAGACGAAGGATCCATATACCTGTGCTGACTCATCTGACCTTTGACCTGTACACAATTTTATGGGGGGAAAATGGCACAGGGGGAGTCAGCACTTTCTCCAGTTTTAAACTCTTGCTTATATCATCCTCATAAGTAGTTAGAGGCTTAACTCTTTAATTTCTGTTTGTGGTTTTAATTGAGTACTTTAAACCTGACAGCTCAGCTCACTCTCTTCTGGCTCAGCTGAGCTCCTGACAATATGGAAATCAATGAAAAAAGGAAGTAGTTAGTGCAGAACTGTACATCCCCAGCCTTGATCTGTTATAAGCACATTGGTAGGCCCAAATCTAGATTCTCAACACTGATGAAACAGGTGTCTGAACATTGAGGCATCTACATACTGCTGAATCTGAAACTCCTAAAATATGAATACTGCTGGGGGATGAACAGAAGCAGCTGTGGAGGCCTGACTTCAGCCTCATGTCTGCTTTAGGAACCTTGAAATGCATCTCATTGGCTGAGCCACAAACATACCAGAATCCTAACTCCAAAGTAGTCCTGGAATTGTAGTTTGTTGTTTTGTTAATCATCACCTGAGGATATTTTTCAACTGATTTTTTTTTTTTTTGAGAGAGGGAAAGGGAGAAAGACACACAGAGAGAAACGATTGGTTGCCTTTGTACATGCCCTGACCAAGGCCTGGGATGGAGCCTGCAACCCATGTACATGCTCTTGACCAGAATTGAACCCAGGACCCTTCAGTCCGCAGGTCCAAGCTCTTTCCCCTGAGCCAAACTGGCTAGAGCTGGAATTTTAGTTTTTACCTGCCTAAGCATTAATTTACAGGAAGAAACATTAGTAAGAGAATTAAAAAGATACTTCGCAAATTTCCCCACAGTCCAAATGTTTTGCTCACAACAGCTATGCAAAATCATTTTTCATATTTAAATCTCAAAATGATATCATCTGACTAAAAACTGAAACTATAAGAAATTAAATTACACTCAACATTTCAACCCTGAGTGATGATTATTTCTCACTAATTTAGTCAAAATCCCATCTAGACATAAAATGTACAATAGATCATTTATAAAGTAGAAACCTACAACACAGCATATTCTGTACAACATAGTAATGGAAAATAAGGGGGAAATTAAAGGAAAAAGTATAAATTACCAGACAGCTAATTCACTTCTCATGCATCTGAATATATATCCAAAATAGGCAATATTGGTTTTTATAGTTTCTTTCTTTTTTCCATTAATTTGATGTGCTACTTTCCCTCAGTCAGTACACTCAGGAGCTGGTAGTCATCGGAAAGGGTGACCAAGACTTTGGCCTTTAGTGGTCTTCTAAAATTTAATTTGGTATTTTAAATTAGCATTTTCCTTACTGGAACAAGGCAGCATCTTATATTATGAGTTCTTTTAAGACATATACCTCACCCTGTAGGATGGTATCCCAAATGCATGGGGTGTGGTCTTTCTCACCTGCAACCACACATGAGCTTCATGAGGCTTCTTTGTTATGTTTCAAGCTGTCTCCTTACAGACCATGGTTGATGTAGTAAGAACAGTGAATTGCATGGTTCAAGCCCATGGTTGTACTTTATTTACCACAAATGTGTCCTTTAGTATGAGGGGGGATATAATATAAGGTGTGTGTGTGTGTGTGTGTGTGTGTGCGCGCGCGCGCACGCATGTAATTAGCCAATTCAGTCAAGTTATTGGCCACTTTTATAACAAGGACACCTTTCCTCCCCATTGCTATTAACGTGTTCCTCATTTCCATTTGAGACTTCACCACAAGCACCTTTAGCATTCATATTTATTCTGTTCATGATGATCTATCTAAAAGCTTTCTCCACAGTGAGCCTCTTTTCTTTTTCAGTCCTCACCTGAATCTCCTTAACATCTTTATTTTTGTCAGCAATCTCTTCAAGGCAATCTAGGATTTTTATATCAAGCAACTCAACATTATTCTAGTCTCTACTATTTACCCAACTCCAAAGGCACTTTCACACATTTAGTTATTTGTTGCAACAGCAGCCACTTGCAGGTACCAAAATATGTATTAGTTCACCAGGGCTTCTGGCTTCTGTAACATAGTACCACAAATCTGTTTTATTAAAGAAAGAAATGTATCATCTCACAATTCTGGAGGTTTGATGTCTGAAATCAAGATGTTGACAGGATTGGTTCTTTCTGAGGGCTGTGAGGGAAGGATCTATTCCAGGCCAGTCTCTCTGCCTCGTAGACAGTCTTGTTCGCTGTCTCTGCACATTATCTTTCCACTATGCATGCCCGTCTCTGTGTTCTAATGGCCCCTTTTCTAAGTATGAGTTATCAAGTGAAATTGGATTAAGGCCCACCCTAAAGACCTCATTTTTACTTGATTGCCTCTGTAAAGATTCTATCTCCAAACAACGTCAAATTCTGAAGTCTAACATTGAAGAGGTCAATATTTAAGTTTGGGAGGAGGGGATAGAATTCACGTATAACACTTGCCAAAATAAAAGCAGTCACATTTCTTCCAAAAATGTGTAGGAAAAGTGAGAAATGTATAAGCACGGTTGACAGTACTTGCTTTTTGATTCAGAACATTTTCTTAACATGATGTTTATAAAACTTGTACAAATGTAAATATAGCACATTTTACTGATATATTCTATTGCTGATGGGCATGTGGATATTTTCCACTTTCCCATGAAATAGATGAAATTATGAATGGGTCTGAAATGATCACCTTCATGCAGTGGGATTAATGGATCGTAGGTTATGTGTATACAGATATAGTAGATACTACTGAACAGTTTTCCAAAGTAGTTGTAAATATTTGTTTCCCCCAAAGTAGTGTATAAAGATTCTGCTTGCACCATATACATGCCAACACTTATTACACTCAACTCTAGTTATCCATTTTCCTATTGACGAACATGGGCTTTTTCTATGTACTTTTTTTGTCAAAAATTTTTTTTTGTTTGCACTCAGACTTTCTTCTAGCCTATGTTCAGTCATAATTTATATCCTCATTTCCCTTCATGTGACATGTTTTCTTTGCTGTGCCCCCAATTGCTGTGAAAACGTTTCTCTTTATATTTTCGGTTGACTTCAGTGTGTTAAAGTATAGTTTTCTGTAGATTTATCATACTTGGTGTCCATTGAGATTCTTAGACCTGAGGATTTAATTTACAAACAAATTTGGAAAAAAAAATGTTGGCTAGTACTCTTCATATAAATGATCTCTCTTTTCCTTCTTGGATTGTAACTACATTTAGGTTTAATATAAGTCCACATAGAAGTTCTGCTTTTTTGGTACAAATCTTCTTTTTCTCTCTGAGAAATTCTATTGATGTATCTGTCCTCAGAGTAGCTAATATTGATGTTCCTGTCTTCAAGGTCAAGGATCTTTTAATTTCTACAAAGTAGCTAATACATTTTTCACTTTAGTTTCTATATATTTTGGCCAGTATGAGTATTTCTATGTGGTCCTTTTGCAGTTTTCGTGTCTCTCCTGAAATTCTCCAACTCTTCACCATCTTCAACTGAGACATTTTAAACATATCTTAACAACTATTTTTTGTTAACAAAGTAATTTTTGTTGCTAATTTCAAATATTATTTGGTCTACTATTGTCTATGTTTCTCTTTTTATCATGGGTCATATTTATTACTTTTGGGGAATCATATATACATTTTTAATCTTGTATATTATTATGATATGTAGTTAAAAGTTCTGGATTCTGTTATTTTGTGTTGAAAAATATTGAGTTTGTTAGGCAGGCTGCTAAATTTCTAGTATATTACCTTGATGTGAGGCCTTTGTTTTAGGCATCGACCAATAGTATATCAATTTTGATTTTGCCCTTAGACCAAGGGTCCACCTTCATTCTATGATGTGTTTCTAACTATTAAGGTCAGATTTTCTGGAGTTTTAATAAATCTAAGGTGTTCATCAAAGCTCTCTAAATTGGTGGCAATTGAAATTTTAACTCTGTCTCACCACCAGCTTTGGGAAGCTACTTAATTTATCCATATCCCTTTTATCCCTCAGTGTGTTGATTTCTGCTGTATTCCTTAGTGTCTCGCTTTGTAAATATGTGGTTTAAAAATCAGCAAATTGTTTGAAATAAGTGTGACACATTTTCGGCTCTAATTGGCTTCCTGCTTTCTCAAATCTCCTCTTTGAAACCCAGCTGCTTTGCCAGCTCTGATTCCAACCTCTGAGTCTTCAATCCAGTGAAACTGCATCTTTTCTCTCACACTCTACATCCTGAGTTCCGCGTGAACTGGGGAGTACCCTGAGGTAACATGCCTGTTAAATGTGGAGTCGACCTAGTTTTCTCTCCTCGTTTTAAATCATAGAACCCCTCCAGTTTCTACTTGGTTTTCTTTGCTTTCCTATCCCTTAAACCATTTATTTTATTTATATTTAGCCCAGAGCTTATAATTGTTGTCAGCAGCAGAAATAGTTTGATGTAATCATTTCTTCTCCCTCTATTTCCAAAAGGAAATAAATCTTTATCTTTTAATAACACTGGAAGTCTCTCATTGATGATATATGTCAATGTTTCAGCTCTTATATGTGTATGTACATACACATATAATATACATATAATATTGTTATATATTAGCTTTACATGAAAAAAGATAAAGAAGGTAGAATAAAGTGGATGTGGATAAAATAGATGAAATAGGGTGTCTGTTTCAGATTTCTGAATTCTAAATATTTTTTTAATTTTTTTATTTTATTTTTTTATTCTTTAAAAAAATATTATAGTAAGTATTACAAAGGGTATTACATATGTGTCCTTCCCCCACCCCCCGCCCTTGACAATCCCCTGGCCTCCCTTACCCCCCAGTGTCTTATGTCCATTAGTTATGCTTATATGCATGCATACAAGTCCTTCGGTTGATCTCTTACTCCCCTCCCTTCTGCCCCCTAACCCTCTCTGGCCTTCCCACTGCAGTTTGACAATCAGTTTGAGGCAGCTCTGCCTCTGTTTCTATTATTGTTCAAAAGTTTGTAATGGTCTTTATTATCCATGAATGAGTGAGATCATGTGGTATTTTTCCTTCATTGACTGGCTTATTTCACTTAGCATAATGCTCTCCAGTTCCATCCATGCCAATGCAAATGGTAAGAGTTCCTTCTTTTTTACAGCAGCATAGTATTCCATCGTGTAGATGTACCAGAGTTTTCTAATCCACTGAATTCTAAATATTAACCTCACTTTTCTACCACCTTTAAGAGTTAAAAACTATACTCTGATTTGTACGAAAATTAAGTATTCATTTTCTCACCTAAAATATGCACATATATATGTATATGAATGATTTTCATTTATAATAATAACTATTGTTTTTTTTCAAAAGGGAAGCATTCCAGTATGAATAAAATCATATAAACATTTTAACATGAAAAAAATATATTAATATATTGGATGCAGCAAGACAGAGAGGTAAATAGATTTGTAGTCACCCTTATTAGGTGTGAAAGCATTCTCTAATGATCATACTCACTGACTTTTATTTTCTTCTTCTTTAAAATAGAGATTTCCTTTGGATTGTTGTGACTCTGTACTACAATATTAAGTGCTTTTTATGCCCAACACAAAGTACATCATATACTAGTATGTAGTAACTCTTCCCCAATTACCTTTGAATCTTTTATAGGAATATACAAAATTATATACCATGACTAAAAATGCAAATATTTATGTATATTTTAAAATAATCATTCTGTAATTTTTATATATATATATATATATATATATATATATATATATATATATACAAATTCAGAGAAGGAGAGGGAGAGAGAGATAGAAACATCAATGTTAAGAGAGAATCGTTGATTGGCTGCCTCCTGCATGCCCCCTACTGGGGATTGAGCCTGCAACCTGGACATGTGCCATGACTGGAAATAGAACCATGACCTCCTGGTTTGTAGGCTGATGCTCAACTACTGAGCCATGCCAGCCAGGCTCACTCTGTAATTCTTGCTTGAGTTTTTAAAACTGTATTTTCCATTGTTCAACCCTCAATAATTATTTGAGTTTTCATTTTGTTTTCAGAATAATATTGTGTACTTGACTAATGCAATATACAAACTGATGTCATCCAGATTTTTAAAAATTGATAATTTAAGAATTATTTTTATTGTAACATTCTTTATGAAAAGTGCATTTATTAGTAATTAAAATAACTGACAGTTAAGATATAAATGTGCTCCCTATTGTTTTAATTTATCACAAAGCTTTGATTTATTTTATTATCTATAAATATTTAAAGTTCGCCCTGGCCAGTGTGGCTCAGTTGGCTGAGCATTGCCCCCATCACCAAAAGGTCACCGGTTTGATTCCAGGTCAAGGCACATGCACAAGTTTCTGGGTTGGTACCCCTGTAGGTGAGTGTGGGAGGCAAACAATGTTTTTCTCTCTGTCTCTCGAGTCAATAATTTAAAAATATTAAATATTTAAATTTCAAGTGACCTCTTTCTTCCAAAGATTCATTGTTCACACATCATAAAGTTGTTCTATTATCTATCATGATGCAATAAATATGCATATGTATTTCAGGAGTGAACTGAGAATAAGCTTGTACCGATCAATAATCATCATATTTGTCATTGTCAAAGAAGAGCAATTCAGGGGAGTGTGATTTATTTGAAAGATCCTATACATATGAATTAACTAGCACCTATTTCCTTGATTTTACTGCCAATTCAATATAAAATATGAAATTTATCAAAACCTTTTCTAAAAGGTAAGAAAACTTATGCTTAGAAAAATTGTGTGATTTGCCCAATTTCCTAATGGAAGTTGTGGAACCAGGATTTAAATCTAAACCTGTCTGACCATAAAATCTGATTTAAAAATGTCTTTTAAAGGACATATAATAAAGCCAAAACATAAAAATAAAAACTTTCTTTGCTCATGCATTAATCTAATTATTACTCAAACTTGCTAAGCCATGAATATTGAATAGGTCTAACCTTCATTTCCTCTTGTACTATCCACTTATTCACATCCCAAAAAGGTCTCCAGAATTCCAATCTCTTCAGTTTTCATTGTTAATCCATATGTAACATTTTAGATTATTTTTGTAACAAAAAAAAAACATGGCTCACTGTGGTTCATACTAATCATTAATTCTTCGTATTATTTAATTTTTTTAGACCTTTTCTTTTTATTTTCTACTCTCTCTCCACTCCCCAGCTCCACTTAACAAGGGATCTGGAGACAGGCAGCTGCTGTTACAAGTGAAGTAACACAACCATATAAGAACTGGGTTCTGTCAATATCTTGTCTTGTTCTCTCAGATCAAATGCTGGCTGTGCAGTTCCAGGTATCATATCAATATTTAACTCCAGAAAGAGTCACATGAAGTCTGTATATTATTTCTTTATTCAAGAATGAAAAACTTCTCCCATGAATACATGAATACTCCCCAAACAATATTCTTATATATCTCATTTACCAAGGCTGTTTTACACTGTCACATATTTCTTGAATGGAAAAGAATAAGATTCTAATTTTTTCCTACATCATTAAACTGACATTTCCTCAGAAAAAAAGGGGGGTGGGCAACACTATAAGACAGACACTTAACAGAGCCTTCCCCACCATAGGGTTATTTCCAACTTTATCTCACTGATTTTGTTTAGCTCATTGAAATTCTCTCATTTTATATTCTGTGGTTACGATGCTCTTTCCTCCCACTTCTCTGGTTGTTCTTTATAATATGTATTGGACTATTAGTTCCTTCCGAAATTAATATGTGTCCCATCCCCTCAAAAATACAAAACTCTCGCTATTCATGTGTAATGATATGAGTCCCAATGCTTTAGTTGCACATGCTAATTTTCTGATATTTATTATTTCCAGTCCATTTTCTTTCATTCATTATTTACTTCCTTTAGACTTTGTCAAGAGCATCTGCTGACCTGCTGACATGGGCTCCAAGCTAAATAGAACTTCTCTCTCTCTCTTTCTCTCTCTCTCTTTCTCTCTTGCCCTTCCTCACACACACAAACACACACACACCACCACCACCACCACCACCACCTCTATCACCACACACAGACACAGAGTTAGGAGTAAAAGTAAAGATAACAAAACATTTCTTTTCATTGCTTGCCTTAAGTTCTAGAAGCAAATGCTGAAGCGTTCTTCTGAAGAACACTTGAAGAGAATTAGGGTGTGCCACTGTCAATATTGGAGAGAAATACTGCTTCAGAGTTTAGGGAGAATTTAATTGGCACTTTATTTTTCTTTTAAAATATTTTTTTTCTTAGAGTGCATGAATTCTATGATTCTTGCATAGCAAAATATTATTTTCCAATAATTCTAAGTATCAATTTTCTTGCTTCTCTGTGTTCTACATCTTGGTTCCAGAGGCATTCAATTAGCATGGCATTTTCAACCATTGAACATGATGGCTAAAAGATTTTGAAATATCAAATAATTAATATTGGCATAACTAGCTAGATAGAGAGATTTAACATATGTGAAGGGTGATACAAATTTTTTTCTTTGACAATCAGATGACATTGAATACTAACACTATAAATAATTTTATATTCAATAACTAATACAATAAATACGTTTTTCAAATAATTAACTAGAATTTTAGTATTATTTAATTTACTTTTAAAAGATTGTCTTTGGCATTATGTTCATAACTTTAAGAGTGATGTTGATGAAAAATTAGTTTTTCAGTTGCAGCCAAATATTGGCTAAAAGTCCAGAATGATTTTTTAATTGATAGCACATAATTTTTATTTGTCACCATGAGCCACAGGATCAACAAATTGCCATTATAGTTTTTACATCAGTTCAAAGATTTGCATATGATATATTCTGGACTTGTTCACATTTCAAATATCTTTATGGCCACATTATATCTTAAATATAGCCATTCTCAAACACTAACTGAGGATGCTGATTAACTATTGTTGACGATCGGGCTGGCAGGGGAGGGCAGTTGGGGGTGATCAGGCCAGCAGGGAAGCAGTTAGGCGTCATTCAGGCTGGCAGGAAAGTGGTTACGGGGTGATCAGGCTGGCAGGCAGAAGCAGTTAGGGGCAATCAGGTCAGGCAGGCAGGCAGGCGAGTGGTAAGGAGCCAGCAGTCCCAGGTTGTGAGAGGGATGTCTGACTGCCAGTTTAGGCCTGATGCCACAGGGATTGGGCCTAAACCAGCAGTTGGACATCCCCCGAGGGATCCCAGATTGGAAAGGGTGCAGGCTGGGCTGAGAGCACCC